>NC_062290.1:33626659-33947206 GCF_902655055.1 Lutra lutra | reverse complement strand
TATTTTAAAAACCAGAATCCTATAATCCTCTGGTGTCTTATAGCTCTAGGAAAAACAAGTTACCCTCTTAAAAGAACTGTCTCTGGTTGTTTCTTCTTCTATGACGGGAACTTATCTTAATGACCCCATGTCACTGGATAGGGTGGGCTCCTCTAGAGAAAATGGAAGCAGTTATTTTTTATTTCAAAGCCATCCAGGAAAATACTTCATATATAATTTTCCACTGTCTCACTTAGAGAAAATGTGGTTCTATCCACACTAACCATTGATCTCAGTGTCTTTTTGGTGGCTAAAGGCTGGGAGAAAGGGAGTGAGTTTATCTAGCCAGACTACTATTTGAAAATTTCAACCTAAGCAAAGAAAAAAAAAATTTTAAACAAAACCAAATGCCATATTTTCCTAACAAAATACAATCTGCTTTCAAACGGGTAAAAGATAAACACTTTACCAAAGAATATATACAGATTACAAATAAAAATTAAAAAGTTAAAAAAATTAACTTTTAAAAATTAAAAAGTTCTCAATGTTATTAGTCATAACAAAATGCAAATTAAAACCATGATGAGACACCACTAAATGCCTATTAGAATGGTTATTTAAAAAAAAAATTGGTAATATTAAGTGATGTCAAGGATGTGAAGCTCCGGAAATACAAAATGTGCACCCACTTTGGAAAACCATGTGGCACTTTCCTATAAAGTAAAACATTAACTTACCTACAGCTCAGCTATCCTACTGCTAAGTATTGACCGAAGTGAAATAAAAACTTACAATTCACTTGAAAATATGTGCACAGGTGGTTTTTTTGTATAACTACCAAAACCTGGAAATAATCCAAATAACCCCCTACTAGGAGTTGAGTAAACAAACTATGGTACATCTAAATAGAATTGAATGCCTAGCAATGAAAAAGAAATAAATTATTGTTATATACAACATTATGGATGGATCTTGTATGCAATATTAAGTGAAAGAAGGTTCCGATGTTAAGTGAAAGAAGTCAGACATTTAATAAGGCTACATATTATATAACTCCATTTTAAAGACATGTAGGAGAAGGCAAAACATAGAAAACAAATCAGTCTGAGGGATTAACTACAAAGAGGCACACAATTTGGGGAGTGATAGGACTATTGTATATTTGGTTTGGGTGTGAGTTACATGACTATATGCGTTTGTCAAAACTTATAGAACCCCACCACACTTAAAAACAATGGATTTTACTATATGCAAATTATACCTTAATTAAAAAGAAAAAATACACATTTATCAACAGATGTAGTGTAGTATATATTAATTCCTCTTCAACTGCACTCGTGTCCACTTTAGAGATTCTCACTGAACAATATTTTTAAACCTCATAGCAAGTCCAGTGCACCCTCAGTGTCTTTGGCTGCTTCTGTGCATTTGTGAAATCAAAGCAAAAGCTCTTCCTTTAGCTTAACTGTGTTCACCTCCAGAGCACTCTTTCTGAGACAAGAGCCCTTTTTGTCTTGATGGATTTACCACAGAAATGGAGAGAGGCCAAGCATGTCCCATGGGCACTCCCAAAGCTGAAGTCTCTCTTTGCCATGTTAAACTCTTCACATAAATGAGAGGGAAAACCTGCCTCTTATTTTTTCTGCTGGGTAAATTTTCCCCAACCTGCACTTGAATTCAAGTATCTGTAGTCCAAACAGCTGGAGACAATGCAAAGCTGTCACAACCTGCATTGTTCTGCACCATCCCCAGAAGGAACTGTCTCCCAGCCACAGAGAAAGGAAGGGCCAGCCCATCAGTTATCCTCTGGGTGGCTTATATGGGCTCTATTAATATCACAAGATGCTTCCCTTCAGCATTCACCTCTTAAGAGTCCATTTTAATCCCAATAAATATTCACAACTGACACCTTCCATATGCCACCTAGGCTAAAATGGAACTAATGAGCGCTTAGGAGATGATGTTTTAAAATGATGCACTGCATAGAAACCAATACAAATCTCTGCCTTATTGCAGGAACAGAGGTTAGCATTAAGAGGACTGCCATTTGCTTCTCCAATTTGTAACACCATTAATTACTCATGTGTTTTTTTTTAATCTGCCTCTAAAACAGAAGCATTGCAAATCTACAATGCAAGGATTCCCTAAATGAGGACTTAGGATAAACCCACACCCTCTGGAAATACAGGTTCCTGTTCAGTCAAGGAAGGTAGAGCACAGAAAACAGACTCTGCACCTTGGGGACCCCAGGTTAAATCGATAGGAGATATGCAGGTGTGGGATAGAGGAAACAAAGACTGAAGCTCATTGTGGAAATGTCAACAAAGAAGAAAGTCACTGTGAACTGTCCCTCTGAAAGTTAGACAAGTCTCAGACTTTCCATCAGGGTCCCTCTGGCTGGGCTAAACTAGCCACAGCCCTAATCAAATGTAAGTGCCGACCTGCCGCCAGCCACAGCATGTCAGCCCTGACATCAGAATCCTCCTGTCCTCTGACCCACAGGGATGCTGCTAGCAGTAATTAATGTCCATTAAGTGGCTAGTCATCCTTACTCAGCGGCTTTCTGTCAAGTTCTAAGCAGACAGCAGCATACCCCATGACCCAGAGTACCTCATCAGACCATTTCCTTCTCTGGGGAAAGGAGGTGACCTCAGCTCCAGCTGTCCACAGTTCAAAAGCCACAGACACGAAAGGGCCTCTTGCCACCATAAATAGTGTCCCCAAGATGGAGCTGAGCCCTGATAGTGGTGCCTGAGTGGGGCAGGCCCAGAGAAAATGGCTGTTGCATGGTAGAAGTCTTCAGAATTCAGAACAGTTAAACCAATTTAGAGAGCTATGTTGGATGGAAATAATGCCAAAACATTCTTAGTGCAAGCCCAGCCAGAGCATAAATGATGATCTACAATGACTTTCTCCTGCTTTCCAAACAACCAGCCCTACTCCCCTATACCAAAGCTCTGAATTCATGAAGCCCTGACTGGGACTACTGAATACCAAAAGAGCTGAAACAATTTGAAAGGAGAAGCTAACATTTGTTAACTTCTACATGTTGCCAAGTTCTTTAATTACATCCATAGCATAGCACCTGACACAAAGCAGATGCCAAAAATCTGAAGCTTAAATAAGACTTGTCGAATGAATGGGGTGAATGAATTCCCATTTAATTTTTGCAACAATTCCAAGTTAACAATTTACACCTGAGGAAACTAAGGCCCACAGCACCATAGACTTCGTCATAGTCATGAAACTATTTAAGGTTGAGGGGAGTTGAAATAGGTTTTTTTGACTCTTTAGGAACCTTTGCTAGTTCTTGACTCTGGTAGTTCTTCTTGTTAACACTGATGTGGCATGGTTGATGTTACCTACCTTATTAAAGAGACCAAGAGTTGGCCTCCTCACTCAGATTATCGGGATGAAAATCCCCAGAGGCTTCTCCTCCCAGCTCTCCTAACAAGGATTGGTCATAATATTCCCTTTATATATAATTACCTGTCCATAGGCGAGGAAAAATATCCCACTTTCCTTTTTGGAGAGACTTTTGTTCCATCATCTCTAGGTCTCCACAGGAGCCAATTTATATACCCCTCTCCATAGCAGACAGTAATTTTTATTCAAACAGACAGTAATATTCAAACATGGTTCCTCTCTCCTCCCTTCACCCACACCTCTCTACAGGAGAAGGTGTTTGTCCGTTGCAGAGCCCAACCCATCAAATCACATGCTGGTGTGAAGAGGAAATAAACGTGGAAAACCACTTCCACCACCTCTTTCATATGGCCTCCTGCAGGCAACGGTAAGAATTTCTGTTTTTCCAGAAGTAGTAAGTTCCCAGAGGACCTTCACTGCCTTCCCATCCCCACTCTGCCCTCCTCTGGGCCAGTCCCAGGCTTTCTGAGACAGGCTCTGCTCCTGACTACAGCCATTGTCCGGAGCTGTTAAAGTCTGCTCAGCAATGCCAGCTCACCCACAGGTGGGAGCCACTGTGCACACTCCAGAAGTGGCCGTAGGTCCCCTCTGCATTCTCTGACTTGGCTTTACCTTGATCTTTGGCAACTAAGGGATCCCCTTTAAGGAAGCTACTGGTCTAATCCAGCTTCTCTATCAGTTCTCTAAGGCCTACCTAAGCCCTGAAGCTAAAGGTTAAGTGAGACGCAGGGGCTCATCCCTCCACCCCCTCTAAGGTTCTAGCCAGCTGACACTGCATGTGACATCTTTAATACCAGCTTTAAAGTCTGAGCACCAGTCAACAACATTTACCCCATCTCTCTTAGAATATAATTACGTATATTTTAGATTTTATTTTGCTTCCTGAAATGTTTCTTTTTATTTGGAGGGAGGGGAGATTCTATGTTCTTTAGGTTTCTTTATTACAGATTGGAAGATTTCCTCATACGTGTGTGTGTGTGTGTGTGTGTGTGTGTGTGTGTGTGTGTGTGTGTGATTTCTGGAAGCTCTATAGAAAACATTTTACCATTCAAAGTATTCGCCTTTATTACATGTCTCCCATTTTCAGCTTTGAGTTTCATCATTACCACTCTGCCTCTCTGTAGCCTGTACTCAGAGTGGTGGCCTGGCTGTGTGAGGGGAGGAGGGTACCTGGCAATCAACAACTCTGTAGTTAGGCTTTCAGCCAATGCCCTTGGTTTCAGCTTTATACTTCACCCCTCCCTCCAGTTTCCAAGACTTGCTGAAGTTCTACACAACAGAGTATTTCCTCCTCCTTCTGAGGACACTAAGTTGCCACTGCCTCCAAACTATTAAATCAGCTACCAGGGGCACCTGGGTGGCTCAGTGGGTTAAAGCCTCTGCCTTCAGCTCAGGTCATGGTCCCAGGGTCCTGGGATCAAGCCCCACATCGGGCTCTCTGCTCAGCAGGGAGCCTGCTTCCTCCTCTCTCTCTCTGCCTGCCTCTCTGCCTACTTGTGATCTCTGTCTGTCAAATAAATAAATAAATCTTAAAAAAAAATCAGCTAGCAGTCCACTCTCCAGCTTCCTAAACCTGTGGAAAGTTTCCTTCTTCAGTTGCCTTCTTGTCTCTCCTCTCTGTACTTGTGGTTTTGTATCTATCTTACTCCTCTACGATTGTCTTACTGGGGTTTGGAAAGGAAGAGGAAAGTTGTTGCATGGCTGTCTATCTTCCAGGCTTCTCCTTCATGCTTACTAATGTGGGGCCAAAGCGAATGGTCAAGAAAGAATTCTCGAGATGTTTTCAGTGCAAAAAGATGCTTTTATTACAGCACAGAGACAGGACCTGTGAGAAGAAAGAGCTGCACTTTTGCTCTGTGAAAGCTGGTGGTTAAATGCTTAGTGTTCAAGGAGGAGGGGACATGCAGGAAGTATTAAATCATAGATGTTTTCTTTAAATTTCTACCGTAAAACTACTTTCACAAGACTTCTCTGGTACTTATCATTCAGCTCAATATTAACTATTGGTGAGATGTGTAGATAGTCATTGGATCCTCTAAGGTTGTAGCAACCAGCACATAGTTGAGACTTATTGAAACTATGACATCTATAGGTCAGTCTCCTGGGCTCAATTAGGTGAACATTCTTCTGTCCCTCATCAGTTACCCCTCCAGTGCTGAGAGAACTAAACCAAATGAAGAAGGAAACAGGGAGCTCCAGAATGTGGCTCTTATTGACAGTTTCCATATCCAGAGTTCTCAGGGCAGAACAGAGAGGGCATCCCCAGTGACTCTTCTTTAACACATGGTAGGAACACCCTGCTTCTCTATGGGATCCAAAGCACTGTCAGTCCCATCTCTTTTGTGTATGCCTGACCCACCATGGTGAACCCACCCTACATTCTCTCAGGTTTTCACCACAGACTCTGCCACAGGGATCGGGACTCCTCCTGCCAAGAGCACCCAACATTCTAGAATTTCTCTGGTGAGTATTCAGACAGACCTGCCCATGGCCTTGTTTTCCTTTGTAGTTCCTCACCCATGTCTTGTCTTTAGTTCTGAGCCCACTTGGCACCCTCCAAGGTGAGAATCAAAGATCTGTCAAGGGAACCAACAACACTGGCCCGAACTTTTTGAGATGCCAAAAATCGCTGGTGTCAGTGTTTCACAGAAAAGGAGAACGGTAGACTCCACTTTGGCAGAACAAAGTCAGGCCACCAACAGTGTACTCAGCTTGTGGGAACATATCTCATGGACAGATAGAAGGAAGATTTTTGTTATAGCTCATTATTACAACAGTGCAGGGCCTGGACAAGGATATCGGGAAAATGCCTGACATAGAGGAACTATTTCAAAGTGCATGTCTGAGAAACTTCAAAAAGAATTCTCTCTCCTTCTCCCTCACCTTTCCACCTCTCGGCTCTACTCTTCTCTCTTTTGCTCTTCATTGTCCCCTTCCAATATTTTTTGTCTTTCTTTTTCTTTCCTCTTTCAAAAAGTGACAAGATTATCTGCTGCCTGATAAATATCTTCCACCAAGCTCAAGCCCTCAGAGAATATTTTCAACATGGCCATTTCCAGGCCATGGAACTTAGAATCTACAAAGGAAGTGCTGACAAAAACCTTAAGTAGGGCAGCCCTGCACAGCCCCAACCTTGTTTAATCAGCTTGCTGAGAGCTGGGCCCAGAAAACAGGATAATCTCAGTCATAAAGCTTTTCACTCATCTTTAACCCACCTACTTCTCATCAACCTATTCATAACAAGCAATAAATGAAGCCCTGTCACAAAGCCCCAGACCTTGGTGCAGGATTTTACTTCACTAAAGCAAGAGCTTTCCACATTAATGCCTTTTGCTTTTCTGTCATATGCTTCTTGTAAAAGACATCCTGCTCTCTTTGGGGAGAGAAACAAGACAAATGGCTTGGATAGCTGAGATTTACTGAGTCCTTACTCTGTGCAGGGCTCAGCATTTTATATGCATTATCTCACTTAATCCTCATGACGACCCTAGGGGAGAGATCCGATTATCATCCTCTTTCACACACAAGGAACCAGAGATGGAAGAGCACACAGAGAGTATGTGGTGGAGTCAGGATTTGAATCCCAGCATTCTGGTTTCCAGCCTCTCGTTAATCACTACCCTGAACTGGTTTCCTAAGCATGGAATTTGAAGATGGCCCTCAGTCCAAGTCCTTCCCAGCCTTACATGTAATGGTATCCTGCCCCCACAGACCCGAGTGTGCAATTGCAAAGACAAGCTATGCTTTGTCTTGCTCCCTTTATCTCATCAGGGGCCGAATTGTGTGCAACCCTATTCCTGCTTGAGAAAGAGCAAAGCTTGAGATATGAATGTGGAAGTTACCAACAGAGAGATGACATTGGAAATCAAGTGAATAGATGTAGTTGCCCAAATGCAGAGGCAGGAAGGGGTAAACCTGGTAAAGATGATTTAGAAAAGAGGAGTAAAATTGGTACTATGCAAAGACGACTAGGAATTAGCAGTAGAGAGGGAAGAAATGAGAACCCCTTGTGATGGAAGAACATTTGACATTGTGGGTCAGAGAATGAGGGCATCCATTGTTAAGGTCTGTGGACCCCAAAAACTGCCTTTGTCATAGCCCATGAGTGCAGTATGTGTATGGTTGTATGAATCTGTTTGTGTTCAGATCCCTCACCTGTCCACATATCTACCTCCTACTTCTCACCTGCCCAGCCGTTCCTATATTGCACCAGTTGAATGTGTCAATCAAAAAAGAAAATAGGACACACTTTCAGGTTCCTCAACACCACTTTTCCTTGCCTCCCTTCCCTTTCCCAGCAGCCACAGCCTACAGAATTCCAGGCATGAGTACATAAATGGCAACAACATCACAACTGACTGACTCCTCATGACGCCCCCCTCCCCCACGGGCCCTAAGTTAAGACTACCACCCCTTCTTCCTGACCACGCTACTCTCTAACTCCACTTGAGACACTTGCATTTTAGAAGATTTGGAGGGGGCATTGTTTTTTTGTTTTCAAAAGAAGGACAAAACAAAGGGTGGGAAGGAAAACCCTGGAAAAGGTGATTGATATCATGGCTGCTAATTTTCCGCAAGCACTTGTCAGCACAGCAGTGAGCCAACTCAGAGAGTGCCAAAAGTAATCTTGAAATTCTCCAGCGTCTCACTCCAGCAATAAAACACAGATTTATGTGGTGCAGCCCATAATAGAAGATGGAATAAAATCATCCTAGATGACTGAATCACGGTGTTTCTGGTCGAAGAGCTTAATAACTGAACTCTTTATCCCTCCAGGGACTGCTCAACCATTTGTTTTCATTTATCTGACATTTTGTCAAAGTCACATAATCAGATGTGCTGCCCTTCTTCATGGTCTGGGCCTCAGAGGTCAATGTGCTTCACAGTAGGGTCAGGAGACCCTCTCCTAGGTCCTGCTCTGCCTTGCACTAACTCGGAGACCTGAAACAAGTTGCCCCATAAACAACACCAATGGTTTTGCATGCCACCTTGGAATGTCTTCCAAACTCACCCACACTCCACCTCCTCACTCCTCACTTTTCTGCTCCATTTGATCCCACATCTAGGTTTCTGTTCTTCATTTAGCGTATTCGGAGCCTGGTCCTAAGCTACTTCTGCAAGAAAACACCTTAGAAATCTAAATTGTTTTTGGAGGGGAGGTGGGTGAGGGAATGGGGTAACTGGGTGATGGGCACGAAGGAGGGCACATGATGTAATGAGCACTGGGCATTATATAAAACTGATGAATCACTGAACTCTACTTTTGAAACTAATAATACATAACATGTTAATTAATTAAATTTAAATAGAATATTTTTTTAATCTAAGTTACTTTTAAAGCTATGTTTTAAGTATGTTTCTTCCTTATTGTCATCTGAAGTAGCTTTGGGTTTATTTGGGCAATTTGGGGGTGAGGTTTTTTTCTGGTCCTCTGCTATAAGATGGAATAATTTCTTTTCCTGTCCTCTTGCTCTATACCTTCTTCCATCTTTTTCTTCCCGTGTCTTTTTCTTCTGCCTTCTTCTTTACTTTCTGATTCCTGACAATTACCTGGACATGTTTGACACTCTTTGACAGGCATGGCTTATTTGCCTGGTGACAGTCAAGGATAAAGAGGACACTTATCATTTTACACACAGTGACAGTTCAAAGTTGTGTAAAATCACCAAGGAACAGATGAGGAACCATTTAAAGCAGTTTATATCTATAGCATGAGCATACGTAGAAATGAAGTGGTGACACACACAGCTAGAGCAAAGGGATGCATTTAAGAGTGCAATATTTGACATATCCAAAGAAAAATGGTGAAAACTTTTGTAAGCATTTCTCTGCATGAAGATTCCTCTTCTTGTCTCAAAGTGAAAATGGATTGCAAAACCCCACTAAAATAATAGAGGGGATAGCAGCTCTTATTAAGTATCAGGCAACAGCAGAGGGCAATGTGCCTGAGTTCCATCACTGAAAAGGAATACAATTACAAATATGAACAGAACAAACCACACCTATAGACATCCAGCTGGTAATAAACCTTCCACAAAGCTTGAACATAATGCAACTATCCAGGAAGACTGACAATTCTCCAGAAATCCTTTATCCATCCTGGTGTCCAAATGAAACTTCCAAATTACCATGGATCCAGCTCAGGGGTAGATTGGCAAGATATCAGGAGTAACCATAAACGTAATGAGGGGAAAAAAATCTAGAACAAAACAAGGAAAGGGGTATCTCCTTAGTAACATTGGTTAAGCACTTCCTGTAGGAAAAAAATGAGAAAATAAAATCCACAGATATTGAGATGTTATGTATACTGTATATATTTTATAGCAGTTTAAGAGTGTCTTTTGTTACTCCTAAGGAGCCTCCTTGACTGTACCTGAGTTTATAATAATGAGATGACTCATGAAGGAAGGGCCTAGATTGTCTCAGTATGGGGGCTTGTCACCACAGAAAACCACTGTCTGAATACATTGTTGGAATTTTCAGCCCAACTCCACCAACAAATCTCCCAGAGGAGACAGGGGTTGAAGACTGAGTTCAATCAGGAAGCCAAAAATTTAATCAATCATACCTACTGTCTTAGCCTATTCAGGCTGCCATAACACAACACCATAGAGTAGGTGGCCTAAAAAAAGAGAATTTCACAGTTCTGGAAGCTAAAAACCCAAGAGGAAGGTACCAGATTATTCGATCCCTGCTAAGGGCCCCCTTCCTGGCTTGCAGATGTCCACCTTCTCTCTATAGCCTCACCTGGCCTTTCCTTGGTGCATACACACAGAGAAAAAAAGCAAAAGAAAAATCTTCTTTCTCTTCTTCTTCTTAGAAGGCCACTAATCCCATCATTAGGGGCCCACCCTCATGACCTAATCTAACCCTAATGACCTCCCAAAGGCCCCATCTTCAGGTACCATTACATTGTGGTCTGAATTTGGAAGGGATGCAAACATGCAGTCCATTACACCTACATGATGAAACCCTATATGAAAGGTCTGAAACAGGAAGGTTCAAGAAATTTTGAAATTCGTGACCACAAGATGTGCTGGGAGGGTTCGGCACAAGGATAGGACTAGGAGTGCTGTGCCTGCACTTCACCAGACCTTGCTACCCTATTTCTTTCTTCACTTGGCCATTCATTTGTATCCTTTGTAATAAACCAGTAATTGTACATATAGTGGTTTTCCTTTTTTTTTTTTCAAGATTTTATTTATTTATTTGATAGACAGAAATTGTAAGTAGGCAGAGAGGCAGGTGGTGGCAGGGGCGGTGGGGGAAGCAGCTCCCCGCTGAGCAGAGAGCCCCATGTGGGGCTTGATCCCAGGACCCTGAGATCATGACCTGAGCCAAAAACAGAGGCTTAACCCACTGAGCCACCCAGGTGCCCTCATATAGTGCTTTTCTGAGTCCTGTTAGTTATTTTAGTAAATTACTGAACCTGAGGGGTGGTCATGGGAACCCCCTTAGCCATGAGATCTAAACAGTTACCCAAGATTTAGTGTCAGAATTGAACTGAATTATAGGATACCAGTGGGAGATTGGTTAGAAAAAAACGTACCCTCCCATTACCTATCCTAACAGCTAACAAACAGAATGATGTTTTTACCTTCTGACTGCCCAGTGTATTAGGTATAATTCTAAGATGGTCCCAAAATTCTCACCCCCGGTGGCATGCCTTGTATAATCCCCCTCTCAGTGGGGGCAGGACCCATGAATTTGCTAGTGCTTTCCTTCTGTGATTAAGTTTATTATGTGACAATAGTGAAGGGGTTTTGTTTTTTTTGTTGTTTTTTTTTAAACACCTTTTAAAGATTTTGTTTATTTACTTGACAGAGAGAGATCACAAGTAGGCAGAGAGGCAGGCAGAGGGAAAGGAGGAAGCAGGCTCCCTGCCAAGCAGAGAGCCAGATGCGGGACTCGATTCCAGGACCCCTAGATCATTACCTGAGCCGAAGGCAGAGGCTCAACCCACTGAGCCACCCAGGTGCTCGTGAAGGGGTTTTTGTAAATATAATTAAGGTCCCCAATCAGTTAATTTTTATTTAATCAAAATGGAGATTATGCTGGGCAGGCCTGACCTAATAAAGTAAGCCTTTTAAGAGAAGGTCTATAAGTCATTGACAGAGGAATTCTGAGATTCTCCTGCTGGCCGTGAAGACATAAGCTGCCATGTTGGGAGAAGCTCTATGAATGGACCACATGGCAAGGAACTGAGGGGCCTCAGGGGCTGAGAGTAGACCCCAGGTGATAACAGTGGAACAGGACTTCAACCTATAACCACAAGGAACTATATGCTGTCAACAACCTGAGGGAGCTCGAGAGAGGGCTCTGGGCTCCAGGACTTAACACAACTCAACTAATCCTTTTACTGCAGTCTTGCCAGATCCTAAGAAGAGGACCCAGGTAAGATGTGCCCAGACTTCTGACCCATGGAAACTGTGGGATCATAAACATTGGTTCTTTCAACCTGCTAAGTTTGTAATAATTTGTAATGCAGCAATAGAAAACAAATGCAACCACATATCACACACACTGATCAATTTGTCATTCTCCTGCTTCCTACTTACAGTGCTGCCCAGTCTTTTTATGATGCCCTCTTCAAGATGAAGCATAACAAAAGCTTTCGACAGATGCTCAACACCATGATTTGCACATAATATATGATTGATAACTTTGTTGCTTGAATTGATATTATACTGTCATGATTTATAAGACAGTATTAGCAAAATAGTACCATGGTTTACCTCAGCCCTTTAACATATTCTACTCCTAAAATAAGAATTCTTTGTTGTATAATGACTTATTAAATACCATTCCATTAAAATATTATTTTCAATGTGGGAAATAAATTCCATATATATCTTCTGAAGACACATGGTTTGATATTTTTTAATTTCCTGAGCTTTTTGGACTCTACCACTAGGTAACAAAATAGCAACTATGCCTCAGTTAAAATATTGACCCAAATTACAATTCTAACTTCTCTATTCAAGAGTAAAATCAGCAGCTCTTTCATTGAGTCCTGATTTAACAGGTAGTCCAACAGACCAAGCACTAATGGGGAGGTCAGAACCATACCAGAGTCATAAGTTCAACCATGGATTACTTTGTCCATTACTATTCCTGACCTCTCTCCCAAGACCTCCACCATTAACTGCCCTGAAACCAGAGCATGGCAAGGAATATGTTCTGATTATTTCTGTGTTCCCCTTCTCTCATTCACTTTCTACACATCTTTGTTATATTACGTCATTTGGATCATGTGTCACACTGAGATAGTGAGGGGGTTCATGCCTCTCATAAGTTTGCTAAAATCAAATGCAGCAATGAACAGGAAATTATTTTCAAATGAGAAAAGATTTCCATGAATGCAACAAAACCTTCTTTTTTTAGTGAGCAACCATTTTTTTATTTTTTAATAAAAATTTTATTTATTTATTTATTTATTTGAGGAAGAGAGACAGTGAGAGAGGGAACACAAGCAAGGGGATTGTGAGAAGGAGAAGCAGACTCCCCACTGAGCAGGGAGCCCAATGTGGAGTTTAATCCCAGGACCCTGGGATCATGACCTGAGTCAAAGGCAGATGCTTAATGGCTGAGCCACCCAGGTGCCCTGTGAGCAACCATTTTATAGTGTAATAGAAGTTCAGTGTGAAAGAATTTTGTCAGGGCGCCTGGGTGGCTCAGCGGGTTAAGCCTCTGCCTTCAGCCCAGGTCATGATCTCAGGGTCCTGAGATTGAGCCCCGCATTGGGCTCTCTGCTCAGCAGGGAGGCTGCTTCTCCTTCTCTCTCTGCCTGCTGGTCTGTCTGCTTGTGATCTCTTTCTCTATGTCAAATAAATAAAATCTTAAAAAAAAAAAAGGAACTTTGTCAAACCCTCCCACCTGGATATTTTATCTTTTCTGAAGCCCATTTATTCATCAAAAATGTATAAAACACCAATAATGATCTGTACCCTAGGGAAAGCCCTTGCAAGTAGTCTCTAGTTGATAACCTCCAGTGACAAGGAATTCACTATGTCTTGAGGGACCTCATTCCATTTGGTGCAGTTTTTATTTGTCAGAAACATCTCCCCTGTAGTAAGAGCTAAGTATCCTCATCAATATCTAGACTTCAGGGGTGAAAAGTAGAGTCAAATGGTGGTTGGCTACTAGCAGGAAGATATGATTTGCACACCTGAAGCAACAGTAAACAGTATGGGCTAGTATATTCATGGTGTGGGTACTGATTAAATATACTAATAAAAGCTGAAAGAAACAATGAAGTCTTCACAGAGGAGGTAGAACTTAAATGAAGCTTTAAATTTCAGCCAGAATATGAGGAGTGAGAAGGCAATTTTAGATGAGATGAAAAAAGGAATGGAGTGCACTCGTGGGAAAAAGGATATGTTTGACAATAGTGGAGGATACTGGAAGCTTGACAAAGGAGTTTAAAATTGATATGGTGGGAGCCAGAAAGCCTCTTAAGGTCACTAAAGCTTTATTAGTTTCATTTTCACAAGATCAGTTTTTATCTGAAGAACAAATGGGTGTTCTTCACCCCCAAGAAGAAAATAGGGACACAAAATAATATATGTCCAAAGAGAACCATAGGCAAAAGGCCGGTTCTGGAGAAGGAATTGAAACAAGATCAAAGTCTATGGTTGTTGAGTCAACTATTACTTGCTTTACAAATTTGTCTAAGGAAATTGCCAGAAGCAAGTGGTCTTCTCTGGTCACCTGTTCCTTTGTGCAGTAAGGCTTCCTGAGGTTTGAAAAATTCATTTGTTCTCTGCATTTTGCTAGGAGGATTGTAATGTTTTTATGAGCTCCATTATCCAGAAAGCAGAATCCGTAGTAGTACAGACACCAAAAATAAATGAAATCTCTTAATTAATATTTATGGTTTATGTATACATTTTCTGAATATGCCTTATGGTGAGGTCTCTCTGAGTTAGGACTGGGACCATTCTGATGCTCCACCAAATACCTTATTCCAGTAGGATACATGTAAGTTATATCTAGATAAAATTATTGAAACATAGTTCTCTTGTACCCCATAATATTGAATGAATAACTTTTTTTTAATTTTTATTGTGTTATGTTAGTCACCATACAATACATCATTTGTTTTTGATGTAGTGTTCCAAGATTCATTGTTTACATGTAAAACCCAGTGCTCCATGCAATACATGCCTTCCTTAATCCCCACCACCAGGCTCACCCATTTTTCCACACCCCTCCCCTCTAAAACCCTCAGTTTGTTTCTCGGAGCCCACAGTCTCTCATGGTTCATCTCCTCCTCTAACATCCCCCCTTCACTTTTCCTTTCCTTCTCCTAATGTCCTCCATGTTGTTCCTTATTTTCCACAAGTATGTGAAACCATATGATAATTGACTTTCTCTGCTTGACTTATATCACTCAGCCTAATCTCCTCCACTTCCATCCATGTTGATGCAAAAGTTGGATATTCATCCTTTCTGACAGCTGAGTAATATTCTATTATATATATAGACCACAACTTCTTAATCTATTCGTCTGCTGAAGCCATCTCAGCTCTTTCTACAGTTTGGCGACTGTGAATATTGCTGTTATGAACATTGGGGTACATATGGCCCTTCTTTTCATTACATCTGTATATTTGGGGTAAATACCCAGTAGTGCAATTTCCAGGTCATAGGGTAGCTCTATTTATAATTATTTTAGGAAGCTCCACACTGTTTTCCAAAGTGGCTGCACAACTTGCATTCCCACCAATAGTGTAAGAGGGTTCCCTTTTCTCCACGCACTCTCCAACATTTGTTGTTTCCTTCCTCATTAATTTTTGCCATCCTAACTTGTGTAAGGTAGTATCTCAATGTGGTTTTGATTTGAATTCCCCTGATGCTAATAATGATGAACATTTTTTCATGTGTCTGTTAGCCATTTGTATGTCTTCTTTGGAAAGTCTCTGTTCATGTCTTCTGCCCATTTTTTTGACTTGATTATCTGCTTTTTGGGTGTTGAGTTTGAGAAGTTCTTTATAGATCTTGGATATCAGCTCTTTGTCTATAGGGTCATTTGCGAATATCCTCTCCCATTCTGTGGGTTGTTTTGTTGACTGTTTCCTTTGCTGCGCAGAAGCTTTTGATCTTGATGAAGTCCCAAAAGTTCATTTTCACTTTTGTTTCCCTTGCCTTTGAAAGAAGTTGCTGTGGCCAGTGTCAAACAGGTTACTGCCTATGTTCTCCTCTAGGATTTTGATAGATTCCTGTCTCACATTGAGGTCTTTTTTTCATCCATTTTGAGCTTATTTTAGTGTATGGTGTAAGAGAATGATCGAGATTCATTCTTCTGTACAATAGCTGTCCAATTTTCCCATCGCCATTTATTGAAAAGACTGTCTTTTTTCCACTGGATATTTTTTCCTGCTTTGTCAAAGATTAGTTGCGGGTCCATATCTGGGCTCTCTACTCTGTTCCACTGGTCTATGTGTCTGTTTTTGTGCCAGTACCATGCTGTCTTAATGATCACAGCTTTGTAATAAAGCTTGAAATCAGGTAATGTGATGCCCCCAGCTTTGTTTTTCTTTTTCAACATTTCCTTGGTGATTAGGGGTCTTTTCTGGTTCCATAAAAATTTTTGGATTGTTTGATTCAGCACTTTAAAAAATGCCAGTGGAATTTTGATTGGGATGGCACTGAAAGTATAGATTGCTCTAGGCAGCATGGATATTTTAAAAATGTTTATTCCTCCAATCCATGAGCATGGAATGTTTTTCCATCTTGTTGTGTCTTCTTCAATTTCTTTCAGGAGTGTTCTGTAGTTCCTCAAATATAGATCATTTACTTCTTTGGGATGAACATTTTTAAATGTTATGTTGGCCAGTTTTAAAAGCTGCCAAATCAGGGAGGCCACCCCAGTTTAGATCAGCACTCATCCAGATTAATTTAATCTTAAAGAGAGGGGTTTTATAACAGAGACAGACCAAGGGAGTTTTACTGTTTTTTCATTCCCTAGAGAATGCAGTCCCAAGCCACAGGACAGTCTCTGTCTCTGTCATCTGAAGTTGTGGTCTTCATGTTATCCCGATGGGCCTGGACTCCAGACTGCAAGCAGTTTATTTGACCTTTGGGAGCAGCTCAAAGAGGCAGCACCCAGTACCTATAGCTAAGCCTCTATAAGCACTGCAGAGGATGGTATGCATTCCCCCTGTTTCCTCAGAGTGAGGATTAAGGGCTCTCAGGCCACCTAATCACAACACCTTTCCTCCCCAAAGAAGGTTGAAGGGTGACATTCTATCACCGTTATCTTAGCTTATTTGAGACATGAAGAGCATGTTTTTACCTTTAATAGAAACAGAAAAACATATAGGCAAGCATAATTTGGAAACAACAGGTGATGTTTAACAAAGATTTTCAGACAATACACATTCCCTTCATTTAAAAAAAAAAAAAAGTATGGCTTTCTCTCTGGGAGAGAATTCTTGTTGTATATCAGTTTAAAGTGGTACTCCATAATCAGTCTGATAACCTTATAGGTTGCCATGAGAAACAAAAGACATTATATATGTTATAGGCCTCTGTATATTTCCAAAGATATCCCTTAAACTCAATACAATCACCTGTGCTTCCCAGAATTTTAAGTCATTTTCTCCCTTTTTTGGTGATTTAAACAATTACTTAGGATGTGTTTTACATAGAACACTGGGTAAAACAAGGAAATTTTGTAATTCTCATGCTCAAATGCTCAAGTTGCAAACAGGTGTGCCAGCAAATGCAGTGTAAAAGAGTAAATGGTGGGAAAGATTGCCTGGACTGCAGAAGGGAAGGATTTGGGAAGGCTTATGCCATGCCCCCTTTCCACAGAATCTGTGATCTCAGCAAGAGAAGGGATTAGCTCCTCTGGGGTAGAGCAACAGAGCAGAAGCACCAGCAGAAAGTAAAGAAGATTCCCTTGAACCAGGCATATCTCAGGCAATCTCAAAAACACCCAATGCAGCTGCAACACTCACTCTCTCCATTTTACCATCTACGTCATTGCAGCTTGGATAGGAATAGAACCTGTCTCTACACATATAAAGTGGAGAACCAGAATTCCAGCCTAGGGGTCCAGCTCTGGATCTCACCACTGATCTCAAGATACCACAAAATAGGTATGTCACAAATATTTCCTAGCATGACACAGTCCAATAGAAATATAATGTGAGTCACATAGTAATTTTAAGTGTTCTCATGGCTACTAAAAAGTAAAAAAAAAAAATTTTTAGTTAAATAATATATACATATGTATACACATGAATTTAATTTTTGTAATACTTTAACCTAATATATATAAATTATTTTCATTTCTCCATGTAATTAGCATTAAAGAAAAACTATTGATGAGATACTTTATATCCTTTTCTCCGTACTTAGTCTTCCAAATCTGATGTTTATTTAGTCCTCACAGTTTGGACTGGCCACGTGCCCAGTGCTCAATAACCACATCTGACTGGTTAACAGCGCAATTCTGGTACATGAGAGGTAAGATAGCAAGAAAACTGATTTTCAAGAGATTACAAAGATTAGATCCAACTAGAATGGGAAGAATCACACAGATCTAAAGTACTTTTTTATACTTGTTCTCTTTCATCCTTGTGGTGATAAATGACAAATTCTACTGAGCATAGTTTTACACAATTGACAGATACCACCTACTACTAAGATTCATAACTTGCAGGGTTCTAGTTACTCCATTTTCACATGACATCCCCTAACAACATCTGGCCTCCTTGAGCTAGGGGAAGGGCCTAAGACAATCACAGTTAATTAGCTGATGGCCTAAATGTTTCCTGCCCTCCTTCCAATTTGCCAGATTAAACATGTGAATTAAATTAAATGCGTCCCTTTCCACCCAGACTTACTCAAAATCCACACCCAGGCTTAACGCCTCCTTTTTTGCCAATAATTGCCTCCATTCCTTGGCTATGCTCTTAAACTACTTAAGTGAAGATGAGAAGAAATGAAAGGAAAACTTGTTGGTTAAGTTCCATTCTTATGTCATTACAACTAGCTGTATCCTCTAAAAGCAAGAAATAAATCTCACAACCATGACCTTGCAGGTGCAGTCACTATTGTCCAAGGAAATTTGGAGCTTGGAAAACAAGTATCTCTCGAGCCTTAGGGATACTCCTAAGAGAATTAATCTTCATTTAAGTCATGTCACCTAAAGAGTGCTGTCAGGGAAATACATTCTTAAACTAGACAAGGGTTGAGTTAGGGTTTTCTGTTCTCAGTTCTCACCCAGAATAAAGCTATTCTGCATCCCATCAAACTCACCAGATCCTTCATTTATACCAAAACGTAAAGAATTATAAATCAGTGTTCTGTTCTCAAATTTGATCAAGTAGCAAACTCCCTGAAAATCATGGTGTCCTTCCCAGAATATCATGAAAAATTACCATATAAAAATTAACATCAAGGGGCACCTGGGTGGCTCAGTAGGTTAAGCCTCTGCCTTCGGCTCAGGTCATGATTTCAGGGTCCTGGGATCAAGCCCCTCATTGGGCTGTCTGCTCAGCAGGGAGCTTGCTTCCCCCACCCTCTCTGCCTGCCTCTCTGCCTGCTTGTGATCTCTGTCAAATAATTAAAATCTCAAAAAAAATTAATACCTATCATACAATTCTATATTAAAACAGATAATATCTTAGATTCTAGTTCATACAAACCATAGCATACTCTGACTATAAAAAGAATTAAACGGAGAAAAATTACAATTGATAAAATCCCATCCTTTGAGTTAACAGTTTTATTAAGAGTTGATGAAAACGGCCATCTCCAGATGAATAGCAGAATGCTCACACAATGAGTTTTCTCCTGGAACCTTAACATGAAAATTTATAGGTTACAGGGTCAGCCATTTTTTACAGGCTTTATCTTTTAACAGGATCCAAGACTTTATGTTTGGCAGTGACGTGACATCAAGTTTTAGCCACTAGTAGAAGAGAATGGTTTCATTGCCTTGTGGTCAGTGGTAACTCCCAGAATCACAGCATCAGCAACAAGAGGTATGCCGATTAAGAGCCAATGTCACAATTCCTAAGAACAAATCCCCCATAGTTTTTCTTACCCAGTTTGTTCCACTGAATCCTGTCCAGTTCAGAATAGGACAGAAATGGGAGGAGGGTCAGCAGAAAAAAGAGACCTGTGGCTGAGACCTGAAAAGCCATGGTCCTGTGTATGCTGTTCTCACTCCCAAAGCAGCCTCCACTCAGCCTTCACACATCCATTGCTTATGTCTCCCAGAGCCTTTGCATCAAGGCTCCGGCCTATAGCCAAGGTAGCAGAAGCCATAATTACAATGATTCAAAAGTGGTTGACAAATGCTAACTTTTTTCTTTTCCAAATTTTATTATGGAAAAGATTAAACATATGCCAAATAGAACACTAGAGTCAGAGTCAGTCACTAGATGAAGCTTCATCACCCAGCTTCATTAATTATAAATACATGGCCATACTTATCCACCTATATTCCTACTCAATTGCCCCACACATACACTATATTATTATGAAATAAATCCCAGACTTTATTATTTCAAAGGTGAATATTTCATTATGTATCTATAAAAATATAAAGTTTTTAAAAATATAACCATAATCACATTTGAAAAAGTTAGTAATTCCTTAATATCATCAAATATTCAGTTAGCATTCAAATTTTTCCTATTGCTTCATATATTTGTTGGTATTTGGTTTGTTTAAATCAGAATCCAAAAAAGGTCCATATATTATATCTGTATGCCCCAATATTTCCTGTAAACTAGAAGGCATGATTAAGTTTAGGTTCAATTTTTTTGGCAAGAACAGTTTATAGATGGTGCCTTGTACTTCCTATTGCATCCCACCAGAAGGTACATAGTGCCTAAAGTTACTATTGATCAATGAGTCCAGGTGTTGCCAGCCTAACTCATTGATTATAAAGTTCCCTATCAGCTTTTCAACTACCGCTCTTAGCAGGCATTGATATTAATTGCTTAGATCAATTATCTCATTAAATATGGAAATATTGATATTTTAAATCTTATATTCCCCATTTCAATCCAGTTAGTCAAAACTGGAATTTTCTATAAGGAAACACTTTCTCTCAACAAATAGTTGGTTGCTCTGAGGAAAAAAAAAAAAGTGACAGATTGAGTTCTTTGTTCCTATTTACCTATTTTTAGAATAATGGATTCATTCCCAAGCATCTCACAAAGATGATCAATTGTGTTGCTTATCATTGTAAGTCAGGTATATTAACATATCCTATGAACTTCATTCAGTCTATTTGCAGTTATATATTTTTTGTGATTTTCAAATTGTCCCATCTTTGACCAGTGAAGTCCTTCAAGTCAGCTCCTAAATCTTTTAATACAGTCCCCAAAGTCTTTAATGGTTTTCTTGCTCTCTGGTGTGAAAAGATGTTTCAGGCTCACTTTATATATTTATTCTTCCAAACCTGGAGTGGAATTCACCATTTCTACACAAACCCTGCTGTTTCTTTTAGAAAAGGCTATGTTTTTACCTCTCTCCAACTCTTGTTTCTCCTTATTCCACCAAGGAACCTGATGAAGAAACAAGAAAGTGCTGCAAGGACAAATCGGCAGCCATGTGGTGATGATATGTAGGTACGTCTGACACTGAAAGAACTTGTGTCCAGCAGAAGTTAATGCCATAGGAATCCATGTTCCTGAAGCTGGGAAGCAGCTTCAGCAGCTATCCTGCTACCACCAGATCCTGAAGATAGCAGAGGAGAGTAAGAAGAATTACATCCTTGATGACATGGTTGAGCTAATGAATTGACCAATCTGGAAGTCACCATACCTCTGGAACTCCTGCTGGGTGCAATAAAAAAAATCTCCTTACTGCTTACCTCCATTTGGAACCATGGTTTCTGTTACTTGAGGCCTAGTCCCTAAAGGATACACATCCTCCTCTTTAGAAAATAATTGATTATTACATAAGTCACCCTTTGTTCCCTCTTTCCTCATGCCCTTATATGGTTCACTTCCCTTGAGCATATTGGGGAAGGCAGTTTTTGGAAGCCTCTTCCACCTACTTCCACGTGAGTCTAACTTCAGCTTGGTTCTCTGCTCAAACTCACTCTCAGCTCTGGCCCAAACATCTAACAGAGAGCAGTTATGACAAATGCAGAAAAAACTTTACACTAGCTATCAGACATCCTTGATCCAAAAAATTCACTGGTCATTCCCTTCCCAGGGAATTTCTCACTGACTACTCTCCTTGAAGGTTCTGAACCTGTTACCTAGCACCCCCACCTTGCCCTCTCTCTGTACCATACTTACCTTCTTCTCTTCCAGGTTCTTCAACCATCTGAATGCACCAGCAGGCAGCTCTAAACTTCCTGTTATTTTACTGTGCAGAGCACTTACCTTGTGTTTGTTTAAAATTCTTCAATTCCACATTGCTTTCAACAACAAACAGGCTCATAAACACATTTTCCTAAATAAAAGAATAATTCTGGCTCTGAAAGAAAAATTAATTTTACCTTCTTCTTGGGTCAATCCACTCAAATTCAGCTAGCTAGAAACAACCATTGATTTTCTTATTAAAACTTAAAATGGTAATAATGATACCCACCTTATAGCACTGCTAGAGAGCTTTGTCAGTGAGTGAGTTTAGAACAATCATTTTATATCCCTGTGCCTCATTTTTCTCATCTGTCAAATGAGAATAAATAATAACAACTACCTCATAGTCACAGGGTTGTTGAGGTGATTAAATGTTGAGGTGTTCTCTTTGGTAGCTAGAGAACACAAATTATCAGACCTTTATAAAAAGATCTTCACATACTGCAATACATGTTGTCTGCAAATTTATTCTACCAATAAACTCTCTCTCTCTCTCTCTTTCACACACACTCACACAAATATACACAAAGGGCTTTGAACAGTTCCTGGTACATAGTAAGTACTCAAGACATGTTACGAGCTGCTGCTGCTTGTGTTGGTATTTGAGCAGACTTCTTTGATCTAAAAAGATTATTGGACATGATTCCATGGAATAGACAAGAGCCCCTGTAATACACGGTGATTGTGAGGCCTGAATGATGTGCATAACCTGAAACAGCACCTGGGATGTAGTAACTAGTAAAGCCAGGTTCTTGATGCTGAGAAGATCAGTAATAGTGTAGGTAAAGTACCTGCACGAGGCAGGAGATCAATAAAGTGAGATCCTATCATATCACTCTCAGGGAGGTTATGAATGATGTTGTAGATGGGGGACAGAGGGAGCTGGTGTTTTTTAAAATGCTGGCAAGAGGCCCCATGTTCACCCCAACAGAAGATATCATTTGTTATTGTCATTACTCTTGTTACTAATATTAACAGAAGTAGCAGTGATGTGGAGCAATGGCTGCGCAGCTGCATAAGCCAGGTTCTGTGTTCCCATTCTGAGGGGAGGTAGAGATATCATTCAGCCTCTGCCCACAGGTGTAAGCCAGAAGGAAGAGCCTCAGGTCTTTCTGCTCAATCCCGCCCCCGACTTCCGTCTTGCACACCAGTGGAGACTAAGCCGCCCTCTGGGAGAGTTTGCTGGGGATCAGCTTTCCACAAACAACTGCCACCTGCCACAGTGAGAGGGTCAGCAGGAAGTTCACAGCATAAGACCCCTGGGCAATACTGCTTCTCAGGGATATAGGGATAATAAAGAAGCAGAGACCAACCCTTCCTTCAGCTCCCTCCCCAGTGTTTTCTAGGCCACATGACCCAGCAAGCTCTGCAGCTGTCCCAAGAGTTTAGAATGGACGTGGAAGTGAGATAACTAGAAAATACTACTGAGCCCTGATCCCAATCACTAAACATTACCAAAGATATGGACTCTCATCTCTATGGTCAAATAATATTTGACAAAGCAGGAAAAAATATACAGTGGAAAAAAGACAGTCTCTTCAATAAATGGTGCATGGAAAATTAGACAGCTATATGTAGAAGAATGAAACTTGACCATTCTCTTACACCATACACAAAGATAAACTCGAAATGGATAAAAGACCTCAACGTGAGGCAGGAATCCATCAGAATCACAGATGAGAACATAGGCAGTAATCTCTTCGATATCAGCCACAACAACTTCTTTCAAGATATATCTCCAAAGGCAAAGGAAACAAAAGCAAAAATGAATTTTGGGGACTTCATCAAGATCAAAACCTTCTGTACAGCAAAGGAAACAGTCAACAAAACAAAGAGGCAACCCACGGAATGGGAGAAGATATTCGCAAATGACACTACAGACAAAAGGTTGATATCCAGGATCTATAAAGAACTCCTCAAACTCAACACACACAAAACAGATAATCATGTCAAAAAATGAGCAGAAGACATGAACAGACACTTCTCCAATGAAGACATTCAAATGACTATTATACACATGAAAAAATGTTCATCATCACTAGCCATCAGGGAGATTCAAGTCAAAACCACATTGAGATACCACCTGACACCAGTTAGAATGGCCAAAATTAACAAGACAGTAAACAACAACTGTTGGAGAGGATGTGGAGAAAGGGGAACCCTCTTACACTGTTGGTGGGAATGCAAGTTGGTGCAGCCACTTTGGAAAACAGTGTGGAGATTTCTTAAGAAATTAAAAACAGAGCTTCCCTATGATCCTGCAATTGCACTACTGGGTATTTACCCCAAAGATACAGAAGTAGTGAAAAGAAGGGCCATCTGTACCCCAATGTTCATAGCAACAATGACCACAGTCACCAAACTGTGGAAAGAACCAAGATGCTCTTCAATGGATGAATGGATAAGGAGGATGTGGTCCACATACACTATGGAGTATTATGCCTCCATCAGAAAGGATGAATACCCAACTTTTGAATCAACATGGATGGGACTGGAAGAGATTATGCTGAATGAAATAAGTCAAGCAGAGAGAGTCAATTATCATATGATTTCACTTATTTGTGGAGCATAAGGAATAACACAGAGGACATGAGGAGATGGAGAGGAGAAGGGAGTTGAGGGAAATTGGAGGGGGAGATGAACCATAAGAGACTATGGACTCTAAAAAACAATCTGAGGGTTTTGAAGGGACGGGGTGGGTGGGAAGTTGGGTGAGCCTGGTGGTGGGTATTATGGAGGGCACATATTACATGAAGCCATGGGTGTGGTGCGTAAACAATGAATTCTGGTACACTGAAAAGAAATTTAAAAAATTGAAAATTTTAAAAAAAAAAGATATGTGTCAAGGTACCCAACAGTGTTAAATCCCTCAGAAGCGATGACTGAGCCATAGGGGCCCAGGATCAGAGAAAGATATTTTCTGTCTTTCCCAAAGGAGTGCTGAGAGAATGTTTATGGCATTTACATGGAGACTTACAAGTTCAAACCTGCTAAGAGGAAGTGTGTAACAGCATCAGATGTGCACCAGTGTGGGCCCTGAGCAGCAGGGTGGGTCCGCTAGGGGCCAACCATGGGGCCACTTGTCTCACTTGGTGAGGCAAAGACAAGCCAGGCTCCAGATGCACCATGCAGGCACTAGGGTTTCTGAGTAGCAACAGGCTGGTCTAATCTTGCCTCCAAATACCAGAAAATAAAACATCGGGAAGTTGGGTCAACTAAGTACTGAAAATTGGAGTAAACGTCTTGAGCTGTCTGCTCAGAAACTCAAAGTCCCCATTTCTTAGAAGCAAAGACCCTATGGAGTTGGTTCACTTAAAGAGTTTCTCAGTCATTCTGTCAATAATATCGACACAGAGACAGGGGAGAGGGAAGCCTGATGCAAAGATACTGGCTACTCAGAGGACTGACCATTATGCTAGATTAGAGGCCTCTTACAAAAGAAACTAATTAAATGCTTCTGTACTAAAATGATTGCATGGCTATTATCTGCCCACTCAGAGAAAGTGAGAACCACAAAGTCCAAAACATGGCAAACAGCAGGCTTAATTGTCTTCTGTAAGGAATGGCTTTTGTTTTGCTCAGTGCTCCATCAAAAACACTTAAGTGTTAATGTACCCTATATAATCTATCTGGCTAGCTAACTAGTTTAATCCATCACACACCATGTGAAAGAATAAAAGCAGGTTGGTAGTGACAAGTTAATAGTAGAGGCAGGAAATAAAATGGAGAAACACACTTTGATTGATGGTACTACTATAGATGGACTCGGTCTGGTTTTATATAGTGGCCAATCAAAGCAAAATAGATCTAGTAATTTAAAACTTTAAATATGTCTCCTCAATTAAAAATTTAAAAGGCCAGTGGATGTATTGCATTCCAATTGAACAATAAAAATTCAATTACAGCCAAGTCTCAAATATCTACAAGTTGATCTGCCACAACAAATCTTAATTTCAGCTCCTCAGTGGCCTGATTATCTGTTCGGTCAGCCTAAACCCCTTTGTGGCAAAAATCTCTTTGATTTTATCTCAACTTTCTTAGATCATGTGGAGGAGGACAAAATGGTGCCTTGGATCAGGAACATTTAAAACCAAACATTTCAATGTGTTTTTTACCCACAAAGACTATAGGAGAGTGAGAGGCACAAATCTTAGAGGATCGAAAGGGATCTATTTAGTTCATGTCTTGCTACAGCCTGAAAATAATAATGTCATCCATCCCTAAGGCTGTGAAGAAAAACCAGTAGTCTCATGGAGGCAAGGTGGGAAACATACATGGCTTTCCAGAACTTCTTGTTCATTACAGTGGAGACATTACATTCAGTTGAACATACTAACCAAATCTGGAGCCCTCTTTTTCTCTTTCATAGCTAGAGAGCACAAATTATCAGACCCTTGTAATTAGATCTTCACATACTGGAATATATGTTGTCGGCAAATTGATTCTAGCAATAGACTCTCTCTCTTTCTCTCTCTTTCTCTCTCTCTCTCTCTCACACACACACACACACACACACACACACACACACACACACAAAAGATATGCATATAAGATTAATCACTGCAACACATAGGAAACAATCAAAACAATAAAAAATGTCCATAAAGAGAGGACTGGTTAAAGTATGGTGCATCTAGCAATGAGATGTTAGCAGCTATAAAAATAAGAAAAACAAATGGCAATTCTTTCTCTGTGTTAATATGAAATGATCTCCAAATCGTATTGTCAAGTTTCTTAAAAAAAAAAAAAGCAAGATGCAAAAGGGTACATATGCTATAAAACCAGTTGTATAAAAAGGTGCAGCTCCACACCCACACATACACACATACTTGCTTATATATGCATAGAATATCTCTCAAGAAGTATGTAAGGGTAAGGCCTGATAACCTTGGTTGCCTCTAAGGCAGAAAACGGAGTGGATGGTAACAGCACTGGAGGCATTCTTATTATATACTTTCAAAATCTTTATATTTGAATATGTGAGAATATTACCTATTCGTAAATGAATTGTAGGGTTAGCCCTGTTAATCTCTTCTACTAGCTCTCCCATCCTTTGTTTCCTATCAATTTAGTCACTTGACGTTCTCTGTGTGTACATACACCATGACCCCCAGGTGGTTCTATAATCTTCATAGTGAAGACATCTCTTTAATGAGTGGTTCCTGATATAGATAGATACTTTCCTGATATAGATAGGTACTTCCCACAAAATATAGCCATTCACTTCTCCTAAGCATAACTCCAGACCCAAGTCTGGATTTATGCTCTTCAGAGCTGCAAATTGGGATTTCCTTTTTGGATTCTCACAGCCCATTCTAGAGTTCCAGGGCTCACTCAGTCCCCAGAGGAGTTGTCTTGACCAAACCCCAGGCCAGCAGAGAACTGAAGAGTTTGATAGTCCACTTCTGCTGTTGTCTCCAACAGCCTCAAGATGTTACAGAGGAGAATGAGTCCAGCCAGTTTTATCAAGGCTTTGCATGCTATGCTGATGCCTACTGCCCTAGTCTATGTTCATTTATTCCCTCCTGTTCCCCAGATTAGGACGCCCTACCTGAGGCTTCCTGAATCTGCCACATCCTGCATGAGCTCTGCTCACTATCTCAGACTTCCCTTGGTAGGGTTTTTTTTTTTTTTTTTTTTTTTTTTTTTTGATCACTTGGTGTCTTCTATCAGTGGAACCAATTAGTTTCCTTAATGTGAATCTCAGGAAGCAGGAGTTAAGTACTTAGCCCCTCCTTCCTGAAGATTCAGGACTCATGCAAATTCCCTATTAATAAGCTCTGCATACCTGGCAGTCCAAAAGGAGGTACAAAATGTCCTCATACCCTCCTTGAGCAAAGAGTGTTTCCTCATCTTCAGTTTGCCTAACTATGAAGCCCCCTGCAAATGACTCTTATCTGAACAAAAAAAAAGTCAGATCCAAAGTGTGATATGCTGTCTCTATCCCTAGACATAGATTAACACAAGCCTTACCTCTCACTCAACCACCCCAGGGATCTCCCACTTAATCTTTGCTTAAACAGACCTACTTCTTCAAAAACAACTGCAGTTTAGGACATCTACTAATGATGTCGCAGCCCATAATGAAAAACAAAATATTATCACAAAAGAACATTGAGAGTATTGAGTCAGACCTTCCATTTCATGGTTATAAGGAATATCAAGATTGTGCCAGTCCATTAAATGATCTTCACATCAAAGTGATTTGAATTATTTAATAGCCAGGGTGGAAACAGATCTATGTTTGAAAACTATGTCCTCAATTCACTGGCTGCAACCTCAAACATCTTAATCCACATGAGTTCCAGTTTTCTCATCTGTAAGATGGGGATTGTTCTGAGGACTAAATAATTCAGAGCCTGTGGAGGGTTACTAGTACGTCACCAGCACTTACTTGAAAACCTACATCAGCAAGGCTAATGCAATAATTTATAAATTGGATTATACTGTAGGGATTTTATCCATTGAAATATCTATGCACTATGTTAAGACTATAGGAGATTCAGGGAAATGAAAAAGGACTCTCTGACAAATACTGTTGCCTGGCTGAGCCAAGGACTACTCCCAACCAATTCTGCCTTGTCTATTTGCCCCCTAAGAGGTAGTAGAGTTAAATACCCATTTCCCCAGGCTTTATTAGAGTTGTGTGGCTGAGTCATGGCTCTGGCCAAGAAGACAGTAAATCAAAAGTCCACCAGCAGGTTTAGGAAACAAAAGGCATAGAAATAACTGCCACTGCTTTTTTCTTCTTTCCTGCCCCTACTGTTGACTCAGTGACTAGAGGGACAGCAACCCTTTTGCAACTATGAGGCAATGAGACCTCAAGAATAAGGGAAACAACCAGAGAACTGCAACAAAATTTGTTCTGATATCATTAAGCCAACAAACCAACCCCAGCAGCTGCCTGCCTCTGGACTGCTTATTCTATGAAGTCATTCAACTCCTATTCATTTCAGTCCCTTAGTAAAGCTTTCTTCTACTGGTAGCTAAACACAATACTGAGTATTATAGATGTTGCCCTCAAGGAACCCATATTCTAGTGGTAGAAATAAGATATGTTTTCAAATTTCCAAAATACAAAGTGGGAGTTATGAGTATGATTTGACAGAACACAATAAATTATATAAAAATCATAACCACATTTATCCAAATATTTTAGGGCATGTTGGTAGAAGCATTGTTATTTAAATATAGTACTTTATTCCATAGTCAGCATTCTAAAACATAAATACATTACTGCATATAGCTGAGCTCTTCAGGAACTACAAATGAAAGGCACATTGCTTGGAAAATATCCAATTTTGCATATACTTATCTTTTCAGATATATGAAAACCATAAAGCAAAGGGATTTAGAAGCACTGTGTAGAGAATCTAACAATGTCCAAGGTTATAAAAAATCAAATTTTCAAATTTACTGCATAACATGTATTTGGTTTGCAATTTTCCCAAGCATTTCATTGTGAAACACTGCATAGATATGACTAAGTTTCATATTTGCCTAATACTGTGGATAGAGCAAATACACAAATTGAAGAGCCTGCAGATACCTTCAGTTACTAAATTTTTCTATTGCTCATGTGTTGGCTTAAGTGAAATGTTTAGAGTATATAGCATATTGTGCATATACTGTACCAGCAGTGAATCTGTTTTGCAGTATGTGTGCTATTAACATAATGTCTGATACATAGGCATACCTTTTTCAATGGTTTACTGCATAATTTTTAGAACAATGGAACACACTAACACTAGTCTCATGTTTTAAGACATTTCAATTAAGTTTGCATCCAAAATTAGATCATTATTACCATCAGAGACTTCACTAGGTCCCGAGGTGACCGAGCTGGAAAGGCTGTGTATAATAATGAAAAGAACATTGAGTTATCTTCAAAAGACTGATTGAAATCTTCCAAAGTTATCTTCAAAAGAACTTGACTGGAGTTGTAGCTCTGGCTCAGGAAATTACTGGCTGTGCAATTCTGGGCTATCACTAACCTCTCTGAACACCAGTTTTCTATTGGTAAAGTGTCGAGAGTAACATTCATCTCACAGGTTTTCATTAGAAAGGTCAAATAAGGAAAAAACTGCTTTAAACTATTAAGTACTCCGGCAACTAAGGATATGTACTCTCCCGGTTCCACAACTGAACCTGGAAAACCTTGTATGCATTTATTTTGTCTAAAAATTATAGAAGCATTATCTTTTCCAGGAAAATGTGTGCTCCTCTGTTAAAGGAAATTGCAAAAACATAGTAAAAGGTAGGACTTCTGTACACTTTTTATTTATACTTTCATTCAACTAACATTTATCAAGTGCTGACCATTGTAGCACTAATTAGAGCCCAGGGTATAAAGGTAAATAGAATACACTTTCCTGACCTCCAGAAGCCCAGGGTTTCGTAGGGGCTAAAACCACACAAACATGTGATTATAATACACTGTGAAGCATATTAATAATCAAAGGTGTTCAGACAGTTGGTGAAAGGGAATTTGAAAAAATACATGCATCCCTATGTTTGTAGCAGCACTATTCATAGTAACCAGGATGTGGAAGGATCCCTAGTGCTCACCAATAGATGAATGAATAAAGAAGATGTGGTGTAGAACACGCGCATGCGCGCGCGCACACACACACACACACACACACACACACAGGAATATTACTCAGCCATAAAAAAGGAAATAAATCTTGCCACTTGCAACAACATAAATGGACCTAGAGTGTATAATACTAAGTGAAATAAATCAATTAGAGAAGACAAATACCATATGATTTCACTAACATGTATAATTTAAGAAACAAAACAAATGAACAAAGAAAAAAAAGAAACAGATGAAAAATAGACAACAAACTCGTGGTTGCCAGAGGAGAGGTGGGTGAGGCAATGGGGGAAATAAATAAAGGGATTAAGACTATGCTTATCTGATGAGCACTGAGAAATCTACAGAATTATTGAATCATTGTTCTATATACCTGAAACTAATATAATATTGTGTTAATTATACTTGAATAATTTTTTTAAATACTGAGAACTGTATTTCTGATATATATTTTAAAAAATAGGTGAAAGGAGGTCCTTCAAATCTCTTAATTACAATCTGAAACCAGAGGGAACACCAGACAGGAAGGAAAATTACTGAGTAAAGATAGATTTCCTCTATGTCATAGTTTTCTTAGAACCTGCACTTTAAGCAAGGCTTCTCTAAGAGTTCATATTTCAAGAGCTTCTTTGAAGCTTCTCAGATGAGGGTATGGTCTTGGTCAACTAAATCCCTAATGCAATAAACTCTCATAAAAGAAAACATACATAGGGACGCCTGGGAGGCTCAGTTGGTTAAGCAGCTGCCTTCGGCTCAGGTCATGATCCCAGCGTCCTGGGATCGAGTCCCACATCGGGCTCCTTGCTTGGCAGCGAGCCAGCTTCTCCCTCTGCCTCTGCCTGCCACTCTGTCTGCCTGTGCTCACTCTCGCTTCTCTCTCTATGACAAATAAATAAATAAAATCTTTAAAAAAAAAAAAAAAGAAAACATACATAATAAGTTGCAATATAATCCTTCACCCAGTTTTGGTTGGTGAATTCTTTGCTTTATGAAATACTTCAGGGGCGCCTGGGTGGCTCAGTGGGTTAAGCTGCTGCCTTCGGCTCAGGTCATGATCTCGGAGTCCTGGGATCGAGTCCCGCATCGGGCTCTCTGCTCAGCAGGGAGCCTGCTTCCTCCTGTCTCTCTGCCTGCCTCTCTGCCTGCTTGTGATCTCTCTCTGTCAAATAAATAAATAAAATCTTTAAAAAAAAAAAAAGAAATACTTCAGTGATTCAGTGGTCCCTCAGACCTAAAGTTAGGATTGGATAGCACCATATTCTTCTCAGTCCTGAGCTGGAATCTTTCTTCCCAACGCAACTACATCCAGCCAACTGGAAATCAAGGCAGGTTTAATGTACTCAATAAAGATTTCCTGAGGGCCTACCAGACACCAGACATTAAGAACAAAGCTAACTGGGACACAGTCCTTGCCTTCAAAGTCCTTACAATCAAGAAGTGACAGCCACATGATTAAATTCCTCCAAAAAAGCATTAAAGAGGCTATAAAACAAGTACAGCAGAGACGTGAGGGTTATAGAGTTAAGATATCTTAGAAGTTCAGGAAAGAATTCAGAGAAGGGTAAGTGTTGAAATATAAGTGGTTATTTACCAGATGGTCAAAGGGAGAGGATATTCTGGGTACCAGTATACACAGACACATAAAAGTGTGAAAAAATGCTGGTGTGTTCTGTGAACCACAAGGAGGGGATTTGAGGTAAGAGCTGACATCAAGGAAAAGTCAGACTAAGACAGTCCTTGAGTGCCATGCTGAGGATTTCAGACTCAGTGGGGATCTACTAAATCTGAAGGATTTTAACCTAGTTTTAAGATTAGGTAAGTGTTGAGGAGGGTTTCAGGCCTGGGTCTGCTACAAAAAGGATGCTGACTGCTACTTCAACAGGACAGGAGAATATTTCCAAGTTGTTCATTACTTCCATTGCATCTAACACTTACAACTCAGAGCCCATGTCTAAAAAGCAAAACTGGGATAGCCACTTGATTAGATCCCCAAGTGCTGAAGAGATGGCTTTTAAAATGTTTCCATGTCTCAGAAACAGGCAAAACATCTTCCTGGAAGTTCCCTTATCCTAGAGTCGTGATAGCTGATCAGAGTTCAGGGCGATCAATCAGAAAGAAGTCCACTAGCATAACAAATAGCATGGAGGACAAGGGGAGATGGAGAGGAGAAGGGAGTTGAGGGAAATTGGAAGGGGAGGTGAACCATGAGAGACTATGGACTCTGAAAAACGATCTGAGAATTTTGAAGGGGTGGGGGGTGGGAGGTTGGGGGCACCAGGTGATGGGTATTGTAGAGGGCACAGATTGCATGGAGCACTGGGTGTGGTGCAAAAATAATGAATACTGTTATGCTGAAAAAATAAAAAAATTAAAAAAAAAAAAAAGAAAGAAGTCCACTGAAAAGGTACTGCTGCTGAGCACCGATGGAGAACCCAGCCATCTCCTATCTCTGAAGAAACTGGAAACTGTGCCAAGTGATATTTAAATTGTTAGCTTCTCCGTAAGAAAAGAACAATTTGTAAAAAAAAAAAAAAAAAACAGTTCTTAAAAATGAAACATTTGCTCCTTGCAAGGAGAATCTTTCACCAAAGCTCTCCAAAAACGAAGGCCCTCTTAATCTCACACCAAAATTTCAATGCAAGCATAAGCTGGGGGAAAGTTTAGACTAGAACTCAGTACGACACTTTTTTTCTGCTTGGTGGCCTAGAGGAGCTCTACAGGAGTGGCTAACTTTGCACTGGATAGCTGGGTCTACTGCTTTGTGGTGTCTGGTGGCCCCTAGTGGAAGCTCAAGTCTCCTTCCCGTCCCACTGTCCAGCCCACCTCCAAAGAGAACAGCAAATCAAATTTAAAGGTACTTTATTAAGCAGTTGAACTAATATGTAGGACACTAATTCTGCCAATAAATGAGACACTTACAACACTCAAGAATATGGTATCTCTTACTAGACTTTGTATAACACATAAGAATTATTTTGGCCACAAACTGAGATGAGCAAATGGATCTTTATGTTTCTATCTCAAACCCTTCTTCCTGTTGGTAACAGAAGCTTCATCTTAAACAGGGTAAGCTCGGGCAAACCAGAGCTTCTTTCTGTGGCTTTGTGCAGAGAGCTTTATCTGTCACACTGAGTCTTATAGAGCTCCTTTGATAAGGAGGACTTATCTCATCTGTAGTCACCATCACCTTTGCACCTCACATCCCCTAGGATGATTGTACATCAGCCCCAGTCCTGGTTGCCTGTGTGTATTTTCCCTGGCATTTCTGGAGATGTCAAAGCTCCCTGTGTGGTCACCACATCTGACTCCTCTTCTGGCCCACTGGTCCCTGCTCAGAGAGGTGAGAGTTCTTCTCTAAGGTAACACTGCAGGGAGAGGCTTCCAGATGTTCTCCCATGCCACCCTGCTGCTGTGGGAAAGGCAGTGGGCCATTTCAGTTTCTCTTTGCAGAAAGACATACCATATACCATGCTGCATGGTGCAAGAGAACTGCAAGGCTTAACATCTTCCTCGGCTTTCCTAAGAAGAGAGACATAGATCATCTCTGTCCTAGGACCTCCACTGAAGTGTAGTTGCCTTGGTCATTGCCCAAAACCCAACATCCCAACTCCCTACAACTCTGTACCTTATGCCCAGGATGCTTCTTCAGTCTAGATGGGTGGATGAAGCTGGCCCGTGTCCCCTGCCTCTCATTTCTGGCACACTGAACTCTAAAGCTTTCTCTCACTTCCTCCTTCATGGCTCTTATTTGTCATGAGTTTTAAAAAGGCAAGTATTGCTTTTTTGCTCTTTTTGAGGTTCTTATCTGCTACAGTTCTAAGGCAAGGTTAGCCAATGACTGAGTGGGAGAGACCTGAAGGTCCTAAGAGTTAACTGAATGAGAAACAGCTGTTGATACATTCAAATACTACATTTTCCAGCCACATTTGTTACTTCATGAAAATGGAGAAGTGGGATGTTTGGGCATCCTCCTCCCAGGAGAGAGCTCATCCCAGTCTTTCTGTCTCTCTGTCTTTCTCTCTGTCTCTCCCCACAGGCTCCCAGAGGCCCAGGACTCTTCTGAGGAGATGCACATTCACCACGTATTCTTCCCACCAAGCCGCTGATGTATGAAGGTATCAATGACTGGCCTGAAAATGCCTCTGCGGGAAGGTCAGCTGAGTTAGTTCAGCTCTTGATCTTACACACAAAAAGCAAAACCTCTCTGGCTTCTTCCTTCCTCTAGCCCAGACAAAAGAGAGCCACCATGTAGTCTACCCTAGAGCACCAGAATTTTGCAAGTAGGGTTAAGCTCCAGAAGTTACTTTTTACTGAGAACATCAGCAGGCCTCCATGCTGGAGTTGGCATTTACCTTGGCCTTAGGGGATGGGAAGGACATGGCAAATGGAATTCCAGGGAGAGGAATCAGCCTGAAAAAAAGGTCAAGAATTGGGAACACATGTGGAGGGACAAGGGGAAAGGGAAGTTTAAAAATGACCCTAAGTTTCCATTCCAGGGTTATCAGGCAGATGGTGAAGCTCCAAACAGAACCAAGGCTTGTCATTTAGCACTTATCTTAAGCAGCTCTGTGTTCTATTTTTCTTTATATATCTTGCCTTCTTGAAAATAAAGATCACCTTTGATTCATTCATTTATTCATGTGTCTTCCTTACAACCTTAAAGGAAATCACCAGTATACACTCTAATAACTGGGAATGTGTCATGGAAGATATCCCTCAAACTATTCTTTGGTTTTTCTTCATTAAAGAGAATGTTGCCAAAATTGTAAGTTGCTATGTTTTTCTCAAACTCTGTTTTAAACTTTGTAGATTAGGGAAAAATCTATGTTATTGCTTCCCTACATTTTAAACTATAATTTGGGTGAGATTAGTATTCCTTAAATCATGAACCTTTAATGATTTAACTTTCAAGGTATTATTGCAACCCTTCAAAAATATTTTTTAGGGTCCTTTGACTCATTTGCTATTTACCTTATCAACAAGGGAGCTTTTCCTAACACACACACACACACACACAAACACACACACACACACACACACACACACACACACACACAAAATGGGGCTCTACCTGTAAATAGATTCTAATAAATTATTTGAGTTAACCTGGAAATACAGAAATGTCTAACTGCCAAAGCACATCCTGATTACATTTTTTATAGTCAAATGACATACAAGAGAGAAGCAAATAAAAATGCCCTTTCATTTTGTCTGAAACACAACACTACCCTCCGTTTTTCTCATCATACCAGAAAATTCCCTTCGGCCAAGCTGACTGCAGTTCACCTCAGCAGGGTGCACTGAACTGTGTTCCCTTCAGAAGCCTTCTCTTCCCATCTTCCCCCCATTTCCCAAGAGGCTAGGATTGTTTCTTGCAAGAAATACAGCCCTCAGTCTTATCCTCCTGCTTCTGCCTCTCTATTACACATGCCATTAATCAAATCAAAGATAAGAGTTAGTGTATATTCCATGCAGAGTAGTTACTGAGAATTTGGGTAAAGAACATAGTGATTTCTGGAGAGTTTTGAAATCCTAACTTAGGGACAACTGAAGAAACTCCCTGGAAGGAAGCACTTGACCTCTGCCACTTACTTAAGAGTATCTGAAAAATTCTTGATATCCTTAGGAAGTATAAAAAATCATGTCTTTCCCAGTAAAGATATTTGCCTGCATGGAAGTCTAAATCCAATACTTAAACTTTTCTGCAAGGTGTCTTTGCCATTGCTCATTTCCTCCCAATCTCCTTTCCTTAAACCCAGAGAAAAACACCACACAAGGCTCACGCTCTTAAAACACAGATGAGCACAGTTACTCCAAAAAAGTCCCCTGACAGAGAACTTTTTCATTATATATCTTGAAACCTGCACTGTTCGCTCCTGCTCCAGAGCCAGTGACGTCTGTGGCCCAACCCAAGATCAGGTAGGACTAGACAGATAGGAAGCAGCAGTTCCCAGGCCAACTTATGTTTCCTCAGGATTTCTATCATCTCTTCATTTAACTTACAATCCCAGAGTTTAAGAACTATAAGAGATCTGAGTACCAGTTAGCCCTATGCTGAGAGGCTCCACCCCTTCAAAGACTTCTCCCAGACCCACGAAGTTTAGACCAAAAGAGGGATATTGGGTGAGTAGGCCAACTGCATTGAATAAGTTCTTACACAACTCATTCAACCCTCGGTTACTTTGACAGCAAGCTACCTCAATTCCAAATATATTTCTCCCATCTCCTCCTATCTCCTCTGCAACCTACCATCTCCAGCCTTATTTGTCTCACCTTGTTGGCCCTCAGCTTCTCTGTCCCATTTCCCAGTTTCCACTCAGCATTTTCCTTCTGGACAAATCCTTTTGGTGGACTCCTAACCTGCCATTTAGCCACTTTGGTTTATTTTAAAACCTCCCTATCCTTGAACCGAGGGAGCCTATGGGTCTGGTTTCTCAAAAGTCTAACCCCTTTGTTGCATAAATGAGGAAATTGAGACCACCGGTCACATGCATGACCAAGAAAGATACTAACCCTGGCTCCAAATTGTGAGCTCATTCTTCTACATACATTTCAGAATAAATCAATAAGACTGCCACTTCATCTTAGCTTGATCTCCATTACTAGACTTCATTCATCCTCATCTCCCCAGCCTTCAAACTCTGGACTCTTTTTTTTTTTCCTAATCCTCGTTAAGGATGTACCCCCTCTTCTTTCTCCCATTGTGTTGCCTGGAGCTCAAATCTGATGGCTGGGACAGACATCTTAGACCCTGTAGATGAGGGCCGTACCCTAGACACAGCAGAGTGATAACCCAGAAGAAGCCGTGTCTCTAAAGACACCAAGGAATCACCAATGGACTTCACTGCCTCCAAACTTCATTCATGTAAAAGAGAAATTTAAAGTATGTATTTTCATCTCTTACACCAAATGCAACAAATGTAGGGGCACCTGGGTGGCTCAGTCAGTTAAGCAACTAACTCTTGATTTTGGCTCAGGTCATGATCTCAGTCTGGTTTCTCAGTCTGGATCTCAGTCTGGATCGAGCCCCATGTTAGGCTCCACACTCAGTGGGGAGGCTGCTTGAGGATTCTCTCTCCCTCTCCTTCTGCCCCTCCCCCTGCTTGTGCATGCTCTGTCTCTCACAAATATAAATAAATCTTTTAAAATAAAATAAAATAAAATAAAAGCAACAACTATAGCCCCAGCTAAAACAGTAACCACATACTAAGGAATGGAAGAACAGAAAGAACAAAAGGGCTTAGGTCTCTAATGCTAACATTAAGCTACCACATACCTGCCCTGGTCTTACTTTACTTGAAGAAAAATAAAGCTTCTAAATTATTTAGGGCTTCATGGAGGAGGTGGGATTTGAGCTAAAGTTTCCATAGGGGGAGATGCTTCTCTACTTGATCTGCTTCCTGAACAACTGGCATTTCCCCTTTCTTTCTGCGGGGTTGAGGTTGCCATGGCCAAGCCTGTATAATTCAAAGGCATTCCCACTCCCACAGATGCCCAGATTGCTTGAGCTATTTTCCAACACCAGCTTCCTAAAAGAGACTGAAAATGCTCACAGCTCTCAAGTTCTAAGCCCAAGCTTGATGCAGTGGTTTCTCTGGGTCCCCTTTGCGAGAAAGGACAGGGAAGGGCCCAGGGGAGAAGCAGAAATCTCTGTGCCTAACACAGTGATTTACTGTAACCAATCTGGAACCATTAAAGCAAAACACAAACACATTTCAGGGCTTCATTCCCCAAGCTTCTCACCCAGCACTGGGCCTTTTCAATGTTTACTGCGCAGCCATCTGTGAATATCTTTGTGAAACTAGTTAAAGCCTTTTATGAGACCCTAAACTTCTAGTTACACTAATTTCCCCTCCCTACCCCCCCCCACCATGAATTAGGACTTGAGTAAACAAAAGGCAGACTTGAGAACGGAGAGCAATTGTGTGGTGTTAAATGGTGCATTTAACAGAGCCTGCCCACAGATTTTTCCGTTCCCATCCCTGGGTGTGCAGGCAACGCCAAAGCCCATATAATGGACTCTTTATGTGGTACTTGGTTAGAAAAACGTATTGACAAAGAATCACAGACAAATCATGGCCATGACCTTTAGTGCTCAAACAAGATTTTCCTTGGGAGTGATTTAATTGCCCATGCAGCTCGCTGGCTGCACACATGAGTGGTCTTTCTGCCTTTCCAAAGGCCATGCCCAGGCCAGTCTGGTTTGCCTTTCCTGTGAATGTTTGGCCAAGTGCTGCTCCTATAACGAGCCTCCGTTGTGCCATGTAAGGATAAACAGCGCATGGCATCCAGCTGGACTCGGTGAGCTTGAAAGATTGCTTCCCAAGCACCTGCTGCCCAAGCCGACCTTGGATCTGACAGTGCGCCTGGCCTCAGACTCATCATTCAGATGACTGGGGCAGATGCCCATGCCAGGCCTATGGTCTGCAGCAACATGGCAGGACTCCGACTACCAGGTGTCAGAGTGGGGCCTGGGGCTGCAGGTTGAGGCAAAATATGCTTCTGCCCTTCCCAATCCCTAAGTGCCCTTCCTGACTTCCCTTCACCTGAGCTTCCTTTAGCCTCTTCATTGCCCTGAGCTCTAGGGAAACAGAAGCCAGACACAAAAGGCCAGCTATTGTGTGATTCCATTTATATGAATTATCCACAATAGGCAAACCCACAGAGACCAAAAGCTGATTATAGGTTGCCAGGACCTGGGGGAAAAGGAGAATGGGGATGGACTGCTTAATAGGTACAGTGTTTCCATCTGAGGTAAGGAGAAAGTTCTGGAATTAAAATAGAAATGATAGTTGCACATAATTGTGAAGGTACTAAATGCCACCAAATTTTGCACTTTAAAATGGTTAGAATATAAGTTTTATGTTATGCATATTTTACTACAATTTTTTTTCTTTTTTTTTTTAAAGATTTTATTTATTTATTTGACAGAGAGAGATCACAAGTAGACAGAAAGGCAGGCAGAGAGAGAAAGAGAGAGAGGGAAGCAGGCTCCCTGCTGAGCAGAGAGCCCGATGCGGGACTCGATCCCAGGACCCCGAGATCATGACCTGAGCCGAAGGCAGCGGCTTAACCCACTGAGCCACCCAGGCGCCCCTACAATTTTTTTAAATATGATTGAAAGTTATAATGGAGGAAGGAAAAGGATGGATTTCCTTACTCCTGAGGCCCCAGAAGACAAAACTGAGACCAATAAGACAGTTTTCTGGAAGCAGATTTCGGCTCATAGTATAAGTAGAGAAGAAAAGTACCATTTAGAATAGGCCTACTGTGAGCCAGGCACCCCTGAGACCTCATTTCTTTGAAGCCCACAACTCTGGGGGCTTGTCCCAATTCTAAAGCTAAGGAAATGATGGCTCCAGGAGCATTTTCCCAAGGACACGGATCTAATAAAAGGTGGAAGTAACTTTGAACCTAGGCTTTCCTACTCTGCAAGCCATGCCTTTTTTAATACATTGGTGCTCTGCAACTAATCTTTTTACCAAAGTACCCCTAATGTTCCTTAGGACAAGTGAAATCATGCATCAGAGTGAATGGGCAGACCCCAAAGGAGTTGCTGAGTGTAAGCCTCATGTCTTAGCTTACAAATTCGTATAAATTTCACATGCCTACTCTATTATTTTATATGAGGGTTTTTCTTAAATATTTAAATAAGTTTCTGACTAAATTTGCTAGTGAAAGCATCACTCTGGAAAAATGGTCTGTGTTTATCTTAGAGACTCCCATCCCCCTTCACATACCTCAGAGGTCAGCTTATTCCTTTGAGAAGCTGGTACCAAACTGGCTGCTTTTCTAGACAGAAAGGGTAAGGAGAAGGGAGAAGTAGGGAGGCGGGGAGGGACAGTCCTTCATTCCTTCTCCTGATGACAATTGGATTTTGCTACCTTTAGGGATGTTGTAACTTCAGCTGTTTACAGAGAAATGAAAAGCAAGAGGTCTTATTATTTCTTCTCAAATCACCCCATTTGGATAGCTACTTACCTGATTGTACATGAAGTCAGTGTCCAGCTAAAAGGCATTTCTGGTGGGAGACTCAATAAAGCATGACACTAGACTTGCAGGAGTTACATACAAGAGTGGACTTCACCACTGCTTACTTCTCCTGGGAGAGTCGATGACATTGACTTGAATGATTTTAAATAATGACTGAGGCTGGATAGGGAAAGAAATTTCACAGGCTTCAAGAAAGTGAAAAGAACACTAAACTGACAGCCAAGAAAATTCTGCCCAGCACTGTCCCTGACTCAGCTGATTAAATAGGACAAGGCAGTCTCCCTTTTTAAGCCTTACTTATCTATACTTATCTTCCTCTTCCCATCTAGAATGCAATTTATATGAGGCAAGTATATTTAGTCTGGAACATTGGTAACAAATGACAGAAATCAAACATAGCCTAACCTCAGTAAGAAATGACTATATTGGCTCTGTTATGAGAGCAGTGAGATAGCCCACAGGATAGAAGTAGCAGTCTGGCTTTGGAAAGGAATCTAGAGCTGCTGTCTGGGGACTTCTGAAGAAATCTCCCTCTTGAGCTAAATATTACCCAGATTTGCCAGTCACCATCTTTGGCCCCATTAGACTAAATAACACTAAAAGAGAGCTCATTAGTCAAAAAGAGTTGATAAATGACAAATTCAGAAAAACCTAATATGAGTTATAGTTCCTGGTGATTTTCAAAGTTCGATTCAAACTGTGACAGAAGTCTTTAGAATAGCATCACTGCACGAGGTCTCATCTATCAAAAAATAGAGTAACATGGACAAAGATTGGGGTTGGGGTAGGGAATTTAAGTCATCAAAATTATTCAGAGTAATCAAATCAATCATGCGTGACACTGTAAGTTGCCTCCCTTTCTCCTTGTTGGTGAATGCAGAATTTTTTTTGGCTCTAGTCTTTTAAAGGAAGGTTTTATTTATTTACTTATTTTTTTAATTATGTCTAGTTAGCCAACATACAGTACGTCATTAGTTTTTGATGTAGTGTTCAACAGTTCATTAGTTGTGTGTAATAGCCAGTGGTGAGTCTAGACTTTGTTCAGACATTTACCCTTCCATGTGATCATGGAAAGGAGTGATTCACAATGGATTTATAGGCTTAATACAATTATGGTAATTCTATTCTCCCTCGATATTTGATCCAATCCTGGTCTCTGGGGTGGGAAGGGACATGGAAAAGGTTCTCTCTGCTAATGAAAAGAAGATCATCAAGGGATAATCCCTTCATTGTCTAGACATTGGTAGGTATATGAGATGCCTGGAACTGAGGCAGCCATTTGGTAAATAAGAGAATATTGGCCTAAATACCTAGTTTATATGCCAAACATAACATGTAAAAATTCTACCTCTCCACCCGGGTCCTGACTGATATCTGTGAGGTGGAGAATCATTCTGGAACTGTTCTGTTTTGTTTGTTTGTTTGTTTATAAGAGGGAGAGAGGTGTGGGGGTAGGGCCAGAGAAAAACGGAGAAAGAAAATCTTAAGCAGGCTCCATGCCCAGCACAGAGCCCACCATGGGGCTTGATTACACAACCCTGAGATGATGACCTGAGCCAAAACCAAGAGTTGGACACTTAGCTGACTAAGCTAACCAGGTGCCCTTCTGTTTTAATAATAATAATAATACAATCATATTCTTCTTGGCTTTGTTATCATTGCTATCCCCTCAGTTAATATAACAGCAAAACACTGAACTGGCTCCCTGACTTTTACTCTTCCCTGCCTATAATTATTCTCTGTAAAGTAGCCAAACTAGTGCTTTCTAAATTCAAATTTTTAAAAATTTTTATTTATTTATTTATTTATTTATTTATTTATTTATTTATTTGAGAGAGAGAGAGAACATAAGTCAGGGAGGGGAGGGGCAGAGAAAAGGGTGAAGTAGACTTCTCACTGAGCAGGGAGCCTGACACCAGGCTGGATCCCAGGACTCTAAGAACATGACCTGAGCTAAAAGCATATGCTTAACCGATTGAGCCTCCCAGATGTCCCTAAATTCAAGTTTAATAATGCTATTCAGATGCTTGAAATTCTCCAAAGTCTTTCCTAAGCACCTAGATAAAATCTCATCACCAGGTCAAGGACCGTAAGCCTTATACAGTCTCCAATCTCATTTTACTCCACTTTCTGCTTTCTACTTCCCTTGTTTCTACCATCACTTTTTTTTTCTGCCTTTAACACCCTAAGCTTTTTCTCATCAGGAATTTTGTTCTGGCTTTTTATTCTGCTGGGCTTCTTGATCTCCAGATCTTCACATGGTTAGTTGTTTCTTGTCCTTCAGACATCAACTCAAGTATCAATACTCGATGAAGTTTTCCCTGAACACTCAGGCAAAATTAGCTATCTCCCATACATTGATTCAGGCTTTATCACATCACCTTCAGTGTTATTTCTTCATAGCACTTATGCTATTTGCAGTTATCCTGGTTACTTATTTGCTTACTAATCTGTTTTTATTCCCTCTCCCTAGCACAGAAGAACAAAAAAAAAAAAAAAAAAAAAAAAAAAAAAACAAGGACTTTGTCTTATTCCCCATAATTTCACCTACCCTTAGAAAAATGTCTCTAACATCATCAATTCTCAATAATAATTGTTGAATGAATGAAAGGAAGGAATGAAACAAAAAAGAAAAAGAAGGGAAGGAAGGAAGGAGCTAGAGAGAGGAAGGTAGGAAGGAAGGTAGGTAGGTCTGTAGAGCCAAGCAGGCTATGAGTACCATAGTTTCAGGGCCTGAAATTAGGGATTTAAAAGATCTCCAGATTTAAAACACACTGACCTCTAATTTATTTCATCAGAATAAGTCCTTGTCTACACAACCAGAGCAATGAAAGGGCCTATATGTGCATATATGGCTTTATTTTGGGAGAGGAGAGACAGTAGACTTTAGCTACCCACTTTGCTTTGGAAGCATCTCAGGCTAACTATTGGCCAATGTCTTTCCATCATTCCAGAGTATGCTCTGTTGTCTATCAAAGTCTTTTTCCCCTCGGCCATCAGGGAAAGATGGCTGCTTCTATCATAAAGGCAGCCTCTATTTCCTCTATTCAGATAGTTATTCAACCATATGAGCAGCCATTGTGATCACAACACCAATACACATAGTGGATGAACCACAGTCAGACTGGCAGTACAATGGCACAAGAGAGGAAGACCTACTTTGGTGAGGAGAGGTCTGTCATCTTCCATATAAAGGGACAGTAACTTATAAGGAGAAAAACATGTTCTTGGCTCCAGATTAGTCTTTGGTGGTGTATTTTTGAGGAATAATTATATTGGTGTGTTTCCCTTCCCCTAATAAGTTCATTTACAAAAATATTGAGCATGCATTACACATCAACATAAATAATTCCCCCCATATCTTTGTCCTCCAAATTTTTCAGTTAATTAAACTAATTTGTCTGTTTTTGTGAGTTGGAAACTCTTACTGTCATCCTTTCCAATCACTACTTATTTAAATTTCATCCTTGGCCAGTTTCATGATAATGTTTATCTGCTCCAGAGGATTTGAAATGAGAGTAACACACAGGAATCCCATTTAAATTCTTTCTTGAAGCTGAAAAAAGCCAAGAATCAACTGGCCAGTTAGATAACACAATTTCCCTTGTAGGATATTTGCTTAAGATAGCTGGGAGCTAATTTAATTCCAGAGTTGCTTATTTACAGTTTTCTGTGAGGGATTCCCTGCAGTTAAGAGTGAACTGAGTAAAGATTCTGAAGAAACATTCTTCGAGACCATTCTCTAAAGCAGGTTAAATACGTTATTTCTAAAGAAAATAAAAAGCAGTACAATTTGCTGTCAACATTCCACTCTGGACAATTCCCAAGTAGAAAGACATCTCAAGACCACTTAGATTCATGTTTGGCATTTCATTAATTCATTTGGAAAGAAATGACTCTATGATCTTGACTCTTTGAAGTGTTCGCTTCAAATGCTCAATCTGTGCTGGACTGCCATAAAGAGCAGAAGAGAACCATCCAGAAGACCTACGGAGAGGAAGATCAATGTTCTACATTGTTTTGTTTTTCTGTTGAGCTTTCAGTTCCCTAGCCATGCCTGCACAGTATACCCCTGCCTACCTCACCTTTTCAGCTTCTCTTGAGCCTCACTTCTCCATAGCTCTCAACCACCCACCTAACCCAATTCCCTCAACCCCTCCTCATACATCCCACTCCCATCCAGCCACCCTGATGCCTTTCAGGTCCTTCACCAAGCTCATTCTAGCTCAGGCTCAGATTTCAACCCAAAGCCACTTCTCTGAGCTGCCTTCCCCAATATTCCCCATCTACCTCAGGTTCCCTGTACTCACCTGCAGAGCTCTCCTGTCTCCTTATTGCCACTTAGCACCATCCTGACTGATTAGTTATCTATGAAGGATCTTGCTTAAAGGAAGCCTCCTTCTCCTTCTAGGTTGTAAGTTGCACAAATAGCAAAGACTGGGTCATTATTGTTCACTGCTATGGCCAATTCTTAGCACAGGGACTAGCACATAGAAGGTGTTAAATAGGTACTTGTTGACTCAATAACAAGTTGAAAGATGTTGAGTAATTCCCTTAAACTCAATGATCCCTTCCATGTCAAAGATTATATGATTCTATAACTCTGTGCAACACAGAAATACAACACCTGGAACAAGCCAACACCTGAATGAGGGATCAAGGAAATTGGCCTGGTAAGGAGGTAAAGGTGAGTGGGGAGCAAACAATCAGCTTTAGCAGCTACTGTTTCCCGGTACTGCGTTGTTTTGGGATAGCTTATCTCAACCCATTATCACAAAAATCCTTCAGCTTAGCTCATCACTTATGCCATTATGAAGATTAGAAAATTGAGGCCAAACAGATAGTAACAGGTGAGGCTGCTTGAATCCAAAACTTGATCATTTGCAGTATACTCAAATTTAGATCTGAGCTTTTAGTTTAAGAGAAGGAGAAGTGGTATAGAGACTGAAAAGAAAGTGACAGAGTGGGAAGACTTCTGTTTTGTTTTGTTTTGGTTTGGTTTGGTTTTTCCCAATCGCTATACTTTGCCTGTTCTCTCATATTACACAGCTCCACACCCACTCCTTCCCAAACACACACGCATACATAAACACACACTTAACACTGCAGATCTCCCTCTGAGAAGGTCATTTCCTGAATTCTTGGTGCTCACCTCCATAGCTGACTTGGTGCAACTCTAACCAGAAACTTTGGTCCTCTCTCTTCATTGTTACCCCTTCTCCACGTTTTTCTTGGGTCTCTTTTCAAGCTTTGCATGATTTAACACTCATTTGTGTGCCTGTTAAGTCATTATCCCCATTTCATGTTCTGAACAGAATTGCACTTTTAATAAATTATAACAATCCGCTCAATTGAGTTTGAGGATAAGCCTCGCTTTTTGTTCCCACAAAGCCATCTTTGTTCTCACCTCCTGGAAGAGAGATGGACACAGTGTTCTACCCCTGCCAAAAATAATTCAAGCACAAACAAGACACCACAGAAAAGCAGACAGCACTCAGTGTTGCTGAAACAAGCCCAGGGAACCTGGAGGGGGATGAGAATAAGGAGGTTAATGCTACCTTGATGTAGGAGCTGGGGCCAGATTCAAGGTCTTCTACTGTTTCCAGCCCCTCCAGACTGTGGTTTTAAGGATCTCTTCCTAGAGGTGAGTCTATGAGCTCCTTTCCCTTGAGCCCTAGAAGTCTTCACTTTTTTCTTCCTTCTTTGTTTATTGGGTTTGTTGAGCTATATCTACTCTACCCATAGGGCAAGGTAACTTTGCTAAGGGTTCCAGACCATATCTAGGACAGGACATGTAAACCTCCAACACAAACTCAGAAATGAAAGCAGTGGACGTTGAGGTCCAGTTCTCCACAGGAGAAAGTTCACCCTTTCAGCCAGAACCACCATCTTCCAGTAATTCACCAAAATGACCAACACCAAGGGAAATAGGAAAGACACCCCCATTGTGCTCTCTAGGCCTTTTAGAAGCCATGGCTTTGTTCCTTCTGCCACATACAGCTGAACCTGGAGGAAACACGATCCTATACACATCAAGGGGAGAGGCTTCGTCAGAAAGGAGTGTTCCCACAAATGTTACCACAGCAAAACAGGAAGTGTCTACAATGTTGCCCAGCATGCTGCTGACATGTTGGGCAAATTTCTTGCCAAGAGAATTAGTCAATGTATTGAGCAAATTCAGCCCTCTAGGAGCCCAGATATGTTCTTGCAACACGTGAAAGAAAATGACCAGAAAAAGAAGAAAGCCAAAAGGAAGCCAAAGAGAAAGGCGTTTGGGTTCAAGTGAAGCATGGGCCTGCTCTACACTTTTGTGAGAACTGATAGAGAGAGGCCTGAGCTGCTGAAACCCCTTCCTATGAATTCATGATGAGCATAAGAAAAAATAAAAGACTCCTGGACTGTGAAAAAAAATTTCTGGAAAAAAATTCTTAAACAAGTTTACTAAAATTATAGCAGATACATTTGTATTAATATTTGTATTAAATTCCTAATTTAATTTAATTTAATTAATTCTCTTTTAAGATAGATAATATATTTTTACAAATTAAAAAGATAGATGCTAAGTGTCCATTTCTGGTAATGCATGTCTGAGGATCATCCACCAGACCAAACATACAAAAGTGTCAGAGTCACCAAAATCTGACAGAAATTGGAGAGGTGTTACACTGGGAAGAATGGACTGACCCTGGGTAAGGTTTTTTTAATACAGTCTTGTGGGAAGGCAGTCCCCAGTAAATGTTGCAGAGTGGCAGGGTTCTTGTCTCACAGAGTCAAAGAATGAACCTCCTGGACAAAAAGGTGAAGTGAAGTGGAAGTTTATTAAGGGAAGGTGAGAACAGAAAAGGAAAAAAAAAAAAAAAAAAAAAAGCTCTCCAGAGTGAGAGGAGTCCTGAATGGGTTGCCACTGTGGACTTTTATGGTTGGTCCTATATGGAAATCTGACCAGGGAACTTGGTAAATTTCATGTCAGTAACATGATAGATTTGTAAGTATTATGAGAATATCCTGTCTCTATTTAGGATGAACACAGTGTTCTTGTAAATATCATGAGGATAAACAAGGTATTCCCTTCTCTCAAGTTATTTCTTCACAGCTGAGACTTCTGTGAGCCTGATTTCATAGGCCCGGGTGTGAGCCTAGTCAAGTAGCCCCCTACCTGTCTCTCCCTATCTAGCCTCAACTGTCCCTTACTCATAACCACCACTTGGGGTGCTGAATTTGGGGCTACTACAACTGAAAAGTGAAGAGGCAGACAGGAAGATGAGAAGTCTAGGGAGGACCCAGTGGCTGGATCATCTTAACGCTCCTTCATTCACTGCTCTGGCTCCTAGGCTGGGAGGACCCAAAAGCTAAGATTGCTCACTGGAACACCTCTACGTGACCACTCTGCATGGCTTGGCTTTCTCAAAGCATTGAGGACTCAAGGCTATTGGCCTTCTTACATGAAGATTTGGATTCCAAGCAAAAACTTACAGCTAAAAGTCAGAAGCTGCATTGTTTTTCATAACCTAACTCAAACTCACATACCATTTTATCTGTTCCATTATATTGGTTACAAGTGAATCACAAACCCCCAAAATTCAAGGGGAGGGAAATTTTACTTCATGCTTGATGGAGTGTGGTAAAGTTCTAGAAAAAACATACCTTAAGACCATTTTGGGAAAATACAGTCTGTCACAAAAATCAATGACTTAAGATTCCACCATGAGAAGTCAAAAGGGAAAAGCAAAATAAACCCAAAGGACATAGGAGAAAATAAAAGATAAAAGCAATTGTAAATAAATAAAATAACATAAAAACCAAAAAGCCAAAGCTTGACTGTTTGGAAAACCATTATAAAACTCAAAATCTCCAACATGACCAGCTAAGAGAAAAAGAGAGAAAACAGAAATTACTAGTTCCAAGAATGAAGGTGAAAGAAGGGATATCATTATTGATTCTACAGACATTAAAAGGACAAAAAGGGAAATTATGAACAAGTTAAAATATTTTCTACAACTTAGTTGAAAGTACAAATTCCTTGAGAAATACATCTTACTAAAATGATGCAAAATAGGAAATATGAACAGTCTCCTACATATCTGTTAAAGAAATTGAATCTATTATCAAAAACTTTCCCACAAAGAAACCTCCAGGCCCAAATGATTTTACTGATGAGTTTTAATAAAGATTCATAGAAGAATTAACATAAATGTTAACACAAACTCTTTAAGAAAATAGAAAGTAATAGATTGCTTCTCAATGCATGTATGAGGTTTATGTAACCTTGATATAAAGTTTGATAAAGAAATTCCAAAAAAAATTACAAAATAATATCTCTCACAAACATAGAAAAAAAACTCCAATGAAATATTAATAAGTCAAATACAGCAATATTTAAAAATGGGAATATATGTCATGATTAATTAGAGTTTATCTCAGATATGCAAGAATGGTCTAACATTGGAAAATCAATGTAATTCATCATATAAACAGATTAAGGGAGAAAAACTCTTATCCTTTCAACAGACACACAAAAAGCATTTGATAAAATTTAGTGCCCATTATGCTAGAATCTCTCAGCAAATTAAGAACAGAAGGGAACTACCTCTACCTAATAAAGGGCATCTAAGAAAAAAAAAAAACCTTTATCATTATACTAAATGTTAAAATATTAAATACCCATATGATCGGGAAAAAGTCATTTTTATTACTTCTTTCAAGTATTGTCCTGGAGATCCTAGCTAGCATAGTAGGCAAGAAAACAGGAAAGCATAATGATGAAAAGGATTAGAAAAGAAGTAAAACTGTCTCTAATCGCAGATGACATCATTCTTCACTTAGAAAACTTTGTTTTTTGATGTTCTACACATCAACATCAGAACTACTAAGAGAATTTTTCAGGGTCAACATACAAAAATCAATTATATTTTCATACATTGATAGCAAATAAATGGAAAATAAACAATTTTAAAAGTCTATTTAAGTTAGCTTCAAGAGTCATAGAATACTGAGGAATAAATGTATCAAAATATGTGTAAGACATAAAAACTGCAAACTATTACTGAAAGGAACTAAGGAGAAAGACACTAATAATGTGGAAAGTTTTATAATATTTAGAAAAACATGTTAAAAATATATCATGTTCATTGATCAGAAGTCTGCATTGTTATGGTGCCATTTCTTCCAAAATCCCAGTAAAAATTCCAATCTTTTCTGTAGAAATTAACACACTGGTTCTAAATTGTATATGGAAATACAAAGTACCTAAACTAGCCAAGACAATCTTGCAAAGAGGAACAACTTTAATAGTATTTACACTGACCAACTTCAAGATTTATTCCAAAGCTATCATAATCAAGATAGTATAGTAGTGGCATACAAATAAAAAATAGATCAATGCCAGACACTCATAAAATCATTTGATTCTCAACCAAAGAACCAAACAATCAATGGGGAAGGAAAGTTTTTTTTAACAAATGGCCCTGGCAGAGGACATGAACAGACATTTCTGCAAAGAAGACATCCAGATGGCCAACAGACACATGAAAAAATGCTCCACATCACTCGGCATCAGGGAAATACAAATCAAAACCACAATGAGATACCACCTCACACCAGTCAGAATGGCTAAAAATTAACAAGTCAAGAAATGACAGATGTTGGCGAGGATACAAAGAAAGGGGAACCCTCCTACACTGTTGGTGGGAATGCAAGCTGGTGCAACCACTCTGGAAAACAGTGTGGAGGTTCCTCAAAAAATTGAAAATAGAGCTACCCTATGACCCAGCGATTGCACTACTGGGTATATATCCTAAAGATACAAACGTGGTACTCTGAAGGGGCACATGCACCGCAATGTTTATAGCAGCCATGTCCACAATAGCCAAACTATGGAAAGAACCTAGATGTCCATCCACAGATGAATGGATAAAGAAGATGTGGTATATATATACAATAGAATACTATGCAGCCATCAAAAGAAATGAAATCTTGCCATTTGTGACGACGTGGATGGAAGTAGAGGGTATCATGCTTAGCGAAATAAGTCAATCAGAGAAAGACAACTATCATGTGATCTCCCTGATATGAGGAAGTGGAGATGCAATGTGGGGGGGTTGGGGGGTAGGAAAAGAAAAAATGAAAGAAGATGGGATCTGGAGGGAGAGAAACCATAAAAGACTCAATCTCAAAAAACAGACTGAGGGTTGCTGGGGGGAAGGGGGATGGGAAAGGGTGGTGGAGATATGGACATTGGGGAGGGTATGTGCTATGATGAGTGCTGCGAAATGTGTAAATCTGGTGATTCACAGACCTGTACCCCTGGGGATAAATACATTATATGTTTATTAAAAAAATTAAAAATAAAATTAAATTTTAAAAAAATGGCCCTGGAACAATTGGATATCCATATGGGAGAAAAATATATTAGACTCAACCACTTCTACACACCATCCATAAAAGTTCATTTAAAAGAGATGATAAATCCAAACACAAATGCTAAAACTATAAATTTTCTATAAGTAAAAAGGAGAATATCTTCACAAATCATGGCTAGGCAAAGATTTCTTAAACAGGAAAGAAAGCAATAGCCATAAAGGAAAAATGATAAGTTAGACTTCATCCAAATTAAAAATGTCTGCTCATCAAAGTCAATGTTACAAAAATGAATAGGTAAGCCACAGACTGGGAAAAAGTCATTTCAGAGCATATGTCAAACAAAGGACTTACATCTAGAATATATGAAGTACTCTTTGACCTTAATAATAAAAAGACAATGCAATTTTTCAAAGTGGAGGAAGCATAAGAAATAAAGATTAAATTTAGTATGGGACCCTAGATAGAATCTGGAAAAGAAAAAGGACAATAATAGAGAAACTGATCTATTTGAATCAAGTCTATAGTTTAATTAGCTGTACTGTGCCATTCATTTCCTGGTTGTGATAATTACACAGTGATTTCATGTGATGTTAACCAGTAGGAGAAGCTAGATGAAACATAGAGAGGAACTCCGTACTATTTTTGCAACTTTCCTGTAGGTCTAAAATTAGTTCAAAATAAAAAGTTTTTTTTAAATGGATAAATGATTTGAACAAACACTTCCCAAAAGAAGATATATGAATGGCCAATAGCACATGAAAAAGCGCTCAAGTAACTACCAGTTAGAAAAAGGTAAATTAAAACCACAATTCTAATTCACAACCAAGAGAATAACTAAAATGAAAAAGATTGATAACACTCAGAGGTGGCAAAGATGCAGAGGATTTGCACACACAACACTCACACATGTTGGTGAAAGCATAAAAATGTCAAATCACTTGAGGAAAGGTCTACAGTTTTTATAAAACAAAACATACACCTACCCTATCACCCAGTAATTTTATTCCTACATATTCATCTACCCAAATGAAAGCATATAGCCACAAAACGATCTGCACTGGAATGTTCACAAGAGTTTTATTTGCAGTAGTTCCAGACTGGACACATTTCAGGTGTCCATCAGCAGGAGAAGAGCTAGACACAGTGTTATAGTCATATACTGTAAGACTACTCGTAAATGAAAAGGAACAGACCTACGAATACACTCAACAGTGTGGATGAATCTCAAAAACATTATGCTGAGTGAAACAAGTCCTGTACAAGAGAATAAAAACTACATCAACATATTTACATTAAGTTTTAAAGCAGGAAAAATTAACCTATAGAAAAAACAAAATCAGAACAGTGGTTGCTTCTGGGGGTTGTGGCAATGGTCATCAATGAAGGAGGTGCATGAGAAATTTTCTGGGTAATGACAATGTTATATTTCTTGATGGGGGTTTTGGGTTATCGCACTGTATGCATTTATGTTGGTTCACAAATTGGTCCCCAGACATGGAGGGCAGGGAGAGACCAATGAAAGAGGTAAACCAGTCCAGATTGGTAGGTTGCAGGTGTAACAAACAAGGAAGTATACTTAAGAGTAAGAGTCTTGTCTTGCGCTGCCACAAGAGAAGTAGCTCTCTTCACCCACTTGCTAGAATCTTAAAAATTTATGTCTAAGCCTTAACTGGGTTCAGTCATACTTACTGTATGGGTGGCCTCAGCAATACCTTACTCTCTCATGGCTCCCACTGTGGAAAAGAGTGGGTGGAACATACATTCCAAAGACAAGGGAAGAGGGTAAGGTCCCTCTAATTTCCCAGGTCCTGGCAGGTCAGTCAGAAGTCCTGTTCTCTCAATGACCTTCTCCCTCAATTTGTCAAAACTTACCAAAAGATACACTTAAACTTTGTATACTTCATTGCATGTAAATTTCACTTTAAAAAAAAAAAAGGGAAAAAAAAAAAAAAAGAACCACACCAGTCAGAATGGCTAAAATTAACAAGTCGGGAAACCACAGATGTTGGCAAGGATGCAGAGAAAGGGGAACCCTCCTACACTGTTGGTGTGAATGCAAGCTGGTGTAGCCATTCTGGAAAACAGTATGGAGGTTCCTCAAAAAGTTGAAAATAGAGCTACCCTACAACCTAGCAATTGCAGATACAAATGCAGTGATCTGAAGGGGCACATGCACCTGAATGTTTATAGCAGCAATGTCCACAATAGTCAAATTATGGAAAGAACCTAGATGTCCATCAACAGATGAATGTATGAAGAAGATATGGTATATATACTATGGAATACTATGCAGCCATCAAAAGACCCTGAAATCTGGCCATTTGCAATGACATAGATGGAACTAGAAGTTATTATGCTAAACAAAATAAGTCAGTCAGAGAAAGACAATTATCATATGATCTCTCTGATATGAGGAATTTGAGAGGCAGGTTGGGGGGATGATGGGGGGAAGGGAGAGAAAAAAATGAAACAAGATAGGACCGGGGAGGGACACAAACTGTAAGAGACTCTTCATCTCAGGAAACAAACTGAGGGTTGCTGAAGGGTGGTGGGGGAGGGATGGGGTGGCTCAGTTATGGACATTGGGGTGGGTATGTGCTATGGTGAGTGCTGTGAGTTGCATAAGACTGATGATTCACAGACCTGTACCCCTACAGCAAATAATACATTATATGTTAATAAAAATTTTTTAAAAGAACTATAAACAGTGAACTCTAGTTAATGATAGTCCTGCTAAAGTTTAAGAATGAAGTATACTGATACATTTATTCTACTTTGAAATGCATTTTGAAATGAACTGATAGATGGGGGGTAGGTAAATAGATATGTGAAAAAACAAATACGAAAAGTACATTTTTAAAAAAATTTTGTTTATTTATTTGACAGAGAGTGAGAGAGAACACAAACAGGTGTAGCAGCAGGCATAGGGAGAGGGAGAAGCAGGCACCCTGCCAAGCAAGGAGCCCAACATGGGGTTTGACCCCAGAACCCTGGGATCATGACCCGAGCCGAAGGCAGTTACCCAACCAACTGAGCCACCCAGGCACCCCCAAAAAGTACATTTTTAAATCGAGATTGTGGTCCATTGTATAATTCTTTCAATTTTTCTGAATGTTTGAAATTTTCACTGCTGGAAGAAAAAAGATTAAGGCAGAATTTTTTTTAATCTTGAGCATTTTTTCATTTTTTATTTAAATTCAACTAGCCAACATATAGTACGTCATTAGTTTCAGATGTAGCATTCAATAATTTATCAGTTGCATATAACACCCAGTGCTCATCACATCACAAATTTATTTTTTTAATATGAAATCATTTTGCAGTTCAGACAGTGTAACACAAGTTTGAAGTTAATGATAACTTCATTATATAATAAGTATTTCTTTGCATAACCATCGCTTTGCATGCTGTGTCAGTATCACTTCATTGATAAACAGTAATAACTAACTTACTGAGTTTTCTCTGCATACCTGCATTATTCTAAGTACATAGGATGGGTTACCTCATTTAATCTTCACAGCAACCAGTCTCACCACTAACCCATATGGCAACATATTGCAACTTAGAAAACAGCATTCCTTCCTTGAGATATTTTACTGCAGTCTGCCAGAAAATTGTCATTAGAACTCCACACATCTACAGTGGCTCCAAGCCGAATGATGTCCCTGATGTTGAGCAATGCATGGCAGCTTACACAGTAGTAACTGGTGGCCCTGAGAAGAACCCTGTGAAGTACAATTCCTATCACCAGGGTTAATATTTAGCCAATGCCACGAACAGAGCAATACAGGTTGCTTAAAATATTGAAATATTTACTGGTGGTAAAAACTTTAAACTTGAGACCAACCATGTGTCTGTGCCTGCTCTGATCCTGTGGGCTCATTACTTAGGACCCTCTTGATTCCCCATGTTCAACAACTAAAGGATTAGCAGAACAGAGGGCTCCAGATCCTTGCTCCAGAGCCATGGCCAATGTCTACTGTGATTGCTCTAATTGTTCAGTACCTGTAAAGATTATTAAAGTTTAACAGTATGCTTGATTATCCCCAGCTTATGCTTATGGCTCAGGAAACTGTGACCCACAAAGATAAATTATGAGAGCTTTCAAAGGTAACAAGCTGTAAAAAAGAGTATTGAGGGGCGCCTGGGTGGCTCAGCGGGTTAAAGCCTCTGCCTTCGGCTCAGGTCATGATCCCAGGGTCCTGGGATCGAGCTCCACATCGGGCTTTCTGCTCAGCAGGGAGCCTGCTTCCCTTCCTCTCTCTGCCTGCCTCTCTGCCTGCCTCTCTGCCTGCCTGTGATCTCTGTCAAATAAATAAATAAAATCTTTAAAAAAAAAAAAAGACATTTGAACTCAGTAGTCGGACCACAGTTGGCTACCATACTTCATGGCCTCAATCACAAAACTTTCACTGAGAGGTTCCCCCCAAATTGCCTTCCTTACTTACCTTCATCAGCCCTGGCGGCCAGTTCCATGGACTATCCTAAAACAGATTGGCTTTCAGGTGACTCTAACTAGAAGAAATGCCAACAAGAGGTGCTAAGTGGACAGTCTGCTCTCAGGAGGCCTTTGGGCAGAAATGCTGGTACGTGAGTCTGGGTGCACTGAGGCCACATGCACAGCTCAGGCTCTCTCTCTGACCAAGGAAGGCTGGAATACATGCTTGCTGATTCCAATTTAACCTGCAATGGATCTGCAGCAACTTCCAGATGCCTAGGGTACATGTTGCTGTTGACAGTGTTTATTTTTTTTTATTATGTTAGTCACTATACAGTACTTCATTAGTTTTTAGTGTAGTGTTCCATGATTCATTGCTTGCATATAACACTCAGTGCTCATTGCAATATGTGCCCTATTTAATACCCATCACTGGGCTAACTCATGTGACTTTGCCTCCCAAGAGCTCTGGGGTCCTCAAATAAAAAAAGACCCCAGTAGCCCTTTGCAATCTGTCTCTTTCCTGGGAGTGGGCGGGTCTAATGAGTCTTATTCTAGCTTTTCCTCACATTAATTAAAGCCAGATCTGTCTAACAGGAGAATACAGGTGTGATTGCTTCCCTCAGGAATTGCGCACTAAGCTGTAGGTGATAATTAACACAGAAGGAACAAGAATAACCAATACAAAGGTCTTTCTTATCCTTCCCAAAACAAGACTAGGTCAATTATTTTTAGAATAATCTTTGTACTGGTTACTATTTCTTTTTAACCCACATACCATGCACCTTTCTTAGAGTAACTGGTCACAAAGATGGTCTTGGGATCATCAGAATAGACCAATCAAAATCCTTCCTTGAGATCTTTTCCTTCTGTGATTACAAAGCCAAAGGGTGTAAGTCCAAAGTTTATACAGGTCATATTCCAACTCTACCCACTGGCCCTTTAGTGTGCTCTAGAAGTGAAGAAAAACAAGCTCGGCAGAGAGAGAGACAAAGCCAGAAATAAAGACAGGAAAACAGAGAGCCCTAGAGCTTTCAACTTCCTTACTTGGAGTAACTCCAGGAGTCCAAGCTCCTGAACTTCCCACAATTTGACTATGAGAATCTATACAACCTCTTTTGGCTTAAGTAAGTTGAGTTGGGTTTCTATCATTACACTCAAAAGAATTTTGACTAATTGCATCACACTCCTCTAGGCATTCAGAATCCATCTGTGAATGCGGCAGGGGTGGGAGGATTAATTCCTAGTAGCATTTAGAGTAGAATCGGGCCTTGAAAGATAATAGAATTTAGGTAAGCAAATTGGGGCAGGAGCAATCTACATCAATTGGAGCAATGCAGCCTTGACAGTAATAAAAATAATTCAGCAGCTACCACAATGCCTAGTGAATAGAAAATTCGGGGGGCAGGGATGCCTGGGTGGCTGGGTCAGTTAAACGTCTGCCTTTGGCTCAGGTCACCATCCCAGGGCCCTGGAATTGAGCCCCATGTCAGGCTCCCTGCTCAGTGGGGAGTCTGCTTCTCACACTTCCTCTCTATATGTTCTTCTTCCCTTGCTCATGTTCTTTCTCTCTGTCTCCAATAAATAGAATATTTCTAAAAAATAAAAATAAAATAAAATAAGAAAGCTAATAGGGCTATACAATTATATGAAATAATCCGCATAAAAGACACAATAGGCCTTTATTCTACTGGGGGGGCACAAATGTTAAAATTAACAATTTTTTTCAGCAATATAAAAAATAAAGCTGAAGTTTGCCATCTTACAGAGAAATCTAACATCCTCTGTCTGAGTAATCTGTACATTCATCCTCCAACCATTTTCATTGTTATGCCTATGAATAAATGGATAACTTCATGAAAACAAGAAGTAGTTGAAGAGTTCTAACCAGGTGTGGAACAGAACAAAAACTATAGTCAATGAAAATCTATCTGCTCTGCCCAGTGGGTAGGTTAGTTAAGATGAGTGGATACCTGTAGAATGTTAGTCGGGGTTGGAGGGGGTGATCCAAACCCATTAGCAATGCAACCAGAGAGGAAAGGATGAAGGCAGGACATATTTGAAAGAAAAAGAAAAAAAAATTATTGATTGTGTATGAAGGATAAAAGAGAAGAGAATTGGAAAGATCTTGAGCCATTATATATGATATTTTCCTCAGAATGTCAGTATCTTGTTCCAGTTGCATCTTCCAAATAAGAGAAATGGTAAATAACATTCTCTTCTGAAATTCTCCAGAAGTCAGCCACCCTGAACTTTGGTGCTAAAACAACTGTCATTGTGAAGGGCTTTGTCTGGCCTTGTGTTCATAAAAGAGGAGAAGAGATGAGAATTACTGCTTGGAGCTCCTTTGCTGTTACCCACAGCCTGGCAGTAATTTATCATGTGTGCACAGCTGCCAGCTGGGTTGTTTGTCTTTGGTATAAACCTCCTATCTCCTATCTCCCACACTGGACCATACAGAACCTCAAAAACTTCCCTTCTGTGGGGCAAAATATGTTTATGCTCACTAACCGACAGAATTTAAAAAAAAATCCCAAGTTGCTATAGGAAAAATACCTACCTTCTTTTGGACAAGCCCCGCCCCTGCCCCGCCAACACCTGACCAATACCCCCTATACCCATTGAGGTCTGGATTGTTGCCTGTGGCAAAAACTGCTGGGAGTTGACCCAATATCCCTCTCCTCCTGCCATGCTGCCCTTACTCGGTAATAGAATATGTGTGTATTAGAATATGTGTGTATTAGTAATAGAATATGTGTGGCCTAACTAAAAGATTACATTTCTCAACCTCCCTTGGAGCTGGCTCCATGGTGGGTATGGTCTTTTTGCTCTTCCCTCTGTTCTACCTTCTGAAAGTCAGAGAAGAGGACCGGAGTTTCAAAAACTTTCTTAGACTATGAGATGACATTGAGACTGGCAACCACATGCTAACAAGATAGGGCAGAAAAGTAAGGGGCCCAAGTCCCTGAAGACAGACCCATTGCCATGACAACTTGGGACTGCCTATCATTGGGTGTCTATTATCAAACATTCAGGCTAACTGCATCTGACCCTGTTGAGATGACCACTTCATAGATTTGGAAACTGAGTCTCAGAGAGTTTTAAGAGATCTACCCAAAGTCTTGTGTCCTATCAGTGACCTGAAACCAGTCCCTGATTGTTCAATGCTTCTACATCAGAAGGACTTAGAGAAAAGTCCTACAGGTAGCTTTCTGCTGCAGAACACTATGGATAAGCTTTGGTTTAGTTTTTCCCTCTCACCATGCCCTGAGTTTCCTCTAGAGAAGTCTTACCACCACACACAGGTGCTTCCCAGCAAACATCAAATATTTGTTCTGCCCTATGAGAAAGGAACTCATAAACTGTGTCACCAAAAGGTGAGAAACCATGAACCAGTGTTCTGGCCATAAAGTTCTGTGGGTAAGCTTCAAAAACCATGGCAGACCTTCTCCATCCACACCAGAAAAAAATGGAAAGTCTGATCAGTCTTCTCAGAAGGAAAAAGAAGAGATGTCATCACTAGAGTTTGTAACTGTCCCATTGACAGGGCTCTGAGGGCCTTTCACTTGTTCTAAGAAAAAGCCACAGCAACAACAAATTGAATGCTACACACCCACTGGTCCATCCAAAAACAAGGACTGCAGCCTATGGTCAAAATCCCAGATACTAATATATTCAGCCTTACTAAGGGAATATCTCCATCTTTAAACCTTTATTGTATTATTTTGTATAATTCTTTCTACTTGTTTTTTGTGATTATAAAACAATTATCAAAACAACTTATATTTGTGGGGTTTTTTTTCTCTTCTGTCTTCTCCCTTGACCCCATGTTTTCCTCTCCCTTAAATTCATTCATTTAAAAAAAATCTGTTGGAGACATATATGTTAAAAAGGAGAAGGAGAAAAAAGAGAAGGGGAAGGAGGAAGAAGAGAAAGGGGGAGAGAATAAGGAAGAGGAGCAGGAAGAGGGAAAGGAAAAATCCTCCCATTTGTGCCAGCAGTTGTAGAAGATCTGAGAATTGACCCTATTTGCAAACTAACCAGTTAGGCTGCCACCTTTTCATGGATGCTGATAGAAGACACAAGATTTGTAGGTCAGAGACAAAGGATTTTATTATTCAATGTAAGCGGCATGAGCTCCATGTTTGCATTGACTCCGCTTAACCTCCAAGTCTCATGAGATTTAGAATAGCCCAGATGGCTCTTGTGCCTGCAGTGGGTTTGCATCATAGCTCAGGAACCCTAATCTTAGAAAACCCCCAATCTTATAATGGGGCTAATAGCAAACCTGCCTAACCTTTGCCCAGAGGGAGACATTTTTCTTATACTGATCAAGAAGCAATGCTACCTTCTGCCCCAGAAGGAGATACTGTATTTTCTGAGGCTGTTTGCTATACAAATATTCTTGAAAAGATCATCCAGCACAAAAGCTATCAGAAGACATGCAGAAACATAAAGAACCCATGAAGAATGATCTCCCAACACTCTTCACTCTCTCATGAAACCATATTTCTTTGCTTCTTTTAATGCTAATTTCAGCTTGGAAGTAAAACCAGAGTGATTTTTTGATGAAAATCTGCCTCTCCACAAAATTGTAAGTTTGCAAAAGTTGTTGACACTTGCTACTTTTGTTCCATGAAGCTCAGCTCCTAGTAAGTGTCTAGCACACTGTAGGAACTCAACAAATCAATGAATAGCCTAGCTAGGGGCAGCTGGCAAAATGCAGAGTGCCCAGTTTGATGTTCATCTGTGACATAAAGCTAACAGGGCTTAAAGCGTGCATAGGAAATTTGCATCATTATCTGGCAATGTCTGCACAATCCTGCCTTTTTCCCTTGCTTTTTTGCATTCTTTCCATCAATGTATCAAAGCACAAAATCATCTTTTTTGAGGGTTACATAGGAAACTTACTCATCTTTAATTTGAGCAAACCATCATCTAATTAAACAATTTAGATTGAATATGCTGATACAGTTCTTTTTTAAAAAAAGAATAATTACAAAGGGACTTCAAGAGGATAATTACAAATGGGAAATATTGAAACTGAAAGAAATTTCTATTTTCTTTAATTACTGAAACCCCCTCCTAACAAGATCCTGAAATAATCTATATTTAAGTATTATATGCCATGAGGTCTCTCCAGGCATCAGGGAAAATATAATTAAGTTATTGGTGAGGCATTGCCCCCATTCCCTGTCCAGGCATGCAAATTTGGGATCTTCTGGGCTTCAAAATGTTACTCAAACTATTCTATGAGAATTAGTCCTCAACTGGGATCTCTGGAGGGAATGGCTGGACCCTTTGACCACTGCAATCAGCAACACAATTGCTCTGCCTTTTTTTAATAAGCTGAAAAAATTCCCAGTCTTTTGACTGGGGGTAAAATTTCTAGAGCATTACTTCTACTCAGTCCCTAGGATTTCCTCAGGAAGTGCACTGGGGAAATGGTCTTTCTAGAAATCTAACTCAGTCTTATACATCAACTTTCTCAAAGTACAATCTGGGGCTCCTAGGGCTTCCCTAGTGGCTGCAAACACATAAAAATACAAGTCATTTGTTTAGATATCAGAATGCTGCTCAATTCAAGAAACTTCCAATATTTACCTGCATCAGAGGGCTTCCTAACAATAATCCACTGAGGGGCACCTGGGTGGCTCAATCATTAAGCATCTGCTTTCAGTTCAGGTCATGATCTTAGGGTCCTGGGATCGAGCCCCATGGTGGGCTCCCTCCTTGGCGGGGAGTCTGTTTCTCCCTCTACATCTATCTCTGCCACTCCTCCAGTTTGTGCTCTCTCTGTCAAATAAATAAGCCTTAAAAAATAATTTTTAAAAATCCACAGAATGAGTTACTGAGGGTGACTAAAGTTTGGTATTCACAAATTTAAATTAGCAGATCACCACAGTTTATAAAACACACTAAGTCAGCACTCTGAGAAGTGTGGCTGCCACGCAACACTTGGAAATGTCACAAAGACTACTGCGCAATCAGTGATGAGCATGCTGTGGTATTGTTGCCAAGGGAACTAGGGAGACCCCAGGCCCAGAGGCCTCAACCCAGCCCACTGCAAAGATATCGTTGAAGGCTCTTGATCTCACCATGAGAAAAAATTCAAGGATAGTCACAACACACACACACACACAGCTTATAAGCAACACAAGCAGGAAAGATTATGAAAGTAGAACTACACTCTCTAGATGTGAGAGCTGGTAAACTTAAGAGAGAGCTTTCTCACCCTGGGGTTTCCATTTCTATGTTTCATTGACAGTTTTTAACTAGGAGATGGAATTTCATCACTTGGAACAGGGAGTCTTGGGAGCAGGGTTTTGTGCCTTTTCTTCCTTTTTTGCAGGGGTTTCCTGTCATGGCACTTGCCATCTTGGGCCTGTCGGATTTGATCTGACTTGTTGTGGAATGCTGCCAAAGACAGGTCTCTGACTTTTCAGATAGCTGGACATGACTTCCTCTTTGCTGACCCACAGAGATACTGTTAGAACCTAACTGCCTTCAACAGTATCAGGCATCATCAATAATGTTTTTAGTTCTAGCAGAGTATGATTATTAGGAGGAGTCAATGAACCTGGATTTGAAATCTTATCTCTCCTATACTAACTGTGTAACCTTATCAAGGGACTTATCTTCTCTCTGTGTCTTCATTTCCTGTGTGTAAAGTGGAGATGATAATAATAATAATTCCCACCTCATGGGTTTTGGGTGAAGTAAGACATAAAACATGCAAAATGCTCAGCACAATGACTAGTGATAATACTTGATAAATGAAATTGTAAATATATGACTTTTTCAGTTGCCAATGTTCTTATGCCATTCATTATTTTAATGACATTACTATAAGGTGTGGCTTTTTTTCATGCTTGTGTTGTATAGTCACAGTATTATTGCCATTTTGCTTTTAAATACTTGCTGTGTTGTTACATCTTAGTCTGGCCCATTGGTTTTACCAAGTTCACTTTCCACTGGGAAGAGAGAAAAGGTGGGATAGAGGGGCTCTGAAGGCCGCTGATGCAAAGGTACCACCCCTGTCCCATCTGCCCCACACTGGTGAGCAGCACTGAGATGCCTGTGGTCTCCTACTGTGGGCCCCAGAGGCCAGCGCAGTAGAGGGAGCAGGCAGAGCACAAAGGTGACAGGCCAGCAGCATGTACTCACAGCATAAGTCATACACTCTGTCCTTCGGACTTGGAACCAAATGCCAGACAGATGTCAGCACTGGGGGGACCCAGAGGAAGGTCCTGATAAAGCCAGAGGAATCAGTATGACTTGGGCTTCAGAAAGATTCTGAAAAAATCATTCCTTTTTATTTTTGTTCAGGAAGATTCACTGACACAGCTTTTCTTTAATTCCACTGTCATTCAAATTACCAGCTTAAAATTTGGGTTCATAAGGAATAACATGGAGGACATTAGCAGAAGGAAAGGAAAAGTGAATTGGGGGAACTCAGAGGGGAGGGGGAGATGAAGGATGAAAGACTGTGGACTCTGAGAAACAAACAGGGTTTTAGAGGGGAGGGCGGTGGGGGATGGGTGAGCCTAGTGGTGGGTATTAAGGAGGGCACAGATTGCATGGAGCACTGTGTGTTGTACACAAACAATGAATCTTGGAACACTACATCCAAAACTAATGATGTATTTTATGGTGATTAACATAACACAATGAAAAATTTAAAAAAAAAAAAGAAAACTTGGGTTTGGAAAGGAAAAAGTCCTTTGGTTTCCTTTCCTGTCACTTCCTCATGAAGAACTCATGAAGATAAGCTGGAGGCACCATAGCTTTCAAGTTCAGGAAGACCTGGTTTCAATACTAACTGCTACTCTCTTGTTATGAAACCTAAGGCAAGTCACTTTGCCTTACTATGCCTCCATTTCCTCATCTGCAAAAAGAGGAAAATAAAGCCTGAACCACAGGATTGTCATGAGGATTCAATAGAATCATGCACATGAAAGCAACTAGCCAACACCTTGCTGGCCCATTAGAAATTTTTATGCACATACAACATGCATGTATATAACACTCACACTATGTCCTATCAGTTTCATCTGATCATGTGACTCAAACTGGCTCATTCAGAGCTGATCAAGCCCAACCTGGAATAGTGTCCCAGATTCCCAAGATGCTGAAAGACAGTTGAAACCATGAATGAGAGCCTCCAGAACCACATTCTTCCCTCTTACACAGAGCCATGCTAAGGTGATGAGGCTGACTGTTCAGTCAGCATAGAGCTGACCCAGGTGATGAATGGCAATTCTCAACAGTCCCTGGGAGGCTGCACATTGTCCTAGTCTTGCCACCCCCATGCCAAGTACTTCTCTTCTTTCATGATGGCTTTGATACCATTGAGCTCATCCTTTGGAATACTCCCAGGGGCAATAAACTTCTATCCTTCTTGAGTGAGTATGACTTTTACAATTGTTTATGTTGAGATAACTGTTGATTCACATGCAGTTATAAGAAATAATGCAGAGATACTCTGTCTACACTTTACCCAGTTTCTCATCAATGGTAACATCTTAAAATATCATAACACAACATCACAACCAGGATATTGACTTTGATACATTCAAAGTACAAAACATTTCCATCAGCATAAGGATGCCTCATGGGGCGCTTTTATGGCCAAACCTAACTCCCTCCTATACCCACCCTCTCCTTAACCCCTGACAACCACTAATTGGTTATCCATTTATATAATTTCAAGAATATTATATATACAGATGCATATAATATGTAACCTTTAATATTGGCTTTTTCACTCTGCAAAATTCCCTAGAGATTTACCCAACTTATTGCATGTATCAATAGTTTACTCTTTTTCTGCTGAATAATATACTTTTTTTTGAATTTTATTTTTTATAAACATATATTTTTATCCCCAGGGGTACAGGTCTGTGAATCGCCAGGTTTACACACTTCACAGCACTCACCATAGCACATACGCTCCCCAATGTCCATAATCCCAACCCCCCTCCCCCCATTAACCCTCAGTTTATTTTGTGAGATTAAGAGTCACTTATGGTTTGTCTCCCTCCCAATCCCATCTTGTTTCATTTACTCTTCTCCTACCCTCTTAACCCCCCATGTTGCATCTCCTCTCCCTCATATCAGGGAGATCATGTGATAGTTGCCTTTCTCCGATTGACTTATTTCGCTAAGCATGATACCCTCTAGATCCATCCACGTCATCACAAAGGGCAAGATTTCATTTCTTTTGATGGCTGCATAGTATTCCATTGTGTATATATACCACATCTTCTTTATCTATTCGTCTGTAGATGGACATCTAGATTCTTTCCATAGTTAGGCTATTGTGGACATGGCGGCTATACACATTCGGGTGCACGTACCCCTTCAGATCACTACGTTTGTATCTTTAGGGTAAATACCCAGTACTGCAATTGCTGGGTCATAAGGTAGTTCTATTTTCAACATTTTGAGGAACCTCCATACTGTTTTCCAGAGTGGTTGCACCAGCTTGCATTCCCACCAACAGTGTAGGAGGGTTCCCCTTTCTCCGCATCCTCGCCAGCATCTGTCATTTCCTGACTTGTTAATTTTAGCCATTCTGACTGGTGTGAGGTGATATCTCATTGTGGTTTTGATTTGTATTTCCCTGATGCCGAGTGATGTGGAGCACTTTTTCATGTGTCTGTTGGCCATCTGGATGTCTTCTTTGCAGAAATATCTGTTCATGTATTCTGCCCATTTCTTGATTGGATTATTTGTTCTTTGGGTGTTGAGTTTGCTGAGTTCTTTATAGATTTTGGACACTAGCCCTTTATCTGATATGTCATTTGCAAATATCTTCTCCCATTCTGTCAGTTGTCTTTTGGTTTTGTTCACTGTTTCCTTTGCTGTGCAAAAGCTTTTGATCTTGATAAAATCCCAATAGTACATTTTTGCCCTTGCTTCCCTTGCCTTTGGCGATGTTCCTAGGAAGATGTTGCTCTGGCTGAGGTCGAAGAGGTTGCTGCCTGTGTTCTCCTCAAGGATTTTGATGGATTCCTTTCTCACATTGAGATCCTTCATCCATTTTGAGTCTATTTTCATGTGTGGTGTAAGGAAATGATCCAATTTCATTTTTCTGCATGTGGCTGTCCAATTTTCCCAACACCATTTGTTGAAGAGGCTGTCTTTTTTCCATTGGACATTCTTTCCTGCTTTGTCGAAGATTAGTTGACCATAGAGTTGAGAGTCTATTTCTGGGCTCTCTATTCTGTTCCATTGATCTATGTGTCTGTTTTTGTGCCAGTACCATGCTGTCTTGATGATCACAGCTTTGTAATAGAGCGTGAAGTCCGGAATTGTGATGCCACCAACTTTGGCTTTCTTTTTCAATATTGCTTTGGCTATTCGAGGTCTTTTCTGGTTCCATATAAATTTTAGGATTATTTGTTCCATTTCTTTGAAAAAAATGGATGGTACTTTGATAGGAATTGCATTAAATGTGTCGATTGCTCTAGGTAGCATAGACATTTTCACAATATTTATTCTTCCAATCCAGGAGCATGGAACATTTTTCCATTTTTTTGTGTCTTCCTCAATTTCTTTCATGAGTACTTTATAGTTTTCTGAGTATAGATTCTTAGTCTCTTTGGTTAGGTTTATTCCTAGGTATCTTATAGTTTTGGGTGCAATTGTAAATGGGATTGAGGCCTTAATTTCTCTTTCTTCTGTCTTGTTGTTGGTGTAGAGAAATGCAACTGATTTCTGTGCATTGATTTTATATCCTGATACTTTACTGAATTCCTGTACAAGTTCTAGCAGTTTTGGAGTGGAGTCTTTTGGGTTTTCCACATATAGTATCATATCATCTGCGAAGAGTGATAGTTTGACTTCTTCTTTGCCGATTTGGATGCCTTCAATTTCCTTTTGTTGTCTGATTGCTGAGGCTAGGACTTCTAGTACTATGTTGAATAGCATGGTGATTCCCTGTCGTGTTCCTGTCGTGTTCCTGACCTTAGCGGAAAAGCTTTCAGTTTTTCTCCATTGAGAATGATATTTGCGGTGGGTTTTTCATAGATGGTTTTGATAATATTGAGGTATGTGCCCTCTATCCCTACACTTTGAAGAGTTTTGATCAGGAAGGGATGCTGTACTTTGTCAAATGCTTTTTCAGCATCTATGGAGAGTATCATATGGTTCTTGTTCTTTCTTTTATTAATGTGTTGTATCACATTGATTGATTTGCGGACGTTGAACCACCCTTGCAGCCCTGGAATAAATCCCACTTGGTCGTGGTGAATAATCCTTTTAATGTACTGTTGAATCCTATTGGCTAGTATTTTGGTGAGAATTTTTGCATCTGTGTTCATCAAGGATATTGGTCTGTAGTTCTCTTTTTTGATGGGATCCTTGTCTGGTTTTGGGATCAAGGTGGTGCTGGCCTCCTAAAATGAGTTTGGAAGTTTTCCTTCCATTTCTATTTTTTGGAAGTTTCAGGAGAATACTTTTTGGTATTTCTTTAAATACCAAAATGTTTTTCTTTAAATGTTTGGTAGAATTCCCCTGGGAAGCCATCTGGCCCTGGGCTTTTGTTTGTTTGGAGTTTTTTGATGACTGTTTCAATCTCCTTACTGGTTATGGATCTGTTCAGGCTTTCTATTTCTTCCTGGTTCAGTTGTGGTAGTTTATTTGTCTCTAGGAATGCATCCATTTCTTCCAGATTGTCAAATTTGTTGGCGTAGAGTTGCTCATAGTATGTTCTTATAATTGTCTGTATTACTTTGGTGTTCGTTGTGATCTCTCCTCTTTCATTCATGATTTTATTTATTTGGGTCCTTTCTCTTTTCTTTTTGATAAGTCTGGCCAGGGGTTTATCAATCTTATTAATTCTTTCAAAGAACCAGCTCCTAGTTTCGTTGATTTGTTCTATTGTTTTTTTTTTTTTGTTTTCTTTTTTTTTTTTTTTGGTTTCTATTTCATTGATTTCTGCTCTGATAGTTATGATTTCTCTTCTCCTGATGGGTTTAGGCTTTCTTTCTTGTTCTTTCTCCAGCTCTTAAGGTGTAGAGTTAGGTCGTGTACCTGAGACCTTTCTTGTTTCTTGAGAAAGGCTTGTACCGCTGTATATTTTGCTCTCGTGACTGCCTTTGTTGTGTCCCACAGATTTTGAACTGTTGTGTTTCCATGAATTTTTTCAATTCTTCTTTAATTTCCTGGTTGACCCATTCATTCTTTAGAAGGATGCTGTTTAGTCTCCATGTATTTGGGTTCTATCCAAATTTCCTCTTGTGATTGAATTCTAGCTTCAGAGCATTGTGGTCTGAAAATATGCAGGGAATGATCCCAATCTTTTGATACCAGTTGAGGCCTGATTTAGGACCAAGGATGTGATCTATTCTGGAGAATGTTCCATGTGCACTAGAGAAGAATGTGTATTCTGTTGCTTTGGGATGAAATGTTCTGAATATATCTGTGATGACCATCTGGTCCAGTGTGTCATTTAAGGCCTTTATTTCCTTGTTGATCTTTTGCTTGGATGATCTGTCCATTTCAGTGAGGGGAGTGTTAAAGACCCCTACTATTATTGTATTATTGTTGAAGTGTTTCTTTGATTTTGTTATTAATTGGTTTATATAATTGGCTACTCCCACGTTAGGGGCATAGATATTTAAAATTGTTAGATCTTCTTGTTGGACAGATCCTTTGAGGATGATACAGTGTCCTTTCTCATTCTTATTATAGTCTTTGGCTTAAAATCTAATTGATCTGATATAAGGATTGCCACTCCTGCTTTCTTCTGATGTCCATTATCCTGGTAAATTCTTTTCCACCCCCTCACTTTAAATCTGGAGGTGTCTTCGGGTTTAAAATGAGTTTCTTGTAGGCAACATATAGATGGGTTTTGTTTTTTATCCATTCTGATACCCTGTGTCTTTTGATTGGGGCATTTAGCCCATTAACATTCAGGGTAACTATTGAGAGATATGAATTTAGTGCGATTGTATTGCCTATAAGGTGACTGTTATTGTATATTGTCTCTGTTCCTTTCTGATCTACTACTTTTAGGCTCTCTCTTTGCTTAGAGGACCCCTTCCTGTAGAGCTGGTTTGGTGTTTGCAAATTCTTTCAGATTTTGTTTGTCCTGGAAGCTTTTAATCTCTCCTTCTATTTTCAATGATAGCCTAGCTGGATATAGTATTCTTGGCTGCATGCTTTTCTCGTTTAGTGCTCTGAATATATCATGCCAGCTCTTTCTGGCCTGCCAGGTCTCTGTGGATAAGTCTGCTGCCAATCTAATATTTTTACCATTGTATGTTACAGACTTCTTTTCCCGGGCTGCTTTCAGGATCTTCTCTTTGTCACTAAGACTTGTAAATTTTACTATTAGGGGACAGGGTGTGGACCCATTCTTATTGATTTTGAGTGGGGTTCTCTGCACCTCCTGGATTTTGATGCTTGTTCCCTTTGCCATATTGGGGAAATTCTCTCCAATAATTCTCTCCAATATACCTTCTGCTCCCCTCTCTGTTTCCTCTTCTTCTGGAATCCCAATTATTCTAATGTTGTTTTGTCTTATGGTGTCACTTATCTCTCAAATTCTCCCCTTTTGGTCCAGTAGCTGTTTGTCCCTCTTTTGCTCAGCTTCTTTATTCTCTGTCATTTGGTCTTCTATATTGCTAATTCTTTCTTCTGCCTCATTTATCCTAGCAGTCAGAGCCTCCATTTTTTATTGCACCTCATTAATAGCTTTTTTGATTTCAACTTGGTTAGATTTTAGTTCTTTTATTTTTCCAGAAAGGGCTTTTATATCTCCCGAGAGGGTTTCTCTAATATCTTCCATGCCTTTTTCGAGCCCAGCTAGAACCTTGAGAATCGTCATTCCAAACTCTAGATCTGACATATAACCAATGTCTGTATTGATTAGGTCCCTAGCCTTTGGTACTGCCTCTTGTTCATTTTTTTGTGCTGAATTTTTCCGCCTTGTCATTTTGTCCAGTTAAGAGTATATGAAGGAGCAAGTAAAATACTAAAAGGGTGGCAACAACCCCAGGAAAATATGCTTTAGCCAAATCAGAAGAGATCCCAAATCGTGAGGGGGGAGAAAGGGGATAAAAAGAGGTTCAGAAATAAAAACAATTAATAAAAGAAAACCAATAAAGAAAAAATATAAAAAGGAAAAAAAATATATATATATATTAGATAAACTAGTTAAAAAACGTTAAAAAAGAAAAGGGTAAAAGTTAAAAAATTTAGCAGAAGAAGAAAAAAAAATTGAAAAAGAAAAAATAATTAAATTAACTGCAAGGCTAAAGAATAATGGGGAGAAAGCCAGGAGTTCCATGCTTTGCTTTGTCCTCCTCTGGAATTCCGCTGCTCTCCTTGGTATTGAAACTGCACTCCTTGGTAGGTGAACTTGGTCCTGGCTGGGTTTCTTGTTGATCTTCTGGGGGAGGGGCCTGTTGTAGTGATTCTCAAGTGTCTTTGCCCCAGGCGGAGTTGCACCGCCCTTACCCGGGGCCACGCTGAGTAATCTGCTCATGTTTGCTTTCCAGAGCTTTTGTTCCCTGAGCGCTTTCCGTAGAGTTCCGGAGGACGGGAATGAAGATGGCGGCCTCCCGGCCTCCGGCCCGGAGGAGCCGAGAGCCCGGGGCCCCACTCCTCAGTGCACCCTCAGAGAACAGTCCCCAATTACTCCCGTCACCCTGGCCTCCAGCCGCGCTCCAAGCTTGCCGAGCCTGCGACGGGTTCAAGGTAACCCCGAGCTTAGAGATTACTCCTCAGCTCTGTCTCTGTAGCCAGCTTCCCCGTTCTAATACCTGCAAGCTCTGCGACACTCAGACACCCCCAATCCTTCTGTGACCCTGCGGGACCTGAGGCCAGGCTGACCCCATGTGGGCTTCACCCCAGTTAAGCCTCTGGAGCGGTGTCCCTCAGCGGAACAGACTTTTAAAAGTCCTGATTTTGTGCTCCGTTGCTCCGCTGCTTGCCGCAAGATGGCCCCTCCCCCTGCGGTCTATCTTCCCGTCGCTTTGGATTCACTTCTCCGCCAGTCCTACCTTTCAGAAAGTGGTTGATTTTCTGTTTCTAGAGTTGCTGTTCTTCTTCTCTTTGATCTCCCATTGGATTTGTAGGTGTTTGCAAATCTTTAGATAAGCTATCTAGCTGATCTCCCGCTACCTGAAGTAGTCTCAGCCTGCTACTTCTCCTCCATCTTGACTCCTGCTATCCTGCTGAATAATATTCTATTAAAGGGTTGTACCACAGTGTCTTTAACCATTCAGCTATTGAAGGACATCTGGGTAATTTCTAGTTATTGGCTATTATGAATAAAACTGCAACTAACATTCATGTACAGATTTTTGTGGGAACATAAGTTATGATTTCTCTGGGAAAAATCCACAAAAGTGCAAATGCTAGGTTGTATGGTAGTTATACATTTAGTTGCATTAAAAACTGCCAAGTGGTTTTCCAGAATGACTGTATCATTTTACATTCCCATCAGCAATGTATTAGTGATCCAGTTTCCATGCATCCCCCCAGTCACTACATTTTATTTTAGCCTTTATGATAGGTGTGTAGTGATATCTCACTGTGGTTTTAATTTGAATTTCCCTAATGGCTAATGATCTTGAGCATCTCTTCATTTGTTTATTGCCATCTGTATATCTTCTTCAGTGAAATGTCTATTCATGTCTTTTGCTCATTTTCTAAATGGATTGTTTGGGATATTTTATTGCATATAAATTTTTATTAAGTAATTTGAGCTAAGTGTTATGAATGCCTTGAGTAGTATCGTTTTTTTGCTGCACCAAACACACCAGTAGCTACATACACACTATATATAAACTCATACAAACAACCGAAAATGTATCTATAAATCAATGAGCCTCCTTTTCTTGTAAAGACCTCAAAAGGGCTCAGAGAAGTTGCCAAAACATACTGCTGAGGTTCTCAACCTGTTATAATCATGGATCTCTCTGTGAATCTGATCAATATAAAAACCCTCTCACCACCAAAACACAAAAATGTGTGAAATTTTACTTTTAATTTTATGGGATTTCTGGGGCCACTGAAGCCAGCAATGAAATCCAGGTTAAGAAAATCTAATTAAGCATTATGCCTAAGTGGTTGACTAGAAGTGGCTCTGAAGAACTCCACACTCACTTAGAAATTAGAGCTTCAGTGCAAGTTTAAAACTGCCAGCAGTGGACATCAGTTTCCTGTGAGTCGAAATTATGTTGTTGCTCATTACTGAGATGCTCAGGCCTGCCTCCATATCTATCTGACTCAGAAAGTCTGACAGGGAGCCCCGAAGTCTGTATTTCTTCCAGCTTGCAGGCTGGGGCTGGGAAGCTCAGTGGGATTTGGCAAACTTCAGTATCCACCATCCTTCCCTAATAACAGACATTTTCCTTTTACTTAAAGTACTCGGGGAAGGAGATTATACAATCTCCAGAGTGTAATTCCCTTTCAGTGAGAAAGGAATTTTTCCTTTAGACTCTGACCTAAATATGTTCAGGATGTCCCTCATTTCCTATTCTCAGGACAAATGCATCTTTAAAGTGCCACCAAGGACAGTTTCAAGTTCTGAAGTCTGGTTTGGAGACAGCTCTCTAGGCTTCACTCTCCTGAACCAAATCCCTGCAAGGGGCTTCTAACATTCCCCATCATGTTCATTTTCCAAAGTGAGCATTTGGTTTCTCTCTGCTGTATCCTGTTCTGTAAAATCCCACCCACCAGTTATAACACCATACTGAATAACTCTCAGGCTACCTACAGAAATCTGCTGACTCACCTCAGATAGGTATCAGTGAGGTGTACTGGTTTACTTGCACAGAGCTGTGGGGTGCATTAGATTGGGATCCACAGTCACCCATGACTTCTAAAGATCAAATCCCAGCTGATCTCAAATCCCAGTTCTTCCTTAACTAGCTGGGCATCATTAGGTATATTGCTTAACCTCTCTGGGCTTATTTCCTTATTTAAATGAGAACAATGTAATACCACCATCCTCACACAGAAAGTTGAGAAGATTGGATGAGATAGTATATACACAGTTCCTAGCATAAACAGGACACTGGGTAAGTATTAGCTCCCCTTATTCTCCATGGACATTGACTTAATGATATATTTTCACCTGAAGTAAGGTTGCCCTAAACTCTGGGTGGGTTCACCTGCCCCTCTGCTTCTCTCCCAAGGAGACCTCTTGCTCAACATACCTCTTTTTACTTTTCTAGGATACCCTGCAATACAAGGCTGGACCCTCTTCACCCTTAGTGTTGAACTGTGAACCTCCCATGCACAGATCAGGTGGGACTTTTGGAAAAAGGACAGAGAACAGAGCTTGTAGGCTGTAAGTCAGGGAGCAAGCTGGTGCATTCACAACTTAATCATGCCACTCCTCCAAATTGACAACATCTGCTGTCCCTTTGGCCCAAAGGGAGCTATTTCCCCTGACAGCCACCAAAGTAGAATCTTGAAAGAAGGAAACCAGACTATTTCAGAAAGCAGATATTACTCACACATGTGGATCCCCCAGGCACCAAAGAATGCTCCAGCCACAGCTCACCCCCACTCCCCTGTTCACATGTCATGCGCTGCTCCAGCAATATTATTCTCCTTGACTTAAATGCAGAATAAATATTTCCTCTCCACTGCTCACATGCATAACTCTTTACTGGGTGCAAGGACTTCACATTCAGCAGCATCCTTGACATCTCTCAAATGGCAAGTCCCTGAGGAGACGAGGTATTAAAGCCTTGGACTCCAGTGCTAGACTACTTGAATCAAAACCCAGCTCTGCATCTCTCTAATTAGGTGACTTTGGGCAAGTCACTTAACCTCCCTATACCTCAGTCTCCTCATCTGTAAAGCAGAAATGATACTTACCTCATAGGTTTATTGTCAGGATTAAGTGGTTAATATGGCCAAGCACTTAGAATACTGCCTAGTGTCTAATAAAACACTATATGCATAGTAGCTTTATTACCAGGAACTTGACACCCACAGGAAGGGCTGATGATGACAAGGACAATAACAGGACTAGGCTCTCTGTGGTCCCAACCACTGCTTCCTGTGCTGCTGCAGCTGCTGATTCTGATTCATCGTATTCCAGGCCGGGCACTCTGAAGGTTCTGGGAAAATGATCTCCTCTCCCCACCCACCTGATGCAATCTATCTTCAGTGAGCAGAGAACTTAGGGGTCGCATCATTTTTGCAGACTGTGGAATGATTTAAAGACCCAAAGGCCGTGACATTTCTCTTCTAGGTCCTGCTTTGGTGTTCTCCTAAGGGTGTGGGCATGGTTTATCCCTGCCCATTAGCAGTTGCCCATTTAAAGCACTTCTATATCTGGGGCTACCCCCTCTCCATTTTGCAGCCTGCCAATGTGGCAGAGAAGAGTTCAAGCTCAGAAGCAAGATTGCAGAAGTTCAAACCCTGATTGTGTAGCCTCTTCTCTGTGCCTCAGTCTCTGCCTCTGAAAAATGCGTGCACACAATATTGCCTCCATCATAGGGTGGTTAGGAAAACCAAATGAAACAGTCCATATAAACACTGCAGGTAAATCACAGTGCCTGGCACATGGGGGGATACTCAACAAATGTTGGCTTTATTGCTTCCTCAATTCTCCCATCCTCACTCAGTCCCAGCTACATTCTTACAGCATGGGAGCCCCTTGATTTTGATGCCAGTATGAGGCAGGATCATCACTCCATACCCACTCCCCCAACATACACACACACACATACACACATGCTGCCTCGGACACCCTTTAGAGGCTAGATGACTCCAAGCAGAGATGATCATGAATGGGGTGCTAAGGAAGCCCAGCACTCCTTTTTCTGCTCATAAGTGACTGTTTGAAGCTGGTATTTCTGGGGCAGTGGAGGAGTAGCTGGTCCCTTGCTGAATGGGCTCTCATGATAGGGTCTGTATCTCACATCCCCCTCACAGGGGTCCACAGTGCACTGTGACTTAGATCAGCTGTTGTTTTCCAATTTCTTCAGTTGCCCACCTGCTGTCTAAGCTAATTTAATAGCCTCCATAGCACTGGGGAGCCAGATGTTCAGATGTTCACAGGAATGGGGAGGATGCTCTGAGACAACCCAAGTGAGGAAAGTTAGCACTGGTACAGCCATACATCCAGGCATTAAATAAAATAAGCACATAGATTGCAAACCCTAGAGGTTCTTCCACTAACATCCAATTAGCAAATGTGTCCCTATAGGGAATATCTGTCTTTCCATGTCTTCCTATGAAGTGATCCATAACATTAGTGAGGGAATTCAATCCCTTGCTCTCTGTGCCCTGGTGGTCAGAGTTCTGTGTTTTTGACTGGGAACTGGAGGGTGTGAGGGATGAGTGTGGGTGTGTGTATGCATGCACATGTTCCTGTTGGGGGAGGATTGGTAACAGGGAGTTTTAATAAAAGATGCATTAAAAAATAGTAACTCTCCCCTCTAAGCACTCAGCAGTATCCCTTTCAGCAGTCCATGAAGATATTTACCCAGGACTCTGTCTCCCTGAATTTGAGGATATAGGACAAATGATGTGGAGGAACTTTAAATTGGCTGCTCTGGTCATGACAAATCTGTCCTGCCAGTGACATGGATTCAGTTTTGCTCCAATTGTCTCCACTGTGCAAATATGCATTAGACTTGGGCTCTACTTTATATTTCTCTGTGACTTTTCTAGAGTCCTTTAGTCACAGGCACATTAGGCTTGGTTTTCCCGTGTGGAATACTGTGCCTATAGGTCCCCTCATCTTTGTTCTGACTAGAGGAACTTTAAACCTAGCTCTTCTACTCATTACCTCCCCTCTGAATCCATGGCCATGACCATTTCTTCCTCCTTGTGGGGCTACTTGCTTGCCTTGCTTGTTTGACTCTCTTCTGTGCATGCCTCATCTCGCGTGTCAGACTGAGTTCCCAGGAGGGAAAGGCTGTGTCCTCACTCTTATTTCTCTCCCAGCATCAGCACAGACCAGGACACTGAGAAGGTGTTCAGTGAATTTAGTGCATTGACCAGTTTCTGTTTCTCTTGTCCCAGTGCTTTTATTTCCAGAAAAGTCACTACGATTTCTCTCCATTAGGGACCTGAAAACACATCTGTCTGTCTTGACATAGTACTCCATTGCAATATACTTCTGTGACCTACCCACCCACCCAGTCATCCCACTTAGAAATTAGGCCTCATCCTTGAGGTCTCCTGATGATTCAGAATAGCCTGGGTTGTGCTGTGATGACAAACCAAAATGGCCTAATCAGAATGATTTAGTTTTCATTTATACTACGTGTCCATCATGGATCAGCAAAGGTTGATATATATTTCATATATCACTCCTAATTATAGCCCATGGGATAGAATTAGTCACAGACCCCACCTAATTTCAAGGAAACTGGAGAATGTAGGAACAAGACAGAAGTTGAGTGACAATATTATCTGCAATATTTCCCTCTGCCCCCAGCTACCCACCTCTGATCTATCTTTCATCTCAATGCATATCCACTCTACCTTCCCCATTTCTAGAAAATTATGTCCATTTCTTCCCATCCCCAAAGACAATGCTTTTTTCAAGATACCTTCATTGCCTTCGGTGTTGACCCCAACCCTAAGCTCCTCTGCTCAGAGCAGACATAAGATTCTTAAAACACAAATCTAAAAAGAGACAGACTCTATACATAGAGAGCAAAGTGGTGGTTACCAGAGGGGAGGTATATGGGAGATGGGTGGAATAGGTGGAGGGGATTAACAGTACACTTATCCTGATGAGCACTAAGTAATGTATAGAATTGTTGAATCCCTATATTGTACACCTGAAACTAATATAACACTGTATGTTGACTACACTGGAATTAAAATTAAACACACACACACAAGTCTAATGATGTCAACCTTCACTTACAACATTTAAATAGAGCCCTTTACCTACAGGATACCCAGTCAGCACAACCCATGGGCCCATCCCACAGTTGCTCTGTCTACCTATTCAGGCTTAACTCCTCACACCACACAAGGTCAAGACCAGGCTGAAATCCAGTCCAACCCATGTGCTAAGCCTTGATCTCTGGTGATGGGCTGTATCTCCTTTGCAGAAAAGGTGTCCCTTTTTCCCTGTGCATCTATTTCTAATTCAGACAGATGTAATGTATGCTGACAAGCTGCATTTGCCCAGAGAGCAGCACATTGTTCTGTCCTACACGAAGGAATTGGCTAACAACATAAACTACTAACAGTTCCCCAAATTCAGCACCCCATTCATTACCTCCAAGCATTGACACAAACTAGCACTCTGCCAGGAATGACCACCCAGCCCACTACACTCCATACTGCAGGCCTCGTGTGATCTTTATCCTTGAGGACCCTTCTGACATGACTTCAAATATTCCCAGTCAGAGGTAATCATTTCCTTGGTTTTAATTTGGATTCCTCCAAAAACAAGTCCCAAGACAATGATTCAGCCCTGGTGGTTTATGTGGATCCCAACAAGCATAAATAAAGAATGGTGAGAGTGAGATTGGTTAAATGAGTAAGTTATTACCATGGACAACTATGGCTTATTCCCATGGAGAAACCTCTGAGGAGCCATGAAGAATATGATTACCAAATAATATGGAAGCCAGAGTATTTACCCACTGACTCCTGTTCCTCATGGCCTAAGGTATGTCTTTGAGAGCATTAAATCTCTTGCATATCTTGGATCTCCTGAATGCACTGAGCAAGCTCCATGTTACTGGAAAAAGGCATCAGGCAGAGAGTAAGGCATCCGAGGCAGCCCTTGGCTTGGTCTTCAGGGTTCTCAGCCCCACACTCTGAGGCATTCTTTTCCACCAGAAACGGCTTGAGTAGCTTTCTTGGAGGACTTCCAGCCTCCTTCCTTCTTGCTTCCAGTTTAAAGAGCCCTCTTCTCATTTCAAATTATCTCTATTCATTTCAAGTTAATACATTTCTTTTAAAAATATATGTTTCTTGGGGCACCTGGCTGGCTCAGTCAGTAGAGCAAGCAACTATTGATCTTGCAGTTGTGAGTTCAAGCCCCACATTGGTCATAGAGCCTACTTTAGAAATAAATAAATGAAAAAAATTTTTTAAATATGTTCCTTATGTGTCAAATGATATTCCACTCTATTGAACAAATGCCATATTCAAATTTCTTTCTATAATAAACCCTTTTCTACCCTGTAACAAGCTGCTATAGGATAAAGCTCATAAAAATCTTAGAAGCTGTCTCCAGCCAAGAACACATAAAAGGGATGCCATTAACATCTATGAGACTATAAGACACACTTTAAGTGCTTCTTTTAAAAAAGAAAAAAAGATTTTATTTCTTTTACAGTTGAGAGAGAGGGCCAACTCACAAGCAGACGGAACAGCAGGAAGAGGGAGAGGGAGAAGGAAGCAGGCTCCCCTTCAAGCAGGAAGCCCAACGCAGGACCCTGGGATTGTGACCAGAGCTGAAGGCAAAAGGCTTAACCAACTCAACCGCCCAGGTGCCCCCACCTTTAAGTACTTCTAAGTTCTTAACATCAGGTTTTAGAATCACACCCTTGACTGTATTGTTAACCTAAGACAACGTTTTACTGCCCTAAGTTTGTTCCTTTCCCTAAGACCATTTCTTACTTTGAGGTCCTTCTGCAGACTTGGTTAGATCCTCTGTATTTCTTCTAAATTCTGCTGAAAAAATGTAACAATTCCCTCTTTACCTTATCATACACTGCTAAAATAAGCCAGTTGGCAAATTCAGTATTCTTCCTAGATCTCCTTAGCCAAATCTACTATTTCATTAGATATATTTTGTGTTTTCCAATTACTGCAAACAACATTGCCAACTTCTCACCAGTACACACCATGGGTTGTTTTTTCTCTATTCCCCAATATCCACTTCCTGACTGTCCTTCAAACTTTCTCCTTGAGACCCTTTGAGCCTCTGACAGTCCCAAAATCAATGTCACACAAATGATGTGGAATAAGAGCTTGACATTACAGATTAGACCTTAAGCAACTGTGGGAGAAACCAGTGAATTACATGTCCAGAAGGGGATAGGAGGGTCAGAGAAAATCACTCACAGAGACTGCAAGAATCTGGTGGAAAAGCCAATGGAAGGCTGTATATCTGGGGGTCTGGAGTTGCTGTAGGTCAGCAGGGCCAGCAGGCTGAAAAGCTGGACATGAAATGGGGAGAGACAGGAAAACTTGCAACCCATACGGACAAACCTGAACCCATGAGACAAACTAAACCCACCTGTGTCTTTCATCACCTCTACCTCAAAGATATGTTTCCCTTACCACAAAGATGTGAATATATCTGGTTCAGGAGACTAAAAGACAAGATTCTGCAAGTGCCAGATCTGCAGGCTCAGCTGCTGTCCCACGCCAGCGAGGCAAGCAACAGATCATGACAGCACACACCACCCCAGAGCACACCTGCTGCTGTTCAGTCCTGCCTTCCAAATCCCATGCAAATTTCTCTTGTCCTCAGCCCTAACCCACAACCCACAACCCATAACCATGCCAGGAAGGAAACCGAGAACCACAGATACAGCTCAGCTAAGTCAACAAAGTATAAAAGCACCACAGACGCTCTTAGCACATGGATCCTGTCTTAAAGAAAACACTTGATAAATGTTAAATATTTACTCGTATTCTTACTACCTAGCCCAAAGTTCAACATATAGCAGGTGCTCCAGTGATGTTTGTTCAACAGAAACTTGATTTAAATACCAAATTGATAGCTACTACTATAAAACATGTCTTTCTTTCAGTAAAGAGATAAAAATCTTCGGCACCAACCTAATATTTTATTAACTTCCCTCTTCGTGGGACAGTTTATTGTTTAAAACTAAAGTCATCTGCATACTACTTACTCCCCCAAATAGCAGCATTAAAATTCATTAAAACTTAGCAGTAAGAAGGATGACCTCATGGTGTTACCATTTTCAATGGGGCCTGAATGAGAGGGCAGGATCCATGCTTGAACACTTTCTCTTCATTAGCACTTCTGTTCCTGCATTCAGCTCTGAGCCCCACCTCTCTGGCCCTACTCAGACAAGGGGAACAGAGTGATGAGGTGATAATGAGGAGAAAATGTCCCACCCTGTTCTGGGCCTGGCTAGTTCAAAGCAGGACCACAGGGACAAGACTGTACCTGGCTGTTTTAAGAGCTTTCTTCATTTGGGAAGCAGCATGATGAAAATTCATCATCATAATGGAGAGGAGGCTGCGGCAGCAGTGAAGGTAGGTAAGAGTGTAGATAACAATGTGCTAAAGTAGGCTCACTGGATAAACTCAGATTCTTGCTAAGATAGGTCCTTTAGAAAATCCTAGCATTCTCTCTGCTGCTCAACAACACTGAGTACATGACTATATTGGAAGGAAGGAAGGAAGGAAGGAAGGAAGGAAGGAAGGAAGGAAGGAAGGAACAGAGGAAGGGAGAGAGTAAAGGAATGAATGGAGGAAGGAAGGAAGGGAGCAAGAGAAGAAAGGAAGGGAAGGGAAGGAAGGAAAGAAAACACAGAAGGAAAAGGCTTTCTCCAGGACACAACAGGTGAAAAGAGATCTTTTCATACCCTAAGCCATAAAAAGGCCCCAGTCTCATGTGACTTATTTAAACTCTGTTCCAAACCATGTTTTTTGCTGTTTTTGTTGTTGTTTTTTGACTGATTATTTTTTTGTGAGAAACTTCACAATTGTTCTTTGACAGCACTGATTCTCCAAGGAATGTAGAATGTCTACAATATGCAAGTGTCTCCCTAGACTCCCAGACCTAGGCTTGAGAGAAAAGCAACACATGAAAAAACACTTGCTCTTTCCAAGGTGGCTCCCCCTAACAATCCAAGGGTTTTGCTAGTGCAAAGGAGGGGAGAACAAAATTTCGGTATGGGAATAGCAGTCTGCTGTAGCCCTGAGAAACAGTTTCAGAAAAACTCCCTCTTGTCTTTCAGATGGAAGAGATCCCCCTCCACCTATAGTGCCTCTAGGCCAGTTTGATTCCATTCTCTATCCCTCCTGCCCCCCATATTTACTTCCCTTTCCTACTACTCTCCTTCTCTCTTCCCACTGACTTCTAGCCCCATCTGCCCCTCTGTCTCCAAGGTGTTTCTATCTTATTTGGTCTCTGAGCAATCAAAACATTATCATGATCCAATTTTTTAGATGAAGAAACTAAGGCCCAGAAAAGATAGATGACTTACCCAAGGTCACTCATTTAATTTGCAACAGAAGCAAAACTAGAGAAAAACCAGGACTTTAGACTTTAGATTCTTCAGACTCTTCTTCTAACTCTTCTGAAAGACCCTTACCCACTCTAATGAGTCTGTATGTGAGGTTGCATGTTAAAGGAAGGACAAACCTTTTCACTTACCCACAGTTTAGCATTGAACATGCTTTGAACATATTCTTCCAACACCATAAGTGCATGTGTCTCTAGGTTATAAGTTAAACTGCTGAAGAGCTGTGTTCCTATGGATGGTCCACAGCACACCCCAATCCTGAAGCTCTAGCAGAGTTCCCATGTATCTCTAAAGGGAGCTTTTTTTTTTTTTCTGTTTTGACAGATAGTGTATCTATTGTGAGCAGTTCACTAATTAATTTTTTCACTGACTTTTGGCATCTACCGTATCCAAGATTCAATGTCAGTTATACAGAAGAAAGAAAATGGATGCTGAGATATGGTCTGGTCTTTGAGTCTACAATATACTTAGGAAGACGTCTGAGTAGACATTCATTAGGCCAAGTCATAATAGAAAGGATGCTCTCAATGCAGAGAAGATTTCAGATGACAAAGCAATATTTCTGCAGTGAGTCATTAGTAAAATCTTCATTGAAGAAATGTAATCTGAATAGAGTCCTGAATGATGAGCAAGATTCTGGTAGACAGAAATATAAGATCCCTGCAAGCAGAAAAAATAGTATAAGTAGTGGCCAGAGTTAAAAAAAAAAAATCAAAGAGAAGAACAAACATTGCAAACTGGTAGTGGTGTTAAAATATTGGGAATACAGTAGAAAAGTAGAACCAGAAAGTGAAAAACCTTCAATACGAGAGTCTGAGGTCTGGAATTTTTCCCATAGACAATAGTAAGACATTAAAGGTTCCTGAATAGTGTGAAGGAACTATCAGAGCAAGGTAAAAGCCACTATCTAGGATCCTGGGCCTGAAACATTCTACCTCATGTACTCAGAAACCTGGAACTCATCAGTGTACCAGAGTGAACTAGAATTAGGAAAACCAGAATGCCCTTTATTATTTACAGTAAAAAAAAAGAAATGTCTACCCAAGTAAATCAAGATTTTCAGGTGCAAACAAACAGAACTAACTCTAGCTAGTTAAAACAAAAAGTCAAATGGTTACAGGTATTGTGAAATTCACAAAATTTTGAGAAACTCAGAACCAGTGAATCAAGCTAAGAGACTCTATTGCCAAGACCAGAACCTAAATGTCATACCCCGTTGGTGGTGTGGATGCAGCAGCCAAGTTCACTCAGTACACACAGAGCAGGGGGCACTGAGAATGGCACGCCAACCAGAGAATTTTACTGCTAGGAGCTTTGCTGCTGTTACTACTCCTAAAAAGCCCAATCACCTCCTGCCATTCTATCTAGAAAAGTAGATTCTGAATGTGATCTTCCTCTTATGTGGCCCCTTTCCTGGTGGAACTTGATTGAATGTGGCTTAGGACACAAGTATGGCTTGGAATGCAACTTTTCCTACCTCTGATGAAGTTTTAGACTATCAGTGAGGTCCAGTGGGGTGGAGTCTGGAGCCAATGTACAAGAAAGAATTCTTGAGACATCTTCTTTTTGTTTGTTTTTTAAATTTTTTTTTATTTTTTATAAACATATATTTTTATCCCCAGGGGTACAGTTCTGTGAATCGCCAGGTTTACACACTTCACAGCACTCACTATAGCACATACCCTCCCCAATGTCCATAACCCTACCCCCCTTCTCCCAACCCCCCTCCCCCCAGCAAGCCTCAGTTTGTTTTGTGAGATTAAGAGTCACTTATGGTTTGTCTCCCTCCCAATCCCATCTTGTTTCATTTATTATTCTCCTACCCCCCTTAACCCCCCATGTTGCATATCCACTTCCTCATGTCAGGGAGATCATATGATAGTTGTTTTCTCTGATTGACTTATTTCACTAAGCATGATACCCTCTAGTTCCATCCACATCGTCGCAAATGGCAAGATTTCATTTCGTTTAATGGTTGCATAATATTCCATTGTGTATATATACCACATCTTCTTTATCCATTCACCTGTTGATGGACATCTAGGTTCTTTCCATAGTTTGGCTATTGTAGACATTGCTACTATAAACATTCGGGTGCATGTGCCCCTTCGGATCACTACGTTTGTATCTTTAGGGTAAATACCCAGCAGTGCAATTGCTGGGTCATAAGGTAGTTCTATTTTCAACATTTTGAGGAACCTCCATGCTGTTTTCCAGAGTGCTTACACCAGCTTGCATTCCCACCAACAGTGTAGGTGTTCCCCTTTCTCCGCATCCTCGCCAGCATCTGTCATTTCCTGACTTGTTAATTTTAGCCATTCTGACTGGTGTGAGGTGATATCTCATTGTGGTTTTGATTTATATTTCCCTGATGCCGAGGGATGTGGAGCACTTTTTCATGTGTCTGTTGGCCATCTGGATGTCTTCTTTGCAGAAATGTCTGTTGATGTCTTCTACCCATTTCTTGATTGGATTATTTGTTCTTTGGGTGTTGAGTTTGCTAAGTTCTTTATAGATTTTGGACACTAGCCCTTTATCTGATATGTCATTTGCAAATATCTTCTCCCATTCTGTCAGTTGTCTTTTGGTTTTGTTAACTGTTTCCTTTGCTGTGCAAAAGCTTTTGATCTTGATGAAATCCCAATAGTTCATTTTTGCCCTTGCTTCCCTTGCCTTTGGCAATGTTCCTAGGAAGATGTTGCTGTGGCTGAGGTCAAAGAGGTTGCTGCCTGTGTTCTCCTCAAGGATTTTGATGGATTCCTTTCTCACATTGAGGTCCTTCATCCATTTTGAGTCTATTTTCATGTGTGGTGTAAGGAAATGATCCAATTTCATTTTTCTGCATGTGGCTGTCCAATTTTCCCAACACCATTTATCAAAGAGGCTGTCTTTTTTCCATTGGACATTCTTCCTGCTTTGTCGAAGATTAGTTGACCATAGAGTTGAGGGTCTATTTCTGGCCTCTCTATTCTGTTCCATTGATCTATGTGTCTGTTTTTGTGCCAGTTCCATGCTGTCTTGATGATCAAAGCTTTGTAATAGAGCGTGAAGTCCGGAATTGTGATGCCACCAACTTTGGCTTTCTTTTTCAATATTCCTTTGGCTATTCGAGGTCTTTTCTGGTTCCATATAAATTTTAGGATTATTTGTTCCATTTCTTTGAAAAAAATGGATGGTACTTTGATAGGAATTGCATTAAATGTGTCGATTGCTCTAGGTAGCATAGACATTTTCACAATATTTATTCTTCCAGTCCAGGAGCATGGAACATTTTTCCATTTCTTTGTGTCTTCCTCAATTTCTTTCATGAGTACTTTATAGTTTTCTGAGTATAGATTCTTAGCCTCTTTGGTTAGGTTTATTCCTAGGTATCTTATAGTTTTGGGTGCAATTGTAAATGGGATTGAGGCCTTAATTTCTCTTTCTTCTGTCTTGTTGTTGGTGTAGAGAAATGCAACTGATTTCTGTGCATTGATTTTATATCCTGATACTTTACTGAATTCCTGTACAAGTTCTAGCAGTTTTGGAGTGGAGTCTTTTGGGTTTTCCACATATAGTATCATATCATCTGCGAAGAGTGATAGTTTGACTTCTTCTTTGCCGATTTGGATGCCTTCAATTTCCTTTTGTTGTCTGATTGCTGAGGCTAGGACTTCTAGTACTATGTTGAATAGCATGGTGATTCCCTGTCGTGTTCCTGTCGTGTTCCTGACCTTAGCGGAAAAGCTTTCAGTTTTTCTCCATTGAGAATGATATTTGCGGTGGGTTTTTCATAGATGGTTTTGATAATATTGAGGTATGTGCCCTCTATCCCTACACTTTGAAGAGTTTTGATCAGGAAGGGATGCTGTACTTTGTCAAATGCTTTTTCAGCATCTATGGAGAGTATCATATGGTTCTTGTTCTTTCTTTTATTAATGTGTTGTATCACATTGATTGATTTGCGGACGTTGAACCACCCTTGCAGCCCTGGAATAAATCCCACTTGGTCGTGGTGAATAATCCTTTTAATGTACTGTTGAATCCTATTGGCTAGTATTTTGGTGAGAATTTTTGCATCTGTGTTCATCAAGGATATTGGTCTGTAGTTCTCTTTTTTGATGGGATCCTTGTCTGGTTTTGGGATCAAGGTGGTGCTGGCCTCCTAAAATGAGTTTGGAAGTTTTCCTTCCATTTCTATTTTTTGGAAGTTTCAGGAGAATACTTTTTGGTATTTCTTTAAATACCAAAATGTTTTTCTTTAAATGTTTGGTAGAATTCCCCTGGGAAGCCATCTGGCCCTGGGCTTTTGTTTGTTTGGAGTTTTTTGATGACTGTTTCAATCTCCTTACTGGTTATGGATCTGTTCAGGCTTTCTATTTCTTCCTGGTTCAGTTGTGGTAGTTTATTTGTCTCTAGGAATGCATCCATTTCTTCCAGATTGTCAAATTTGTTGGCGTAGAGTTGCTCATAGTATGTTCTTATAATTGTCTGTATTACTTTGGTGTTCGTTGTGATCTCTCCTCTTTCATTCATGATTTTATTTATTTGGGTCCTTTCTCTTTTCTTTTTGATAAGTCTGGCCAGGGGTTTATCAATCTTATTAATTCTTTCAAAGAACCAGCTCCTAGTTTCGTTGATTTGTTCTACTGTTTTTTTGGTTTCTATTTCATTGATTTCTGCTCTGATCTTTATGATTTCTCTTCTCCTGCTGGGTTTAGGGTTTCTTTCTTGTTCTTTCTCCAGCTCCTTTAGGTGTAGAGTTAGGTTGTGTACCTGAGACCTTTCTTGTTTCTTGAGAAAGGCTTGTACCGCTATATATTTTGCTCTCAGGACTGCCTTTGTTGTGTCCCACAGATTTTGAACCGTTGTGTTTTCATTATCATTTGTTTCTATGAATTTTTCCAATTCTTCTTTAATTTCCTGGTTGACCCATTCATTCTTTAGAAGGATGCTGTTTAGTCTCCATGTATTTGGGTTCTATCCAAATTTCCTCTTGTGATTGAATTCTAGCTTCAGAGCATTGTGGTCTGAAAATATGCAGGGAATGATTCCAATCTTTTGATAACGGTTGAGACCTGATTTAGGACCGAGGATGTGATCTATTCTGGAGAATGTTCCATGTGCACTAGAGAAGAATGTGTATTCTGTTGCTTTGGGATGAAATGTTCTGAATATATCTGTGATGACCATCTGGTCCAGTGTGTCATTTAAGGCCTTTATTTCCTTGTTGATCTTTTGCTTGGATGATCTGTCCATTTCAGTGAGGGGAGTGTTAAAGACCCCTACTATTATTGTATTATTGTTGAAGTGTTTCTTTGATTTTGTTATTAATTGGTTTATATAATTGGCTACTCCCACGTTAGGGGCATAGATATTTAAAATTGTTAGATCTTCTTGTTGGACAGATCCTTTGAGGATGATACAGTGTCCTTTCTCATTCTTATTATAGTCTTTGGCTTAAAATCTAATTGATCTGATATAAGGATTGCCACTCCTGCTTTCTTCTGATGTCCATTATCCTGGTAAATTCTTTTCCACCCCCTCACTTTAAATCTGGAGGTGTCTTCGGGTTTAAAATGAGTTTCTTGTAGGCAACATATAGATGGGTTTTGTTTTTTATCCATTCTGATACCCTGTGTCTTTTGATTGGGGCATTTAGCCCATTAACATTCAGGGTAACTATTGAGAGATATGAATTTAGTGCGATTGTATTGCCTATAAGGTGACTGTTATTGTATATTGTCTCTGTTCCTTTCTGATCTACTACTTTTAGGCTCTCTCTTTGCTTAGAGGACCCCTTCCTGTAGAGCTGGTTTGGTGTTTGCAAATTCTTTCAGATTTTGTTTGTCCTGGAAGCTTTTAATCTCTCCTTCTATTTTCAATGATAGCCTAGCTGGATATAGTATTCTTGGCTGCATGCTTTTCTCGTTTAGTGCTCTGAATATATCATGCCAGCTCTTTCTGGCCTGCCAGGTCTCTGTGGATAAGTCTGCTGCCAATCTAATATTTTTACCATTGTATGTTACAGACTTCTTTTCCCAGGCTGCTTTCAGGACTTTCTCTTTGTCACTAAGACTTGTAAACTTTACTATTAGGGGACGGGGTGTGGACCCATTCTTATTGATTTTGAGGGGTGTTCTCTGCACCTCCTGGATTTTGATGCTTGTTCCCTTTGCCATATTGGGGAAATTCTCTCCAATAATTCTCTCCAATATACCTTCTGCTCCCCTCTCTGTTTCCTCTTCTTCTGGAATCCCAATTATTCTAATGTTGTTTTGTCTTATGGTGTCACTTATATCTCGAATTCTCCCCTCATGGTCCAGTAGCTTTCCCTCTTTTGCTCAGCTTCTTTATTCTCTGTCATTTGGTCTTCTATATTGCTAATTCTTTCTTCTGCCTCATTTATCCTAGCAGTCAGAGCCTCCATTTTTTATTGCACCTCATTAATAGCTTTTTTGTTTTCAACTTGGTTACATTTTAGTTCTTTTATTTCTCTAGAAAGGGCTTTTATATCTCCCGAGAGTTTTTCTCTAATATCTTCCATGCCTTTTTCGAGCCCAGCTAGAACCTTGAGAATCGTTATTCTGAACTCTAGATCTGACATATTACCAATGTCTGTATTGATTAGGTCCCTAGCCTTCGGTACTGCCTCTTGTTCTTTTTTTTGTGGTGAATTTTTCGTCTTGTCATTTTGTCCAGATAAGCGTATATAAAGGAGCAAGTAAAATACTAAAAGGATGGCAAGGGCCCCAGGAAAATATGCTTTAAGCAAATCAGAAGAGATCCCAACTCGTGAGGGGGGAGAAAGGGGATAAAAAGAGGTTCAGAAAGAATTAAAAAAAAGAAACAATTAAAAAAAGAAAACGAATAAAGAAAAAATATAAAAAAGAAATATATATATATTAGATAAACTAGTTTAAAAATGTTAAAGAAAAAAAAAGGGTAAAAGTTAAAAAAAATTTAGCAGAAGAAGAGAGAAAAAAATTGAAAAAGAATAAAAATTAAATTAACTGCAAGACTAAAGAATCATGGGGAGAAAGCCATGAGTTCCATGGTTTGCTTTCTCCTCCCTTGGAATTCTGCTGCTCTCCTTGGTATTGAAACTGCACTCCTTACTATGTGAACTTGGTCCTGGCTGGATTTCTTGTTGATCTTCTGGGGGAGGGGCCTGTTGTAGTGATTCTCAAGTGTCTTTGCCCCAGGCGGAATTGTACCGCCCTTACCAGGGGCTGGGCTGAGTAATCCGATCACGTTTGCTTTCAGGAGCTTTTGTTCCCTGAGCGCTTTCCGTAGAGTTCTGGAGGACGGGAATGAAGATGGCGGCCTCCCTGTCTCCGGCCCGGAGGAGCCGAGAGCCCGGGGACCCACTCCTCAGTGTACCCTCAGAGAACAGCGCCCATTTACTCCCGTCTCCCTGGCCTCTGGCCGCGCTCCGAGCTGACCGAGACTGCGACGGGTTCAAGGTAACCCCGAGCTTAGAGATTACTCCTCGGCTCTGTCTCTGTAGCCGGCTTCCCCGTTCTAATACCTGCAAGCTCTGCGACACTCAGACACCCCCGATCCTTCTGTGACCCTGCGGGACCTGAGGCCACGCTGACCCCACTTGGGCTTCACCCTGTCTTAGCCTCTGGAGCGATGTCTCTCAGCAGAACAGACTTTTAAATGTCCTGACTTTGTGCTTCGTTGCTCTGCCACTTGCCGGGAGCCGGCCCCTCCCCCCGCAGTCTATCTTCCCGTCGCTTTGGATTCACTTCTCCGCCAGTCCTACCTTGCAGAAGGAGGTCGATTTTCTGTTTCTAGAATTGCTGTTCTCTTCTCTTTGATCTCCCGTTGGATTTGTAGGTGTTTGCAATCTGTATATAAGCTATCTAGCTGATCTTCTGCTACCTGAAGTAGTCTCAGCCTTCTACTTCTCTGCCATCTTGACTCCTACCCTTGAGACATCTTTTGTGCAAATAGTAACTTATTAAAGCAGGGGGACATGACTCGTGGGCAGAAAGAGCTGCTGCCACTGGTTTGTGAGGGGTGGCAGGTATGATGGGGTTGGGGAGGTAAGGAAAAAGGGAGGTTTCAATAGAACTTTCATATGCTAAAGAGGACCTATAAGATACCAGATGCCTTGAGGCCTTGTCATTGTCAAGGTTTTTCCCTTCAGCAAGGTATTAACATTAAGATACTTGGGAGATTCCTAAAGAATGTCACCTGTGTCCCACCCAGGAGTGCAGTGGGGGAAGGTTGCAGGGTGTCAGCTTTTGCTTTGTCTTCAGCCAGCCTTTTGTTCTCTCATCACCTCTACTGTTGGAAGGAGCAAATCTTAATGAGAAAAATCACCAAAATGTAAGAAGGGGAAGTCCAAAAGATGTAGGATGGCATTGATTTTGATGATTGTCCTCTGCACAGCATGATCTGGAAATAGGTTTATCTTGTCATACCATCAGAAACTTCTTGTTTGGGGCCCCTGGGTGGCTCAGTCTTTAAGTGTCTGCCTTTAGCTTAGGTCTTGATCCCAGTGTCCTGTGATGGAGCCCCGTATCCGGCTTCCCCTGCTCTGTGGGGAGCCTGCTTCCCCCTCTCCCTCCACCTGCCACTCCCTTTGCTTGGGCTCTCTCTGTGTCAAATAAATAAAATCTTTTAAAAAAGAAAGAAAGTTCTTGTTCAACATGAAGTTAGAGAAAAAGAACTCCTATGTATGACTTGAATTTTTTCCTTGCTCTAATAACCTGTTGAATTCAGTGCCACAATTCATTCATCCAATAATGAACATTCACTCATTTGGTTTGCCCCACACCACATGAACTCCCCAGAGCTCTAAGGAGGGACACTACCATCCTCCCTTTGTCAGCCTTCTTTAGGGACTTTAGCTTTTCTTCCTTTTTTCTTCCCTTCCTAGTCTACCTCCCAGGTCATGTCTGTTCTTTTATTTGCAATCCACAGAGCTAGTATAATCTTTCTGAACTTGGCCTGAAGAGAAAAAAAAAGCATTTTTCCTATTAGCATATATATCTCTAGGGCAAAGAACTTGAAATCACCTTCCACATGCCAGAGTGAGTCCAGCTTTGACTTCTCTCCCAAAGCACCAGTAATAACTCCGACTCCCTGCAAAAGCTATAACTTTAATAAAAAACAGGTCACACATCAGACACCAGTATTGCCAGAACATGCAAACACACACGTACTCTCTGTCACTGATAACTCATAAAAGAAAATGAAATTTCCAACAGTATCCCTTCCCACCAGTTTCCCCCAAGGAATTCCCAGGGGAGAGGGGAAGGAGAGGGTTCTTAAATGCCCTCAACCTTCCCAACACAATGCGCAATGTCATGGGTATAATTCTGATCCCTGGAGAGTAACTGGGACGCACAATCTTTGTGTCTTTACTGAAACACAGTTGAAGGATAGGTGATGAGGCTGGTAGAAAAGGTACATATTTGAGGTCCTGCTTTTGTCTTTACTGACTGTATGACATAAGGTCTCTTCCTGCTCAGTCTCAGTTTCCTCCTCTATAAAATGGGCATGAGATCCCTAGCTCACAGAGTTGTTCTGAGACATAAATAAAGAGATCTAAGCAAATGGTATCTTGTACTATCCTTGCTGTTGGTGATGTTTTACCACCATCCCCTTTATTATGAACCAAAGAATCCTATTAGCTCAGAGTTGAAAACAGAGAGATCCTTATGCCCATCCTGTGGGTTCATCTCTGATAGAAAAGCCACTTCTTTGTCATTTGGGTAATGGAAGCATTCAAATTCTATTGAACATAATGACTAGCCTGCAAGTGGACAGGTGACAACTCACAGAGGGAAAGGCAAGCACTCTTAGGAGGCCTGTGTGCAGGCTTGACCCCTTCTCACCCTTCCTCACTCACACTCATTGCCTCCCCCAGCCTCTCCTTACCCAGAGACTTGCTTTCTCATTATGAGCCGTCTGGAAGTGGAGGGGACTCTCCCTCACTCTCTGCAGAAAACAGTGACTGTACTTACGCATTACCCCCACGGAAAGTGAAACTGCATGGCTGGGAGAATCCCATCATCACTCCACCCCCTAATGAGAGAGATTGTTTGCAGGCAGATGAAATTAAATTGTAAGCTCTATTGACTTCAACAACAAGTGCCATTTGGGCAAACCCAAAGGGGGCCATTGAACTGTCAAAAAGTTTTAACTCTTCCTGACACCACAGCGTTGGGTAATAGCCTCCCTCCAGTTCTGCTGCCAGAAACTTCGCCACTGGAGATCCATTCCACTATGTTCTTGCCCTGAAATCCTTTTAAAAATGTTAATCCTCAGGGAGAGGAAACAGACAAGTCAATCATGCTAAGGTGGCTGTGTAGAACCTGAGTCCCGATCCTAGCTGTTCCTTGGCCAAGTTTCTTCTCTGGAAAATGAGGAATGCTGAGAATTATAGCCATATCTAAGACTTTGGGGAAGATTAAATGAGAAGTTATAGGGAAGATACTTAGCACAGGACCTAGTGCAATGTGAGTGTTGCACAATTCATTCATCATATAAGGAATTTCTTGAGCTTCCTCTCTCACAAACACTCTTGTGCTTAGAAAAATGCAGACCCATGAAACTCGCCCAGAAGATCCCACAGCAGGAGGTCGGGGCTGGGCCTGTGATTGCAGGCCTTTAACAACCCTCCGGCTAGTTTGTAGTCAGACCATCCTCCTCAGAATCCACCCCACCCCCACCACAGGGCCAATCCTAGGGTCTGGCTGATAGAGGTTACATCTCCCCTCTCTCCCCACAGGAAGAGCCTGAGGAGGACGCTGAGTGGCTAAAGGAGTGAACACTAAAGAAGGTCAGGGAAAGGAGTGATAAACCTTCTCCAAGCCGAAATGAGCGATTTGTAATTTGCCTCCTCCAGGCTGAGGCCTTGCTTAAGGAGATGGGTGAGTAGGGATTGAGAGTTAACTTGGGGGAAGAACTGAGAGAACAAATAACAGTCTATACAAAAGAAAGCGTTTTTAGAAAACCATTGTGCGAATCCCAGACACCAGCCACAGGCCCTGAAATTCCAGTTTAAAGCAATTCAGTTCCTGTTCCATTCAGCAGGCAATGAATTGCAAGCATTTGCACTTCTGTGGTACCTTTCACGACAGAGCTTCAAAGCCCTTTTCAAACACAAATCTGTTCAGCTTCATAACCTCTCTGAGAGATTTGGCAAAGGGATAGTGGGGATCACTTCCCTCCCTACCTTAAGGGCAGCCTTTTGGGTGGTGGGAGACAGAAGGTAGGAGGCAAAGGCAGTTTAACTGTCACTTAACCAGGCATCTTGACAGCTCACAGGAGAAGGAGCCACTTGGGATCAGACATTTCTGGGACACCATCTGAGGCACGGAATTGCAGAATTACCTGGATATCCACCTCTTCCTCTTCGGCTTTTGCATCTTCTCTGTGTATCCTAAACAGTGTCTGTTGATTTGGCAGACACTGAGAGTTCCTACCCAATGTCATCCTCACTTCCTCCTTGTAACCAAACCCCAAGTTTTTCTGGGGTGACATAGCCCAAGGGGGTAGACTATGATTCATTTAAGCCAAATTAACAATCCTCTTCCCATTTTTCTCAGCCTTCCTTGCCGCTGTGAAAGACTGTGTAACTTAGGTTTGGCCAGTGAGATGTAAAGGGAAATACTGCTGAGGTTCTGTTTGTCAGAATTTGCTATGCAGCAGTAACAAATTACCCCATCTCAGTGACTTAACACAACAAAACTTTATTCTTCTTTCACGTTATAATTGCAATGCAATCAGTGGGGACACTATTCCACACTCACCAGGGAGCCCAGGCTTATGAAGTCTTTGGCATTTTAGAATGGAACAATCTAAATCTGGGGTCTCTAAAGTCCCCGTGAAAGAGACAGAAAATGTTGGATTTAAGAATATTGGGTCTGGGTGGCTCAGTGGGTTAAGGTCTCTGCCTTCAGCTCAGGTCATGATCCCAGGGTCCTGGGATCGAGCCCCGCATCAGGCTCTCTGCTCAATGGGAAACCTGCTTCCGCCTCTCTCTCTGCCTGCCTCTCTGCCTACTTGTGATCTCTGTCTGTCAAATAAATAGAATAGAATAGAATAGAATACTGGGTCTCAAATTCCTATGCTTAGTAATGACACATGTCACTTTCACAGTCACACAGAGTCATGTCATGGTCATGGGACACTAATCTAACAGGCTTGAAAGTGCAGGATTACACATAGAATGGTGAGTGACACTGCCACAAAGGTGACCTCACGACAAAGATGATGTCTCCTGATACTTCACAAACCCTCATATGCCATTCTTATAGGAAGCCCACCTTACAGATGGTGATCATTTGAAGCTAAAAGTGCCTAACCAAGCTAGTTTTCTGTCAGCCCAGCAGCTATACATCTACAGAGTATCCTACAGTTGTGCTAGTAATACTGGGAATCATAACAAAAATGGCATTGTGGGAAATGGGCTAGTCATTTCTTTACTCAACAAGAAAGGCACATCATTCCCATGCCTGACTCTGTGCTAGGCGCTGGAGGCTCAGAGTAAATAAAACGGGGTCTGTTCTTCCATGAAAGTATCATGGGATTATGGAGAAACCAGGAAGGACTTGCAAAAATCAGCTGCTGATGTTACGCATTCTAAGCAAACACCGAAAATTAATTTTATTCACAGCACAACTCCAGACCAGAGACCTGCTCAATAAGAATTTGTGGGAAGGGGGCAGGGGATGGAATTAATGGCCACTTTAATGGCAACTTTAGAGGCTATTTCAAGGAATTGAAGTCTTTGACAAAAAGGGACAATCAAAGAGAAAAAATACTGGCATTTTGGTCATCATCAAGTACCCAGTTATCTGGAATCATAAAACAGAGAAAACCTGCTTTGAATACTTGTTGCCAAGTTCACCTCCCTCATGGGAGCACTTAAAAGGCCCCCCGTGGAGCCATACCCTCTTTCAGTTCCTACAGATGCCCTCCTCGTGGGCCCTGCCAATCATCTCAGTCACCAATGTGTCTTCCTTAATCTGAGCTGTGACTTGATATGTCAGGAGTGTGAAGAACAATTATCCACTTGAGTATTACATAACTTCAGAAGTCTCTTGAGATGAAATGTATGCAAATGATAGTGTCTATTATTGGTCTGATAACCATTCTTTAATTCTAACTTAAAAGAGAAGAGATTTCCAGACTTCGTGATGCATTTGATCCAATGAAACATTCAAATAACTTTATATCACTTGAGTGGTAATTTATCTTCTCTGCCTGGAGCAGCAAGAGGTTTCAGTTCAGTAATAATGAATTTATGTCATTTCTCCCAAGTTGGTTTCTTTCAGTTGGAGCACAGCTATTCAAATCTGTACAGTCTTTTTAGCGTGGACTTGCTCTGGGCATGAAGCTGTTCAAAAGATCCCGAGATGAAGGTTGCCACCTAACCTGATAATTTTTGTGTCCAGGTTAGAAGTCACAGTTCACAAGAAAGGAAGCCATTCCTTGATCAGGGATACGCAGCAAGAGAAAACAATGTGAGGGAGAAAGGAGAGACAAACAGGAGAGATGATGGGGGCCCTGAAAAGCACAAGCCATAAGTTGACAGGCCATGCTGTGCTTTCGGAAGACGGAACCCTCCCTGTTAAAGCCACCACCTAGGCATCTTTCATTCCTCATCACATTCCCCTGGATATCTCTGCTCTTCCCTGACTTGCTTTCAACCACAATGCCTCCCAGAATCTGAGCCTCCATCAAAGCCAGTCCAGAGAAGGCTGGAGTCACGTGGCACCTGGTGAGATAATGCCTGTTTTATTTGAATACGGAGGAAACTGTGTTAATAAATGCCCATGACATTTAATGATGTGGCTTTCATTTTGAACACATCATTGCTCGATATTGAATCCATCCATTTTGATAATAAACACCAGGGCCACGGAACTCTCGCTTTTCACCCGCAAATAAATAAATAATAGGGACTTGCTCTGTGTGTTGGGAATGAGGGAGGATTGCAACTCCCCTGCATGCGTTTGCATCTTATGAACTCTATTCAGCCGCATGGCCTCCCATTCGTCTCTCTGGAAATCCAATTTCCCTCTTGCAGCTTCGTCTGCCAGTTTTCTAATTTTCACATCAAACTGCATATTACTCATTGTCAGGCTGGTTGTTCTGGAAGAATCGTTAGTCTTAAACCCTTTACCAGTATTTTCAGTCCTGCCGCAGATGGTTGCCAGGCATCATGTTTTCCAAAAGAGCACTAACCACCCGCAAAGAGCTCAAAATTTCAAACCTGCATTCTCTTGGCCCAGGCCAGGGCCAGTGAGAATAATACTCTCTGAAAGTTAAATCCAAATTCTTTAATACAGCAAAACGGCCCCTTGCAGTGTACCCAGGAATGTGTGATTCATTTTTTCATCTAGCACTTAGCACGCAATAGACCTTTAATAAATCACTGATTTAAAAAAAAATGAATAACAACTAAATGAATGGTATGTTTTGTTTTGTTTTTTAAGATTTTATTCATTTATTTGACAGAGAGAGACACAGAGAGAGGGAGCACAAGCAGGGAGAGTGGGAGAGGGAGAGGGAGAAGCAAGCTCCCCGCTGAGCAGGAAGCCTGGGCTCCATCCCAGGACCTGGGGATCATGACCTGAGCTGAAGGCAGATGCTTAATAGCTGAGCCACCCAGGGGCCCCTGGATGGTGTGTTTTATACAAACGCACTTCTACAAGATTACATAGATATATGTTACACACATACCAAATCAAACTTTATTGCATCTAGTACAAGTTAATCTTTATCTAGTGTATTTATGCTAACAAAAATAAACTTTCTCTTTATTTTAAAAAGATCACTAATTATACTTTAAATGGTAGCTTTAATTGATATAATTAATTTGTCATGAACTAATTCTTAACAACGTACCACCTTGGACCCACCCCAGATCTGTAGCTTCCAAATCTGTGCATTTGGTTCTAAGGTTCTGTTCACCCCATTTCCAAATTCTCAGGCTGATGGAAGGGTATAACACATTTCCTTTTTTAGGGCTGGGGTCCATCATGGAAAAAGATATCTCAGGTTCACTGCAGCCAGAATAAAGAGGTTTGACTGGAAATCCGACTCCCTGGGGGTCATTTGAATACTCTCATGGTCTCCAAATGTGTGCCATTGCTGCCACATTCAGAGGATGAGCAGGCACCCAGAGGAAACCGCCTTTCTAGAAACCCCGTTCCACGGACATCTCTCCTGTTCCTGGAAAATTCCTCCAGGCTCTTGTAGATGGTTGCCAGGTGTAAGCACTAATGGACCAGAGAAAATGTTGACTTTTCCTTACAGTTTTCCAGGAGATGAACTATGAAACAAGTGCTTTCTTCCTTAACAGAATCAAACCTCAAAAACCTGAGGTTCATAACAGGTAAATGCAATTCCTTACCCTGAATGCTATACTGGAGGGGGAAAAAATGCTACAAAGGAAATCCACTGATGTCCTGATATGAACTAAAGTTGAAATTTGTTGTGAAAAGAGAAAATCCAAATTCTTAGGAAGACTGTACATGTACATGTACTATTCTAATGCCCAGAGCTTTGATACATATTGACTAAATAGATTTAGCCCAAGGGCCACAGTATGCTGACCCCTGAACCAGATAATTGGGTGTATGGGATCTGGCTTTCTCCCATCCAGTTGGGGTCCCCTGGAGGGAAGTGTCCCTGCTGAGCACCTGCAGCAGACTTTACCTGTAACCCCTGCCACTCTGGAACTCCCTCAGCACTATCCAACTACAGTGACTGACATCAGTAATCTCCACTCCCTTCAGGAGAAATCACAGTGGGAAGTCCTCTAGTTCACAGGCTTCTGCAAGTCGCCTAGAAAACGCAGATGACAATCTCTACCTTCATGTGGGAGACAGAAAGGGATATCATTACAAATGCCAATCAGGAAAGGAAAGGGGGGGAAGTTGCCCCTCCATGCACACACAGGAGAAGCCCACGCCTCAGAAATCATAATCCAAAACTGCACCATGAATATTTTGCTTTATTTAAAGAAAAAAAAAAAAGTAAGTTTCTACTTGGGTCCATTGTCCAATCTGAAAATGACCATAGAAGAAAGGTACCACATCAAGAAATGGAGAGTAAGAGAAACAGTGGAGATGGGTAAGGATGGGAAGAAGGGTAGGGAGAGAAGAAACCCAGCTGAAGTTAAAATGCCTTTTGCTGCTGCAGAGTCGTCACTGGATTGTTGCCCTCGCATGCCCCTGCTGGTACCTTGATGCTCACAGTCATCTGGCTTCTGCCCTGTCTCATTACACTTCCTGCATTGTGTTATGGGTTCCCGTGGAGAAAACAATGCACCTGCCCCTCCACAAGCTGTCAGAAGTCCCCAGAGAGGGGTATAGAGTTGGAGCTCAGCCAAACCCCTTAGCTAACACAGAGCCTCCACCTGCCCCAGTTCAGCTGTCTATCCTGTCCCAGAGCACAGAGCACATCCTTAAGCTAATGGTGCTGGCCCAGGGCCCCAGGACCTCTGCTTCTTGAGAGTCAATTTTATTTGGAAGATAATGAATCCCCAGGCAATGCAAAGAAGCAAACAAGCAAGCAAAGAAACAAACAAAAAGGTTGGAGCATTTAGTGTGGCTGAATTTGGGGTGGTGCTGGGGTAGGTGAAAGCATCCAGGTGGAGGTTAGACACTTGGCAGTTCCCTCTGATCACATGCTCTCACTCACTCTTGCCTTTGTCTTTTGGATTCCACCCAGGAGAATTGAAAGAGCACCTACTGTGGGCTTGGCAGACACAGAGGTGAATAGGACAGGTGTGGCCCTCCCCTGTGGAGCCCATCTTCAGTGTGGGATCTAAACAGTAAACAAGCAGTGCATCAGACAGAGCCGTGGTTCCCAAACCGAGTGAACATCTCGGGGGCTTATTATAGTCCAGGTTTCGGGGCCAACCCAGAGTGTCTAATTCAGGAGGTGTGAGGGCAGCCTGTGAATCTGCATTTCTAACAAATGCCCAGGTTTTGTGAATGCTACCTGAGGACCAGACTTTAGAACCATCACATTATAGCATGACTAGTGTCATGCAGGTGAAAGTACAGGGTGTGATGGGAGCATGTAAAAAAGCATTCTATCCAGGCTCAGTCAAGGGAAGCATCCGTGGGCATAAGCCAGGTGAACTGTGCTCCGGGCAGAGGGAAAAGCCATGCAAAAGAGTAACTGGAGTCTTGAAGGGAAGCTAAAATCCATTCACTGTGGCTGTCATGTAGAGGCCATCCAGGGCCACGTTGAGAACCATGTTAAGGAAGCAGTATCTTCTTTGGATTTACCCACATACCTAGTGGAAGCACATTGTAAAACTAGGAAAAGTAAACATCCATTTCTGTGTAAGCACAGAGGTTTCATTGCAAATACATAGATAAATAAATAAATAATAAAAATAAAACGAAAACTCTCCGACTCGGGCATTGTGCCTGTTTCCTTCCTAAGATTCAAAATGTGGCACCAAATTGCTCTCCCTTTTAAAATGAGACAGACTACTGTTTCCCCTCTAACAAACAGAAAGTAATGTTACACCATTTTTGAGGTTGGATCCCAAAAAGGATAGCTTCTTCCTAGGTTTCTCTTTCTCTTGAATCACTCACTACAAAGGAAGCCAACTGCCGTGTTGTAAGGACCCCATGCAACCTGTAGAGAGGCCCCCTCTTGAGAAACTGAGACCTACCACATGCAGCCATCTCCAACTTGCTAACGACATGAGTGGCTACCTTGGAGGTGATCCTCTAGTTCCAGTCGAACCTTCAGATGATAGCTGCCCTGGCTGACAGCTTGACTACAAGCTCATGAAAGATTTAAGTCAGCACCAAGATACCCCCAAAATCCTGAACCATGCAAATGTAAGGATAATAAATGTTTACTGCCACTTTAAGTCCCTAAGTTTTAGAGTAACATGCAACAATAGATAAACTAATAAAGATAACCCCTGTAGTCATATCAAAAAATATCAAAAATCTAGAAATAAATCTAACAAAACATGTCTAAGAACACTGCAAGGAAAATTAAAATCATTAAGAGATATTAAAATATCTAAGTGAATGGAGAGAAGTATATCACATTCATAAATATGAAAACAATACTGTCAAGATGTTGATTCTTCTCAAATTTGTCCATAGATTTAATACAGTTCCAGTTAAGCCCAGCAATGTTTGTCACAGAGCTTGATAAGCTGACTGTAATGTTTATATGGAAGAATAAGGCCCAAGAGTCATCAGAACCTTTTTGAAGAAGCAAAGCAAAGAAAGAGTCTTCTCCCAGCATCTATCAAGACTGAATAGGTACCTGGCTTAAAGCCAGTATGATCCGAGAGCATCTCAAGGATTCAACCAGGAATTCCAAGCTCTGTCTACAGAATGTGAATCTGAAAGGACCTAGGCTTGGTGGCTGGTGGCAGCCATTTTAGGACTCTAAGAACCTAACTGAGAATGCCCTCAACAGAGGAAAATGTGGGCCCAAAAATGAGGGAAAAAAGCAGTCATTTAAAACTGCTCCTAAAGCAGTTCTACCTCTAGATTTTCGGTTATATAAATGAAAAATTCCCTTTTGGCTTTGGAAGCTTGGATTGTCTTCTAGCAGTTCCAACTGGTAATATTCTGACTGATAGTCTCACCCACTTGTCTCCTTGTCAAACAATCTGAAATTCTACCATTCCTTAGCATTGCTAAGGCAGCCATCTTCAAACCACTGTCCGTGGGCCACATCTGGCCCATGGTCTATTTCTGTAGATACAGCTGCGTTGGAACACAGCCATCCTCATTCATTCACGCACTGCACGGTGCTTGCGTGCTAAAATGGCAGAGTCGAGCACTTGCGACAGTTCACATGGCCCACAGGGTCTCTGATCTTTACTACCTGGTCGTTCTGAAGTCCTGCTCAATACATTACATGAGAATCATCCTGCCTATTTAAATTTACTCTTCCCAGTCCCACATTCTGAAGAGCTTGAGAGGACTTTAAAATATAAGGAAAGAAAGGTTTCCTGAGGGTGACTATGGAAACATCTCTCGTAATCTTTTCAAATGAGTGTCTGTTCCTGTGGACTAATTTGACAGTTGTCCTGTGTCCCTGGATCCCCACTCATCCTCCACTGCCTGCTTGCCCCCCCCGCCCCAGCATCCCCTCCACCCGCCCCCCACACACACTTTTCCTAATTGGGAGGTACTGCTCATTTCCCCAGAGTCTAATGACTGTGGAGCAGTGAAGGTCACTAACAGGGCTGAGAAAGCAATTTATCAGCCTTACCATCCATCCCACTGAGAATTGCCCAGAGTGGTGGAGGAGGCAGCTCCGTACATTGTGTGGCTCAGGGATGACCAGACAGAGCTTCAAGATCAAATAGCTCGTTCTCATCCTTTGAGGCAGAACCGCTTCAAGGAGGCCAGCTTCCTGGGTCAGTGAGATCCTGAGGTGCCCACATCTGCCCAGTGTATAAATGATGTGTGCTGAGGAAAAGCCCACGGCTAAAGATGCCTTCCCTTTTCCAGGGCAGAGGCAGCTATGCACCCCAACCATTGCTCCCTCCTCTACCATCCAGCACAGGCTTTTAAATCTGACAGTACCAGGGAATTTCATGTTCTCGAGATGGACTTTTATGCAGAGAAAAGGATATTCAGAAGTTACTTAAGTTTTTGTGAAATAATATTAAATTTATTCAAGTAAATTGAACGTAATCCTTCCTTAGGCTTTTATGTTTAACTTATAAACTTTATTATTTTATATATAGTTCCAGGAAATCTGACAGTCACCTTTAGGGGCCTTTGGTTAAACCTGATCCCATTTACAAACTTAATTAAGCATAATTTTAAATAACATTTATATATTTAATATATTCTATTCTATTTTGTTAAATTATTCTTTATTTTTGTTAAAGTAACTCATGCACATAATTCACAGTCAAATAATACAAATATGCTTGTAACAAAAAAAATGGTTCCCTTGACCCCCCACCCTGAAACCCCCTCTGCTTTTCCAGAGATCAGCTACTCTTCTTTTTTTTTTTTTTTAAGAAATTTTATTTATTTGACACAGAAAGAGAGAGAGAAAGAGACTATAGGCAGGCGGGGGGGGGGGGAGTGGGAGTTCCCCGCTGAGCAGGGAACCCGATGCGGACTAGATCCCAGGACCCTGAAACCATGACCTGAGCAGAAGGCAGACTCTTTAACCAACTGAGATACCCAGGCGCCCTATTTTTTTTCTTTTTAAGATCAACTACTCTTGACCCCTTCAGCCATTTCTTTTGGAATATTCACCTCTCCATATATCTAAATATATATATCTATATACTGCTAACTTTGGTAGCGCAATTTGACCCGTTTCTCCTGATCTACAGTAACAGATGAGGACTTTGCTTTCTCATGCCACCTTCCCCCTTTGCTTCTCCAGACCACTGTTTCACTACAGTGATATCAAGATCTTTGTTTAAGCAATTCTCAGTGGTCACATTATTTGTCTATGTAAACATTATTCTAAGCTGAGCTTTGTAGGGCACTACAATTGTTTTATTTCTTATTTTTTGCTTTCCCTGAACTTCACAATTGCTTGCCTTTTAAAAAAAAAATTGCTTAGTTTTTTGTTTGTGCATTTTGTTAATTCTACCATAATTTCTACAAATATCTCAATACTGTATTTCATAAATTTTATCATGTCAGGTCTAACACTGACTTACTGCCTTTTTTTTCCCCTTTGAAACCTCCCTCCCAGAGAATTTCATTCTCCTTCAACCTGGGCTGGTTTAGGTCAGCCACATAGTAACACCCATGACTTCTCTTTACTGTCATCCCAGGAATTCCCTTTGTCTTCTCATGGGTAGGAAGCCTGTTTCCTGGAACTCAAGTCTTCCTTCTTCTTGAAAGAAACAGGATCTCATGTCCTGAATCTCATGTCTCCCTCTATCCCCTATTCCGCTGGAGTACATCCTTTACTAGTTTAGCAGATTTAGAAAGAGGGTATGCTGGCCAGTGATGTGCTGATGTCAGTTTGTCTACTGCTTGGGATATCCCTCCTGCATGGTGTTCCCAGCATCTCCCTTCACTGCCATCCTGATGATTCCCTCCACTGTGTCTTGTGCTGGACCACGGTTTTCTGTCCCTGTACAAGTTATTATGTAAGTTATCTATTATATAGAACACTTCAGAATTATTTCTTCCGGGGCGCCTGGGTGGCTCAGTGGGTTAAGCCGCTGCCTTTGGCTCAGGTCATGATCTCGGGGTCCTGGGATCGAGTCCCACATCGGGCTCTCTGCTCAGCAGGGAGCCTGCTTCCCTTCCTCTCTCTCTGCCTGCCTCTCTGCCTGCTTGTGATCTCTCTCTGTCAAAAAAAAAAAAAAAAAAGAATTATTTCTTCCTATTTAAATCCTAATCATCCTCAAATGTCCAACATTCTAATACAGAGCTGAGTGACCTACTTTCTTACCCTAAATGAAAATCAGAATATAGGACCCACCTTGATGGGGTGGACTAATTCCCTTACTTCAATGCTCACACACATCCTCCACTAGCTTCCTAAGAATGTGTGCTTAGGAACTAAATGTGTAGATATTTCTGTGTCTGAAAATATCACCTTTCTTCCTTCACATTTAATTTTGGTTAATCTTGATAGAAAATTCTAAATTGGAAATTATTTTGAAGTCATTGTTTAGTTGTCTTCTAGCTTCTATTATAGATGTTGCAAAGTTTCATTCCACTTCAGTTATTAATTCTTACTATTATTTCTTGAAACCCTATTTTTTTATTTCTAGCAGCTATGTATCTGTACAATTCTGATAATCTATAGTGTTGTGATTCCATGTAGATAATTTTCATTGATCCTGCTGGGAACCTGATGAGCCCTTTTAATCCAGAAACTCCTATCTACAGATCTGGGAAATTTTCTTAATCATATGTTTCATGATTAATTCAGCTGTTTTTCTTTTCATTTCTTTCCTTCTAGAACTTTTGTTATTTGGATGTTGGTTGTCCTATTGTTTTCCCCTTCCCCATTATTTTGTTTATCACCTTCATTTCCTAATCCTTTTGATTTCTTTCGTGCTATCAAGTTTTTCATTTCCGAGAGCTCTGTTTTATTCCCTGAATGTTCCTTTTATCCCACCTTGTTCTTTTTTCATGGATGCAGTATCTGTGCTTTTTTCTGATTATTGTAACAATTATGTTTTTTAAGTTTTTTATCCCTGTGTAGTCTCTGCACCATCCCACTGGCTGGTTTCTTTGTGTTGGTCTCTGTTTTTCATATTAGAGCCATTTCTTAAATGTCTGGCAAACCCTGTCTGTCTGTTCATGTCTGAAAGTAAGTAAAGAGCAGATTGAAGTCCTGAGCATATGAGTGAGGACCTGTTGACTCTGAGTTTCCCTTAGGTGGGTTTGTGTGGGCCACACATCAGAAATCTCTGATGCCACCATCCCAAGGTCTTTATTCTTGGATTGGTCAGATTTCCCAGAGTATACACTTCCAATGGCGAGAAGCTTAGCTTTTAGTGATTCTTGGAGTTGAGTGGGAGAGAAAGACTGGGGTGGGAGTGGGGAGGTATGGGGTGCTGTGGGGGGTCATGTGCATATATTCATTTACTCTTTCTTCAGTACACTCATGCTGTCACCTCCAGCTTGGTGTTCTCCAATCCAGAGTCCCTCTGATTCTTCTCAGAGTAGAAACTCTGTGTGTATTGTGCCAGGGAGAGGCATTTACCTGGAGGCTTGTGATCCCTGACTACTTTCAACCAAGGCTTCTTTTTTGGCCACTACCCCCCACCTTCCTCCCCAGTTTCAGCTCTAAGTCTTTTGAGGGTTCTGTGGTTTAGATCAGGATATTCTTGGCTTTTTTTCATTTCAGGCTTAAGATTCAGATTTCTAGCTTATGCTAAGTAAATTAACAGTCATCTGTCTGCTTTTCAGCTTCCAAAATTTATTGCCATTGTTCCTTGCTTTTTCTCCCCATCCTTGTGGGCTTCTATTGAAAAAAACAAACAAAACAAACAAACAAACAAACAACAAAAAAAACCCTTTGCTATAGTTTTATTAGGACTTCAGAAGAGAAGTTATATGGGGTGTTAGATCCACCATCATTACCATCCTGTAGCCTTTTTAAGTATACCAATTGTCTGATTTAGCTTATAAAACTAAGTGCTTAACCCTTGCAAAGCTATCAAATTAAGTCTTAATTTTTACATGTTGCAATATTATTTATAAAATAACTTCAACTTAAAATCATAAATTTAAATAAGTTAACTGAAATATACATATTAAATTAGAATTACCACACAGGTCTTTATTCTAATAGACTAGGTTATTTTTAAATTTTGTAAATGATAAAATTTTCACAGATCCCTTAATGCAAAAATATTAATAATGTATATTTAGTTTTCTTTAAAAATTCTACTGTTAATTATATATCTGAAGTTAAAAGATGCTCATTTTGTAATTCCAAACAATTTTGGGATTATCTTCTCAAGTACTTTCAGAGTTGGCTTTTTTTTTTTTTTTTTTGCTGTGATTCATTAACTACAGAAGAGGTTCCTTGTGAGATGACGACTGAATTTTTGCCACAGCATTGATGGGACACATAGATTCCCATGTGTCTCTGGCAGGGATCATTTCTCAATTCTTCCATCTCCTTGGGCAAAATTTGCCATATCTATCATATTTTTTTTTATTTTGCATTTCTTTGGCTTTTAAAATATTTAAATTGTTTTTATGTGTATCCCTAAACACCTTTGAACTGGAGGAAATCCTATAGTCTTTTTGTCTTTGCACAATTAGGGCTAAGCCTCTTCTAGGGAGTAAAATGACCTCCAATTACCCTTTTGATTCCCTCATTGGCTGCAGCTTGTTATTCTGTAAACATAATTAAAGGCAAAAACTAGAGGAGCTAAGGCAAAAACGAAGATTCGATATAAAACAGTGTCCGAGAACATGTGATCTCTGTCTCATCCTTTCACATGTAACCCCAGGGGGCTTTATTACCGAATGTAAAATGTGCTTAGAGGTGTGTGAATCCACCAGGCTTCCCACTGGAGGATTGAGGGAACACAAGAAGGGAGATAAGTGCCTGTCTAATTGTCAGGCTGTGACTCAGTATAGACCAAATGCACTAATGGAGCCAAAAAGAGAGAAAATGGGCACTACCCCTCATGTCATCTTCATGGAAGCCCCACAGAAGCTCAACGGAAAATAGCTTTATGAAGGGTCAAAGGTGGTCAGCGATGAGCAAGGTTGGCTGTCAAGGCTGATTTTGAACACTGAAAATGTGCTAGCAATGTTTGCTAGAAGATCGAGGCCCCGGTGGGACACTGATACCAACTTTTATATGTACTGCAGAAAAAAAAGATCTGGCAAAACTAGCTTTAGTCTCTCTATGACAAGGCAATTTATGGAGTTGGTCAAAGTTATGACTATGAAATAATCAAACCCACAAACAATTCCATGGAAGGAATCCAATTCTGAGTTAACAGTTTGTCTACTGATGTCCACTCCTCTTCTAATGACCCAACGGCTGCCTCAGCACCTTTAATGTACGTCTTCTCTATGTAGTGCTTTTTTTTTCTCATAATTTTGGTTTATCCCAATTTCAGCTGGTTAATGATCCCTCATGTCTTGTGAGATGCGTACTTTCAGTCTCAGATCTTCTCCATTTCAACTTCCTAAGGGCAAAAACCTCACTGCCCTTGCTCTTTCCTGTCAGAGCAGAGTTTCTAGTACCACATTAAGTCATGGGCCACTGTTTTTAGCCAAGGTTTTATCTGCCTCCACTCCTGGCCCAGTAAGCTGTCACTGGCATGAGAACATGGTACTGAGTTAAAGCATGGTACTAATGTAGGGCTTTCTAATGTAGAAACTACTACTGTAGTGGTTTCTAATTAGAAACTACTAATGTAGTTTCTTTTAGAAAAATGGAAGGATATGATAGACACCATGATGGCTATTTCTGATCACATGGCTTGGAGGCCAAGGAAGGAAAAAAGCCTGCCCTCTCTCCTTCTCATCAAGAAAAGCATTCATAAGACTGAAAGATAAGATCTGTAGGAGTGTCTGTAGGTGAAAGGTTTTCTTTATCTGCTTTTACTTATGCCTAGGGAGAAACATTTAGGGTTCAAGGCTTGGAAAGAGATATCTTTTGGATTTGAAGACATTTGGCTAATCAGAGGTTTTGCCCAGTGACCTTTGTCCTCCTCGTTGCTGCTCTCATTTTTAAGGGCTTGGGATATTTTCTAGTTAGAATGACTCTGGAAATCCTATAGGTACAAGGATGGACCCCAGGTCAGGAAGAGGGAGCTTCCTGCTTAAGGCTTGTTCCAATTTTAAAGGAGAAAGAAGGAGCAATGCCTCCAGGTTTCTCTCTAAATTAATTTCACTGAGCTTCCCATGGTGGGATGTTGCAGGATTCGGGCCAGAAGTGTTGTCAGAATTAACAATTAAAATATTTTCTGGTGGGCTCTCTAGAAAGCCAGTAGGTGAACCATGAAGTACATCGTTGTGATTGACATGAACATGAGTTTTGACCAAGATAACTATCACCATAAATCTATGACTAGCAAATCACCCTTTGCTGTTTGAGCTCAAGGATGGCATAATGAGATTAGAATTTGTGTCCCCCCAAGTCTCTGGGCCAAGGCAAAAGAGTGCTCCTGGTACTGGCACTTGGCCCAAGGTGGGCACGTCGGGCTTCTGGTAAGCTCACTGCAGCTTTTCTTCCCTCCAGCAGATCCTAGTGCTCTCACTGATTGCTCCCAGAGCCTCATTGTTCTTTTACATAGATTTCCTCTATTACAAGGCCAGTGGAGAATAAAGGAGAGGGTCCCTCCCTTCTCTTCCTGCTCACTTTCATATGCTATGGAACATATGAAGTGGGGAAAGCCACAAGTTCCACTTGGAAGAACCAAGTCTCAGATGCCTATTAAGCATGCAAGCAGATATATGTTGAAACTGTAGATATCATTCTGAAATTTACAGTGTGTACATGATGTTTAAAACCATACACCTGAATGAGATTCCCTACAGAGAATACAGAAAAAAAAACAAAGAGACCTGGGAGCTGAACCCTAGAGTAAAGGAACATTAAAAAGTAAGGAAAATTAGGAGAATCTGCAAAATTGTCTAAGAGGCCACAGAAGTAAGGGGAAAGCCAGCAGGGTCTCCTGTCCCAGAAAGCAAGTAAGAAAAGTGTTATAAGCTGGTATGATCAGCTGTAACAGGCTGCTGAAAGGTTAAATAGGATGAGGTTAAATAAGACTGAACATTTGACTGACAAAGTAGCACCAAATAGTTTTGGTGGAACAATAGGAGAACAACATGATCTGAGTGAACTTAAGAAAGAATGAGTGGAAGGAAGTAGAGGCAAATATAAACAATTGTTTCAAAAAGTTTTGCAATGAGAGGAAGCAGAGAGATGACAAGGTAATGGGTAGGATATGGGGAAGTCAAGAAAGGTTGTACATTTTATTTTAGCTTTTGGATGAGTAATAGTATGGTAGGTTTTTGAGGTGATGGTTATAATCCAGTAGAGGGAAGGGATAATAATGAAGGAAAGAGGAGATAACAACTGGATCTATGCCCCGGATGATGAATGAATAGAATTTTGTGCACAAGCAGAGTGATAGGTCTTTGCTAGGATAATGGACATTTATTAATTGTAATAGAGGGGAACTTACAAAAATTTGTAATAGGCTGAAATTTGTAATTGGCTGTATTATAATGATACTACTTCACAAATAAACTTAGATCAGTACCATGGACTTATCATATTTCAGAGAATGCCTCTTCCATTATTTATTTATTTATTTATTTTTAAAATTTATTTGACAGGCAGAGATCACAAGTAGGCAGAGAGGCAGGCAGAGAGAGAGAGAGAGAGAGAGTGAAGCAGGCTCCCTGCCCAGCAGAGAACCCAATGCAGGACTCGATCCCAGGACCCCGAGATCATGACATGAGCCGAAGGCAGCTGCTTAACCCACTGAGCCACCCAGGCGCCCCCCATAATTCATTTTATCAATCCCCTCTTCTTGGACATGTATGTTGTTTCCAATTTTTCACTGTTAGAAACGATGACATGCCTCCTAATCTCCAGTACTCTGACTGTGTGCTGACTGCAGGTCACCCCAAGTCAGTTCTCAATGTGTAGCATCCCTGCCCAGGCACAATCCCACCTCTGAGACTGGAACTCTGCTCTACGTTCAAGATCCAGTGCATGGATGGCAAGAATTACTTGGTCCCCTACTAATCTTGTCATTTCCATCACCCTCAGCTTCCACCAGCCAGAGGGATATGCCCATTCTGTGGCAGGTAGGACACAGGAGAGTTGAAAACAGACACTGCTTCTCTCCCCTCTGGAATTCACAAGTGCTAAAAAATTTGGAAAGTGCCATGAGGCCATAGCCTCTAGCCCCAGAAGTTTTAAAAACATTTTTAGGCCTAGTTGTATTAAATATTTTCCTTTAAGAAACTGAGTTTTAGAGATGGAATATGTGAAGGCAGGGAAAACCTAATAGCTTGCTCTGAATTTCTCAGCAAAGCAAAAAGATAAGCTAAGAATTCCTCTCTGGCCTGTCTGACTCCAAGCATACCCTTCTCCTCCCTTTTCATTGCATGTGTCTCACAACCTCCCCTCCCTGCCCCCCATCACTAGTCTTTCTCAGGCTTCCCCAGACATAACAGCAAAGGAACCTCCCTCCTGGGATCCAAGTCCACTCTGAGCCAAAGCCTCAGGGGCTCTTTCAAGTCAAGGCCAGAGCCCTTCCAGTTTTATCTCCAATCTTTCCTTCATAAGCTCTGTGAAGCTACACAGGCCACTTCCTAGTCCCCTAATGTACCCTCCAATTTCCTGTCTCCTTTCCTTTCTTCATGTCCTTCTTGGTTCCATCTGCTGGGATCCTACACATTCTTTAAGGCCTGATTCATTTGTTACTTCCTCCAAGAAGGTTTTTTCAGTGTCATTAGCCTTCCCCACCTCAGAACTCCTAGAGTACTATATCTGTTCTTGTCTTATGAGCCGTAACACTTACCATCTTGTTTGGTGGTTGTTTTTCATATATCTTATCTCTTCTTCCACCAGACTAGAAACTCACAGAAGGAAGGGATCATATCTCAATCACCTAAGTAACTCTTATACTCCTGCCCAATATCAGGCACAAAATAAGTCCTTGTCATAGGTTTTAAGGATGGATGAATGGGTGAATGAATTCCCTACCTATTTCTGGCTTGATAACTTTTTTGATTAATGCATTTTGTTTTACTTAAATTTTAGAACCTGTCCTTAATGGTGTGGTTATACAGAGGTATCCCTAAGTGCCTGGAAATTCTTCATACAATGTCCCTCTTCCATTTCTGTTGCTGTTAGCAGCCCTTTTCCTCCAGCTCACCCCCATCCTATCCTCTTAATGTTCTGACTCTAGGTGTCCCATAATTATCTCACTCAAACATTCCTAGCTGAGAAGTCAGGTAATAAGTACTTAAAGTATAGTCTTTGCCAGGGGGATCTGAATTTTAATAGGACACTCCAGAGGCAGAAAGTATATAGGTTACTAGTAATGAAATTTTAGACACTATGATGGAGATGGGGAGAAAGCCTGTCTAATTGCCTGCTTCCTGGCTGGTAAGAGTGGCCCTGTCGCCAGACCCCCTGTGAGGGAGTAGGATTTAACATGAGGAGACCATATCACTACCTCCCACCCCTACCTTGACCCAGCAAATGAGGGCAGAACATCTCAGAGCTAATGTCTCTGCAGATAGATACCTTTGGCCATGCCACAGACCTCAGCTGGCATCTCCTTAGAGCTGCAGAGGTCACAGCCTCCAAAAGCAGTACCCTCAAGAGTTAAAGAACACTAGCTTGGCTCAGTCCCTGCTCTAACTGGATATCTAGAAGCCAAGAGCAGGGTTAGGGACCGTTTCCTGAGACCTAGTAGATAGGGCAGGCAGATACCCGTCTGCCCTCTGGACCCTGTCCCCAGAAGTAGGACCTCAAAGGGTCCTTCCTAGTTGAGTTTCCTGAGCTTGAGAGTGGGCAGGAAAAACAAGCTAGGAGACATGAGTTGGTCCTATCCTTAGCAACTGAGCCCCAGCCTATCCCCCGGGATGAAGTACCCCTTGCCTGAGTCAGCCTGGTCTTCCCTAGCATCACACTCTGGCAGTCAGGGTCCATCTTCTGAGCACCCGCTCTGCACTGATCTTTGGGTTCAGTAAGGCTTTAGGGGCTTCTTCACTTCAAGAAGGGCAGTAACTGCTAATGAACAGAATGCATGGGGCTGGATTCTAAATCTGATTCCATCATTACTAGCTATGTGACCTTGAACAAAAAAATTACTAGCTATGTGACCAACTTTCACTAGCCTTCACTTGCTATAAAATTATCCTAAAACAGTACTTATTTCACTGACTTAAGAAATGTAAGGCACCCAGTACAGTGCCTGGATTCATAATAGGAGTTCAAGTAATGTCAGCAGTTGTTAAGGAAATTACAGTCTGGCTCTGGGGACATTGAAAATGATACTTAGGCAACAGACACAGGGGAGAGAAGTGACATTCTTAACACTCGTATACAACCACTAACATCCCACTTTTGGATCTGTATCCCTACCATTGTCCGTGAGAGCAGACACCAGCCACTGATGACTGCTGTTCTTCTGTCCTGGAATTTAAGACCTTCCAAAGCAAGTTCTGATCTTGCCTTCAGTCTTCATCTCTCAACTCTCTTCCAACAACAGACACCTGGCCACACCTAACCACTCCCCCACTGTTATCTATCCTGTCCCTGAGTTCTTGGCTGTCAAAGTTGCCACTAGCTCCAACGTCCTCCACATCAATCAAGCCTAAATCCTAAAGCCACCTCCTCCAGGAAGTCTCTCCAACTTCCTAAGTGGAATACAACTTGTCTTCCTTTTAGCTTCTACAGCATATTTAAGGTTAGTGAATCCAGAAGGCTCCCTATTTTGTTAAGATTTCTTTTGAAGAATAAGCACATCGAAGTCTTAACAAATTTTCTACCAAGATTAGAATACTCTGAATATAATGATACACTGACAAGGGACACAGGACACAATTAAGCCTCCCCTGCTTAGTCATCAGACTCTGGGCCACATGCTTTGTTCCCAACAGCAGACGCAAGCCTTCAATGACTACTTCCAAGCTACCTATGGCTTTTCTTTTTCCTTCCCAATCCTTGGGGGAAGCAGAGATCCTTCTATCTAAACCTTAGATCACTTTCTTTGCTGGCAGCCCGGATATATCCCGGCTGTTGTCACACCCACCAGATGCTCCTCTCACTTTCCTGCTTTACTTTTCTGGCTGTAAAGCTGCTCCCAATGCCTGCTTCATTTGCTGTCCATACCAGTCTCCATGCTCCTCAGATATTTTAAACATATTCCTCTGTCTTTGATACTTAGTCAACCCCAGAACCAGACATCCCTGGGCACCGCTCAGATCAAGCCCTGCATCCAGGCTACGTTCACCCCTGTAAAGCTCTCTGCCTTGGGCTTTTGTCAAAGGAAGCACAGGCAACTTATCTCGATGGCTCCAGTGGCAGCATTATTGAGAGCCTTATCCCTACATCACTGCATATCTCCTATAAGAGCCCACATGAGATATTTCTTTAGAATTTACTGCTAAGAAAAGCTCTTCCGTCTTCCCTGAGGAACTTTCCATAATTCTCTCTGATCATAAAGACTATGTAACGGTTCATGCCCCAGTTTTGGTTTTTAGCTACCAGGAGCTTGGCAACAGATTTGAGGCCCTGCTGAAGGAACTTGGCTTTCTGTATAATTCCAGGGCTCCTTCCTCTAGGGTTACCTCTTGATGTCTAGAATGGTTCAGCCTGTTCTGCTTGAGTTCTTTGATTATTTTACTTTGAGCTTCCTTGGGTGCAGGTTCCATCTGTTCTCTCCATCACTGGCAGGTTTTTAGCCATCCCAATAGAATGGTACCCCACACAAAGTTTTTCCATCTTCTCTACCTCCTTGCTCCTGGACCTTTTTTGTTCTTAAGTTCTGTTCTTCTGGAAGGCAGTGTTGGAGTTCAGGGAGTTCTAGTATTTCAGATAAAAAGAGAGAATTGTGAAATTAGTTGCCTTTCCTCCTTTTAAAAGAAAAATCAGTTTTATTTTTATCAAATGTATACCTGACCATAGTTTAGAGGCAATAGGTCTGCCTGTTATTTAAAAATAAATAAATAAAAATAAAGCCAGCAATTATCTACTTCATTATTCTTTCCCCAAAGGCAATTATCTTTACCTCTTTTAATGGATTCTTTTGGTATTTCTTTAGATAATGTGCTTATAGATTATTTATACCATTTATATTATGGTTTTTCTTTGGTTTTTATTTCTAGGTATTGGCTTGCCACTGAGGAAGATGAGGATATAAATCTCACTGGGCACCACCACTACCACCAGCTCTCAGAAACCAACAGGAAATTTCGTGCCCCCCCCACCCTCGCTATTCCAAGTCCTATTGTGATTTTAATTAGATCACCTTCAGTTACATTATTATGATTATAAAAGCATGTAGTTGAGCCATGTAATACGCAAAAATCACTTTTCCTTTCCAGCCCAACTTTTTATTTTTCCTGAATTTAATATATATATTGTTTTACATTTGCCTGCTTTTTATGTACCTGATACTAATTCAACCCAAATCTGCCCTCCAGTTGTGTATCTCTCCTCAATACCTTCAAGCACCTTAAGGATCCTATTGTTTTCATCTTCTGGATGAAACCTCTCCCAGAGTCTTTTGAACTGCTCAAATCTAGATGGTCTTATCTCAAGATCTATGTAGCAGCAGTAGAAAGCCATAATAGCAAAGGGAAGAAACTGATATTTGAACCTGGTAAGAGCCATGGTACAAGGGTCAGCCAAAGAGAATCATGGTATTAGATGGAAGACAGCTTCTGACCAACTGAGGTCCAGCAGAGAGGAAGCATGGGGAATAAATATTATCACCTCAGTTTCTTCCTGCTTATCTCTTGCCAGCATCTCTAGTGGTCAAACCCACTTATAAATCCCCCAGCAAGTGAGCCCAGGTAATGTAGTATGGTAATGTAGATCAGTTTCCTGGGGTACCAAGAACAGACAGAAAATAGAACTGAAGAAGTAAACTAAGAATATCTAGCAAGCTATGTCTTTCTATTTTGGTTTACTCTGTTATTTTGGTAGACCCCATTCTCCAGTAACTTGATGAGAAACGGCACATGAGAGATAAATTACTTAGGTGTTTATAAATCTTGAAAACACCTTTATGTCTCAAGCTAAATTGATAGTTTGGCTGGATATAGAATTCAAGGTTGAAAATAATTTTGCCTCTCTATTCTCTCGTCCTCTAGATTTCATCATTGTCAAGAAGTTTCCTGCCAGTCTAAGAGTTTATTCTTTATATAAAATCTGGAAGCTTTAGGGTACCTGGGCGGCTCAGTCCATTAGGTGTCTGCCTCCAGCTCAGTTCATGATCCCAGGGTGCTGGGATTGACCCCAGGTTGGGCTTCCTCCTCATCAGGGAGTCTGCTTCTCTCTTTCCTTCTGCCCTCCCTGACACTTGTGTGCCCATGCTCTCTCTCCCAAATAAATAAATAAATAATTTTTTTTTTTTTAAGTCTGGAAGCTTACATGAATTCTTAGTTTTTCTACTTATGTTCTGAAATTCCAAAATGATGACTTTTGTATGGCTCTTTTTTCATTACTGAATACTGAACTTAGTTGATCTTTACCCTTTAGAACTTCTCTCTCTAACTTTGGGGGAATTCCTTGAATTATTCCCTTCATGATTTCTTCACTGTTTTCTCTTTCTGGAACCCCAATAATTTGTATCTTCAACCTCCAGGACTAGTTCATTATCTTTTTGTTTGCCTTTTCTCTTAGCTTTTACATTGTTTTGGTTTTTAGAGATTCACTTAACTTTATACCAATTTTCAAGTACTCATAGATTCTCTGAATGTTTCTTTTTGTAGTGTCTTGTTCTTGTTTTCCTGAAGCTCTTAATAGTAGGTAGGTTTAAAGGGTTTTTTGTTTGTTTTTAAATTTCTCTAAGTACAATTAATTTTCTCAAACTAGTTTTCTTGTTGGTTTTGTTTTGTCTATGATTTTCATATTAGATGCTCTAGTGATCCCTCACACACATACAGGTGAGATAGAAGCTCAGTGCACCTCGGAAGGGATTGGCAACTCTGGAATTTTCTGTTGGGTAAATGTCTTGGCCATTTTGTCAGGGACTTTTCTATTGTCAGAATCTTCAGATGTTTTCTTTTGGGCTAGATTCCATTCTCCTGCCTATAGACTATAAGCTTAGTTGCCAGTACATTGAAAACTAAGTAAGGGAAGAAAGCAGAGTCTCAGTTAATCTGTGATCCTTCATTTAATATTCTTGTTTCCAACATGGTTCTACTCTCAGTTGTGCCTGTCATTCTCTAGCCCAGTTCTCTGTCTTATATTTTGCAGAAATCATACCTTCAGTCTTCTCTTGGGGCAAAAAAATGCAGTCCTCCCAATACAAGGGATTGGAAAAGGTGTCCTTAAATAATCTTTGAACAATTTTCCCGTTTCCAGTTCTGTCTTCACCCCCACTTCCAGAAAAATGGAATCACTAATTCTGAAGCCTTTGGGGGAAAATGCTGGGGTGTCCACTGCATTGTTTCTTCATTTGTATTTAAATAATCTTTCAACAACTTTTTTAATTTTCAACCCTTCCCTCATGGCCATTTTTAGATGTATACAGAATCACTAATTCCTGAGCCTTGCAGGGACAGGAAGGTTCTGTGTGTTTAAGTGGCATTATTCCATGGCTTTCTGCCACTGCCAATTTAGGACTCAACTTCCTCAAGTCTACCAAATCTTTTTCCATCCTATGGCTATCTAGCTTTCATTTTTTAAAACACTGTCTTCTCTCTCATTTCTAGGTCCTTGTATTTTTATATTATTAAAAGTCAATTTATTATAACTTTACTAAGTAAGCTTAAGAATAGGGAAGAGAATAAATGCATGTACTCATTTCTCCCATCTTCATCTGGGAATCAAGCAACTATTTCCCCAATCCAACCCTCTACCCCACATCCCGGCCCTCAACTTTATTGTGGTATAACTGACAACGAAAATTGTAAGATAATTAAAATGTCCATCCTGTGATTTGATATACATATGTATAGTGAGTGGATCCTTACCATTTACTTAATTAACTCATCCATCACCTCACATATTGATCTTTCTATTTTTTATTTTTTGGTTGAGGACATTTAAGTTCTGTTCTCTTAACAAATTTCCATGATTTAACACATTTTTAGAATTATGATCACATTTTATATTAGATCCTCAAAACTTATTCATCTTGTAGCTAAAGTTTTTAACCTTTTAACCAACCTTTCCCTATTTCCCCCACACCCAAGCTATCACTCTGTTTCTAGGAGTTTTACTCTTTTTTTTTTTAAATTTATTTCACATATAAGTGATACTATGCAGTATCTACCTGGTTCATTTCACTACCTAGTTTATTTCTCTACCTGGTTTATTTCACTTAGAGTAATGCCTTTCAGTTTCATCTATGTTGTTGCAAATGGCAAACATTTCTTCTTTCTCGTGGATAAATAATATTCCATTGAATATACATTGCACATATTCAACTATTGATGGAAACTTAGGTTTTTCCATATCTTGGCTGGTAATTGCTTTTTGTTGATAGGGCCAAATAAACATAGTGTAAAGAGTTTAAATAAATGTGTCTTGCTTGTGCACTTTTTGTACATGGGGCAGAATGAGAGGAAGTAATATACAGTGGTATTTGTTTCATAAGATTTATCGCAAGTTCATTAAGAGAGCACAAATAGCATTACTCTAGAGTTCTACATCATATATTTGAATATTATTTTCCAGTTCTCAAAGCATTTCCCTGTATTTATCCTCTTTGATCCCTGAAACAACTCTAAGAAGTAGACAAGGCAGGTGTTACTATTCCCATTTTACAAAAGAGGAAAATGAAACTCGTAGATATCAAATGACTTATCCAGAAGAGTCCAGGTTAGTGGCAGAGATGAGACTCCAACACAGGCCTTAAAATGCCAAATCTAATGCTTTTCTTTAGGTCTGTATTTTCTCCAAGTGGTAAATTTCTGCTTTTATAACTGACCCAGGATGGTGTACAACCCAATAGGATTGCATCCGTCTCCCACATAGTCCCCAGACTGGCCCAGAATGGTCTGCATTGGTACCATCTGTGGAAGAGTAAATCGTCGTAAGATTTTTGGGCCCTAACTCCAAGAGATTCTGATATATAAAGTCTGGAGTGTGGACCAAGAATCTAGATGTTTTAAATAGCTCCCTAGATGACACTGGCATGTAGCTTGATTGAAAACCACTGCCCTGAAGGGCCTGGAAGTGGTCCAGAGTTGTCCCCCGTCTTCAAGTTGGGGATAATCAAATGCCAGTTCCTGGAATGTAACAATTTAACTGTCTAGACAGCAGCCATCCCAGCATGCCACAGTCTAAACTAATAGTTTCCTCCTTTCTGCTCCTCCCTATGGCCCTTGACAGAGCTCACTTCTGTCCTCATTACCTGGCTGCCCACTCACATCATGGAGACTCCCTTGCCATTTCCCTCGGCTGCTCCATTTCAGCTTGTGGGACTTTAGGGACTCAACTTCCTGAAAAAATTAAATTGAAAAACTTCCTCCCAGATAACTTAGGACCTCCTGTGGAATTTAGCTCACCTAGGAGCCAGAGGGAAAGAATAATAAGCAGTTGTATTCATTATCTAATTGGTGGCCCCAGAAATGTTATTCCTGGCTCTCAGGTGGCCTTCTAGCAGAAAAATAAACCACAAATACCTTTAGGTTAAAAAGGGAGCATCTTGGCATCATAATGCAGGTCTATATGTATATGAATGCACAGTAGTGCACAGTGGAGAAGGCCTCTTTTCTAGAACCTGAAGGTCCCTCAGCTGAAGAAGTTCAACGAATAGACAGGAAGAAAGAGAAGAGAGCTGTATAGCAAGAGCCCCAGCATTTTATTTACCACTGAGAATAAAAGAAGACTGAGCCATTTGGCAGGCCAATGGGAGAGACCAGCACACACATTTTAGCACGAGAGACAAGAGCCCTTCTGGGAAAGAACTGCCCTAAGGAAGGAGCTGATACATGAATTTGTAAACAATAACTCAGCCAGTGGAGGATAGAGATGACCGAGTGTTGGGTGAGGTCCTCACCAGATCAGACAGGCATGACCCAGAGTACCTACAAGTGCAGAGACCTCTTTTAAGAAGTTTCTTCTACATAAATCACTTTTGCTTGTAACACAAAACCTCAAACTCCTAGTCAAGCAAATGGCCTGGAGTGGAAACCTAACCTAAGAGTTAGGTTTAAAGAAGAATGTGAGGAAGACTGGTACAAGAGCTTTCAAATAGGGAAGGAGCAATTAAGCCAGTCTGATTCTTCAAGAAACTTATTTAATCAAGGCAACAAATATTTTTTGAGTACCAACTATGTGTAGACATTTTACTGGATTTTTTAAAAAGATTTTATGTAATCCTTACACTCAGTGTGGGGTTCGAATTTACAATCCTGAGATTAAGAGTCTCATGCTCCACTGACTGAGGCAGCCAATCATCCTGATGTTTTATCTTTAAATTGTATTGAATAAATGCTTCCACTGAATGTATTCTGTGCAAGACACTTAAATTTTATAAATATTTATTTAATTCTCCTAACAACCCTGCAAATTAGCTGCTATTAACATGCCTATTTTTGAAGGTTAAAAAAAAAATACCCTCAGTGTAGAGAAAGCCTAACTAACTTGCCCCTAGACTACACATTTTTTTGTGGTAGAGCCAGTCTTTTAAGTTCTGTGACTATATCAATAAACAAAAGAGACCAAAATTCATGTCCTCTTCAAATTTATTTCTACTAATGATTTTGGCCTGGACATTTGGAGAATCAGTGGTACTGGGAAGAGAAGCTAAAAAAATCAAATGGTGAAGGCCAGCAGCAAAAGCTATGTGGCAGCAGAAGCCTTAGAAGGAACTGTGAGGACGTGGTTGTGGATGATAGAAAAAATTAAAGAGCAATGAATTCAGGGTGAGGGCCCATTGGAATAAAGAGATCCCAAGAACTCTCTCATTCCCAGCCATGTTCGTATCCATGAGGCCCAGATTCTTGGCTATGTTTTGCATTCTCTTAACTCTGCAATAAAACCATCACAACTGAAGTAATCTGAGTGGATCTTTGCTCTTCACATTTTTAAGAGCTCCCAGCATTCATAGGTTAGGAGCCCTAACCCCTCACAAAAGCAAGGACTATAAGAAACAATACCCAAAAAAGGCAGTGTACACAACTCAGTCTCCTTGACAGGTTAAGCATATGAAGTTGCACTATGAGATGAGCACAGACACAGGAGACACCAGGACAGGATGACAAATCTTTCTGCTTCAGGGACGTGTCAGGGCTAGCAGAGTGATGTCACTGGGTGTCAACCTCAGCTTATAATGGTGGTGGCTGCCCTGGCTCTACAACTCCCAACCTCAGGCAGCAGTGGGGTCCCAGTATAACCTCACTACATCTCAGAGGTTACAACAGTAGTATCACTCACACTGATTTCTGGGCATAATGTGGGGGTAGCTTCAGCATTATCAACAGGACGTAGAAAAAAGTTCCTCTCCCTCAGCCTGGAGGGCAGTGACAGCTGAGCATGCTAACATTCTTTTTTTTTTTAAAGATTTTTTTTTATTTATTTATTTGACAGAGAGAGATCACAAGTAGACAGAGAGGCAGGCAGAGAGAGAGAGAGGGAAGCAGGCTCCCTGCCGAGCAGAGAGCCCGATGCGGGACTCGATCCCAGGACCCTGAGATCATGACCTGAGCCGAAGGCAGCGGCTTAACCCACTGAGCCACCCAGGCGCCCCAAGCATGCTAACATTCTTGAAGTCATATTGGAAAACACAGGAAAATGGCAGTTACCAGGTAGAAACCAAGAGGATTTATTTATGAGCACATCAAGATGCTCCTTGAGGACTCTCAGAAGTAATTGGGAAGCACTTGATAGGAGTCTGGAATATTGCAATAGCATTTTATACTTAAGACATAAGTATGCTGTTTTTTAGATTTTCACTGAAAACCCATTTAACAATTCAGGCTGATGAGACCAAGGTGAACAAGAATGATTCTTTTGATGTTCTATTGCCTCACCTTGGTCAATGCTGTGTTGTACAGGGAAGGTGATGTTTACTAAGACTGTGCCAAATCCCTCTGGTTATCATCCTCACCTCAGCTGTGTCTCAGGAAACCACATTCCAGAGCACTGAGTCAATACTCACACTGGTAGGGAACATTCCACAGGAAGCTTCAGCAATCTTGATGCAAGCAGAAGAGTTTTCTTGGCAAGGGCTGGCCCACTGGAATGCAGTCCATTAAGCAGGAAAGATGGCAGTAGTTGCAGAATCGTAAGCTCTTTAGAGCTGGAGGTCCATAGAAGTAGCCTAATTCCTTCACATCACAGATAGGGAAATTGATAGCAGTGTTTTGTGACTCTCTGCAGGAATTTCATGTGACCATGCCCTTCCCCCACATCAAGTTACCAACTCCTCCTGCTCTTTCCAAGATGAGGGCCAAGCCTCCCAAACACCTAAGAAAACTGGTTTTCTCATCTTACCTCCTCTTTCCAGTTGAGTAAGATAAAACTTGGAAAAGCTTATTGTTGACCAGAAACACTAACCTAAGTTAGGTGGACTATGTAGTTTTCAGCACATAAAGCAAGGACTCCGAGGTTGTAAGAATGAAAATGAAGATGCAGACCATGAGAATGGTGATGGTGGTGATGATAAAGACTAGGAACAGTTGGCAGCGCCCACTTGTTAAACTGGCCAATATGTTGATTACTTGATACATATTCTCTCACTGAATGCTTAACATCACTGTCAAGAAATAGGTATTATTATGCCTATTGTACTGATGGAGAAACTGAGGTCAACTGTGAAGAGACAAACACCAAGTCACAAAGTTATTAGTGGTAAAGGGGAGCTTTGCACTCAAATCTGCATGACTGTAAAGCCCATCCTTCCTTACTTTTTGTTAGATGTGGTCAATATCCACTTTTTCATCTCAAAGAGGGAGGGAGGGAGGTTAGGTGTGTAAGGAGGTAGGCCACACTGGGCTGGGAGAGTGTTTCTACCTTAATTCTTTGTAACTGATTCCCACTGGCCAATTCCCTTTGGCTCCTTGTCCTCACCTCCCCCCCCAACTCCACCTCCTTGAAGGTCACAGATTTTTTGTGTTGTCTGGGGGGAAAAATTGGCAACTCAAAGGTCTTATTAAATTACAAAAATATTAGTCTCTTATTCAATGGAGGGAGAAAATGTAGAGGCAGAAAGTGGCCTAGAGAATCAGTCTTGAGGAAAATCAAGTCAACCACATTTCCCATCCTATTCATTTTCTAACCCATTGAAATGGGATTCTAATTGCGTAAAACAACTAATTTTGTTCATTAAGGTTCAATTAAATTAATCTGAAATTCAGGATAATGGCATTGTTGAACAGCCATATTAAAGATGAAACATAATCTCTCTTGACTCCATTTCCTTTGACAAAATAAAGTTCAGCTACTAATGAGCTTGTGCTACAAGGTCTCTTTTATAAACGGCAACAAAGGGTGCAAATTTGTGAGCAGCGATTTTTATTATCATCAACAACCATTTCCTTTGTTATCAAAATATGCAGAAATTATTGTGTGTCCTTTTTTCTCATTCTGGCTTTGATGGGAGGAGGCATTAAATAAATAGCTTCATAATCATATCACACTGGAGTTACAGAGTGAGAGCCTGCAGGGGGTGGTCTCAAAGCTTTGAGGCAGGGCATTCTGTGGACTAGGCAGACATTTCAATTTTCAGCTTTTAAAGGCCTCAGAGAATCGTGTGCCCTCCCTCCCCCACCCCCAAAGTCCAAATCTCTGTTTCTGGGCAAACAAGAAGCATTTCTCCCTACCTAGGTAGCCTAGCCCATGGCTTTTTCTGACCTAAGGAAGAACCTGCTCTCTAGAGTCAGGGAAGCAATTGGCAGGCTGTCTAAGTAGTATGAGTCAGCCTCTGAGAATGAGCCTTCCCACCCTCTGGCGATACCAGGCCCTTTCCATTGGTAGCTACCAGAATGGCTCAGTGCCACCATTTCCCTCCTCAGGGCCGTGTTGTGTTCACAGTTAACTTCAGTTGGCAGAATGTCTACCCCTGGTGAGTAGTGCTGAGACTTTCAAGCCTGATAAGGTTAACTTACTATCCAAACCTAAGACAAATGCCATCAGTCCCCAGTGCAGTGACAGCATAAGTGAGTGGCATTCAACCAAGCAAGTGGCTGGCATTCAACCAAGCTTAGTGAGGGTGTTATGTGCAGGGGATCTCAGGGAATATGGAGATGAATAGGGGCTTATATAGCAGGGATGAACAGTGGGTGTAAAATAAGAGATCCACATCTTCATCCCAAATCCACAGGGCTAGATTTTGTGTGAGTTCAGAGTTTTCAGTATTTTAGAAAGGCAATTTTATACCTAATATCCCATATTACCTAACACCCAACATGACTATCCTATAGTGGTATGTTTGAAGGTTCATATTAAGTGAAATAAAGAATATAAAGAGACTCCTAGCAGTTCAGGTCAGGTCAGGTCAAGTTTCCTACTAAATGATTTAGGAGTTGAAAAAGAATCTTCTGGGAGCAAAAGAACAGCCACCAGGAGAAGAAAGGGCCCTGGGAGGGAAGGGGGTAATGAGATCATCCATAATATTCCTGCAAGGGGCCAAGTTGCCGTCAACTGGGAGAACTGACCTCTATGGAGGGCCTGAGGACATGCTGGGGTGTGAAAGTCCCATCAGTGAGTGTGGGGCCAGGGATTGATCGTTCTCCAAAGTCCTGTTACAAAAGGGCTGTGCTCTAGTATTCCCAGTAGCTGTTGGAGCCGAAGGCCACACTTCCTCACAGTTTCCTGGGCTCTACCTTCAAGGGCAGCTCTGTGGCCAGGATGTGCCTCCCCCCCATGCCTTTGTTACCAATATGTCTTCCACGAAGAAGACCCACCATGACCACCACCACACTCGCAAACCTGAACAAACCAATCTCTCAAGTCTTCATTTGGTCAAGTGTGTATAGTCTTCTCAAATGGGTGAGTATATTAAATAATATGTCCAGAAGAACTCTTCATACTCAAAATGTCGTCCCATGAAAATATTCTCTTTATGCCTCTCAGTTTCAGAAATGTTCTTTAAAACACCATAATATATGAAGACAGAATGAAAACCGTTTAAGTAATTCTGTAATTAGGGAGTAGTGGTGGCTGCAAAATATACTAAAACACACTAGATTGTACATTTTAAAAGGGTGAATTTTATGTTATATGTACTATCAATTTTTTAAAAAAATAGTTAAAAGAAAAAGCTTATTCAGTGAAATGAACTTCAGCTCCACTCCATTCTCATGACCATACCCTGAACTTTATCAACACTCAAATGTAGAAATTATCAATGAACCCCTCTTCCTCTGACCATTGGTTCTGATCTTGAAAACCTCCTCTCGTCCTTTCATCCTCTGCCCTGCAGTTTAACAGTTGTCTGTTTCACATTGATACTGCAACATACTACACAAACTTAGAGGCTTACAGCACCACCGTGAATTTTTTTAACTTTCTGGAGGCCAGAAATCTGACATGTTTCACTGGGCTAAAATTAAGGTGTCAACAGGGTTGGTTCCTTACAGAGGCTTTAGGGGAGAATCTATTTTGCCTTTTCCACCTCCTACTAGCCATCTACATTCTTTGGCTTCTGGCTTCTGTCTCTGTCTTCAAAGCAGATCATTTCACCCACTTCTTCAACACATCTGCTTTTCAGTCTCTGAACCTCCTGCCTCCCTCTTACAGGGACCCTTCTAATTATATCGGGCACATCCAGGTAATTTAGGATAATCGCCCCATCTCAAAATACTTTACTAGCAACTATGAAATCCCTTTTTACCATGTAAGGTAACATATTCACAGGTTTTGGGGATTAGACTGTGGACATCTTTGGTGGGGGATGGGGTATTAATCAGGATCTTATAGCCATCCGTTTCCTACATCCCTCTTTTCTCCCAGTCAATTCCCTTTTGAAATCAACTACCTTTCTTTTTCAACCAAGACTAATGGGGAGGAAGAAACTATTCTCTAGCATCTTTAATTCTCTCATACCCTTTTCCATACACCGAACCCACTAGAAATCCCCTTCCTGAAACAATTCTATTATTTCCTTTTCTGCTCTTATGATAAAGAATTCAGTCTCTGTGGATGAAATCTCCTTTTGGGTGTGTAAGACCAACCATTTCACCTCTGTTCTCAATCTCTTTTCCTTCTTTCAGGATTCTTCCATCAATTGTTCTCTTTAGATCTTCGATTTCTAGACCCTGCCATTAGCAATACATTTTTTTCTCTCATCCTAAAGAAAAAGTGAGGACTCTTCATTCTGGATAATGGGGAGAAGATTTAGTTCTCCGTACTTTTCCTGGCTAAGTTTAATTAAAAGTCATGGACATAATAGAACCACCATAAGAAGACTATGAAATGCTGAAAGAAGCAAGAAGACTTCTAGGAGCTTCAAGATTTAAGAACTACATAGGAATGTAGTTGAATAGCAATGTGTTTGAACAAGAATGTGTTCTCTGGAGTTTTCTTCTTATCTCCCATATATCCTGGATTTGGAGATGGAGAAGTCTGAAAACTGGATCTACCAAGAGGCATAGGGGTTAAAACCAAACCAAAACAAAAACACTTAAAACCTGCTCCCTATAGTCAAAGGACCTAGAAAGGAGCAGCATAGCAGGACAAAATCCTTTTTGACAATATTGTACCCCAGTCAAACATAATGAATGGTCCCTGCCTGTATAGTCTCAGGAGAGACCAAATGGAGAGTTTGGATTTCTGTCCCTCACATGATGGCAGCAAGAGAGCCGGGGTGGGACTCTCCCCTCACCCTCAGTGTTGTGCTGATGGAGACCGAATGAGGAATCTGGACTTCCACCTTCCATCCATCCTGAAGCCTGGATGTCCTGGGTGGCATTTCCCTCCCTGTCAGCATGCTATTAGTGGAGACTGAGTGGATTTTATGAATAGTATGAGGCAGTGTTCCTCACTTTTTCAACTAGAGAACGGAAGGGTAACTTTAGAGAACAGAGATCTACAGAAAGAAATTCTATAAATATGCACACGAATTTGGTGACTGACTCACACACGAAACTGATTTACATTAACTCACCAAAAAGTCTGAGAACTGAACTAAAGTGAGGAATAGTACCCTGGTTTACAGAGTGGACACTGAGTAGCACACAAAGCAGATCAGAAGAGTTCTGAAAACTAAACTGTCACTGGAACCACAGCCCACAAAAGTAGGCCACGACCTAAGCACTAAACCAAAACAGGGTGACTGCCATGACTAACAGCAAAAAGAATATAGATATAATCCAAAGTCTTCTAACATAATATTCAAAATGTCCAGGTTATAACTGAGTCATTTGCTATGACGAGAACCAGGAGAATTACTTGAATGAGAAAAGACAATCAACACACTGTAGTACCAAGATGAATCAGATGCTGGAATCATCTGACACAGATTTAAAGTAGCCATCAGTAAAAAATATATATATATATTAAAAAAAATAAAATAGGCATCAGAAAAACGCTTCCATGAATAATTAATCATGCTCTTGAACAAATGAAAAAATAGAAAATTTCAGTGAAGAAGTAGAAACTACAAAGAAGAACCAAATGAGAATTATAGAGCTGAAAAATACAATAACCAAAATTTAAAAATTCGTTCAGCGAGCTCAATAAAAGTTTGGAGATGACAGAGGATGGAATCAGTAAATTTGAGGACAGATCAATAGAACTTACCCAATCTGAACAGAGATAAAATAAACTTAAAAAAATCATTATTGGGGATACCTGGGTGGCTGAGTCAGTTAAGCATCTGCCTGTGGCTCAGGCCATGATCCGGGGTCCTGGAATCAAGCCCTACAGTGGGCTTCAGTGTGGAGTCTGCTTCTCCCTCTCCCAGGGCCCCTCCCCCAACTCATGCTCTCTTCTCTCTCAAAAAGTTTTCATTTCTTTAAAAAAAATTATCAGAAACCCATGTAACAACAATAACAAAATATCCAACCTTTCTGTCACTGAAGTCCCAGATGGAGATCTCGAAGAGTATGGAATTAAAGATATTCCAAGACATAATGGCTAAAAATTTCCCAAATTTGGTGAAAGGCCAAGAGGTTAAACAAATCCCAAATGAAATAAACCCAAAGAAATCAAAGTCAAGACACATTATTGTCAAGCTCCTGAAAACTAAAGACAAAATCTTGAAAGGAGAGAGAAGGGGAGGGGGTGTGATTGACGGAGGAAAGGAAGTGGGCAAGAGAGTGATGCCTAATAGGGAACACCGATTTTTTTTTTTAAGATTTATTTATGGGGGCACCTGGGTGGCTCAGTGGGTTGGGCCTCTGCCTTCGGCTTGGGTCATCATCTCAGGGTCTTGGGATTGAGCCTTGCATCAGGCTCTCTGCTTAGCAGGGGAGTCTGCTTCCCCTCTCTCTCTGCCTGCCTCTCTGCCTACTTGTGATCTCTGTGTGTCAAATAAATAAATTAAAAAAAAAAACTTTTAAAAAATTATTTATTTATTTACGAGAAAGAGAGCGAGAGCGCGCGCACGAGCACGCACGTGCGCTGGAGGGGGAACACAAGCAGTGGGAGAGGGAGAAGCAGGCTCCTCACCCCAGGACCAGGACCTGAGCTGGAAGGTGCCTACTGTCTGCATAAGGACTGAGCCACCAGACACCCCTAGGGAACACCGATTTGAATGTTAATAGATTTCTCATCTGAAATCACTTGAAATGCTCTCCCCAAGGTCACTGTTGGCCTGCTCAGAAACAACGACCTGATCTTGCTTGGACTCTGCAGCACTTTCTCTGTCAACCACTCCTCATTATTAGGAGCACTGTCTTCCCTTGCTGTCCCAGACATCAGAGCATCCTGGTTCTTCTTCCCTTTCAGTATTCAGGCCCAGGCTCTTCTTCTACCCATCTGTTTAGCTATCTCAGACTTCTGAGCTCTTCTCACAGGACATCCTCTCTCTGCCTTGCCCACCCTTCACCTAGATTTTATTTAAGTCAGGTTTACTGAGGTGATATTTATATCTAGTAAAATCCACCCATTTTAGTGTTCAGTTCTATGAATTCTGACAAACATATAGGCTGTTACCATCACCACAATCAAGAAAAATATTTCCACCCCCTAAAACTTCCTTCGTACCCCTTTGCTGTCCAACTCCCCCCGCCAAATTCTTGGCAAGCACTGATCTTTTTCTGTCCCCACAGTTTTGCTTTTGCCAGAAGGTAGATTCCATGTATTTTTAAAACATCTGCCAATAAAAATGATGCCTTCCTCATTTATACCTCTAGTGTTGATCTGTCTTTTGAGCTTCGGAGCTGTCTATCCAGTGTCTTTTGTTTGGGTTAGGTTTATAATACTTTTCTTCTTCATGCATCAAGGAGGTTAGGAGATTCAGAAGTTACTTAACCTCTCTAAGCCTTAGTTTCCCTCCATGAAAGCGGGTAATGGTACGTTGTTGATTTCTTGGGGAGGTTAAACAAGGTAAACAAATGCCATTAAGGAGCCTTCCAAGCTCAGGATTCACAATAGATACTCAAGACATCATTAATATCAGCGGCTCTTGAGGAAGTTCAATTTCTTCAAGGGTCCTGCACCTACTGAGGACGGAGTGTGAAGTTTCTGAGTTGTCAGCCCACTTGCTGGAGAGTTCAGGCTTCCTCAGAGGCCAGGAATCCTTCTCCCGACCAGTGAGTGCTCTATGTCTCTACAACATACTGCGTGAAAGAATGAGTAACATTTGCAGTGACTGCAAATCTGAATTCTCAGAGTTTATAGTACAATTGAGTTTTGCAACCAATTACAATTACTTTATGTAATGAGAATACCTCTACTTAGCTTCAAGTTTATGAGGCTGATCAATATCTGAAATAAAGTTTCATTTCAGATCCCTTTTACTTAAAGACAAAAAAAAAAAAAAAGTGCCCAGTGTTATTCTGCAGCATATACTACTCCAATATGATACTCATAAGACCTCCCAGTCATTTACAACACCATATGCACTTCAGCCTTGTTTCACATTGGATGGGTACAGGGAGAAGTGGCAGACCCATTCACTCCTACATCTTTTTGTATTCTGAGTCTACATGTTTTCATATACTATTAGCCAGTAGCAATTTATAATGTATTCCAAGAAGCCATGTGATATTCTAGTGGATGCTTCTTCTCAATTTCTCTAGATGAAATAAACAAAAGTACCATAATAAAAGTAAACTGACAAGAATCACACTGTTCTCATTTCAAACACACATAAAGGAACTAAAATGTTGTGAAATATACCAGGCAGTTTTTATTAATCCTCTAACCTCCAGAGAAAGGGCTGGCAATTAGATTTACATTAGAATTGTCACAGCTAGCAATTCTTTTAATACCAGAAGCTAGCCTTCAACTGATTTCATGTTACACATACACACTAAAAATGCAGTTAGTGTAACGCAAAGAAATTAAAATTACAATTGAAGTGTCACACAGTAAGTGAAAAAGCTTTAATAGTATGTCTGGTCATAGAGCTAATAATGACTTTATGCAGAACGCAGTGAAACAAAGGCGTCTTTCTCAAGAGCCAGAGTGCATCTGGGGCGAGTACTGTTTTGTTGAGGCGGCCATATAGAGCTGTAACTTGGTTATAGGAACATTAGTTAAGTGAGCCTATAGAAAAAAACAGCTGTATTTGAGATCACATAGGACTCTGCACATTTCCTCCCTGTGGCAGCCATTCAGAAATCTTGCTGACAGGCAAACTTGTATAGAACGAATGATCCTATTTAGATTAATTCTTCTTAATGTCTTACACAGGCTTACTCCCCTGGCATATTGTGGAGAAGACAGGTCAGTTCCATTCAAAACCTGGAGGTAGAAAACACAAGCTTGATTATTTGATAATATATATGATGATACTGATACGGAATGTGGAGTGCTCAATCCTGTAAAATTACAACTAGTGGGCTCTTCCCCAGCTCGGAGTTCAGGCATGGGGCACTCTGGAAAATGAGTACTCAGTGAGCAGGTGGTCTGGAGAACTGAACTTTTTTTTTTTTTTTAAGATTTTATTTATTTGACAGACAGAGATCACAAGTAGGCAGAGAGGCAGGCAGAGAGAGGAGGGAAACAGGCTCCCCGCTGAGCCCGACGTGGGGCTCGATCCCAGGACCCTGGGATCATGACCCGAGCTAAAGGCAGAGGCTTTAACCCACAGAGCCACCCAAGCACCCCTGGAGAACAATAATTAACTATGGTTCTGTTATTACAGTTTCAGTTCTTTACTCTCTCCACAGTAACATGATACATCCTCACTCTTTGCCATGAAACTCTGAAATGCCCTTGAATCCTTGGCTCTGGCCAATAGGATGTTAACCAGCACCACAGAGCAAACTGAAATGTGCCTACTCTGCTGGGCTCACTTGCTCTTCAGCCTCTGCCACTGACATGAGAAGAACATATCTGAGCTAGCTCACTGGGCCCAGTGGGACGATGGGAGACATGGGGAGCAGACCTGTGAGTTAGCCTAAGCCAAGGTCAGCACAGCTGCTAAGCCAAGCCAAGCCCAGCTTAGACCAGCCAACCTGGTCTTCCGATGGCTGGCCACTGAGATTTTGTAGTTGTTTGGAATGCAGCATGATGGTGACTCAAGTTAACTGAAGCAGTCACTAAGGACTCTGTGACCCTGAGCAATCTTTTCCTGCCTGTCCTCCACCGCTCATCTATAAAGTGAGGGTCCATACAGCCTTTTCTAAAGGTCACTGGGGACAAGAAACCTGGGATGAGAAAAGCTCTAGACTCTAGGTGCTCAGAGTTCTTCAAGCCTAGAATAAGCTGAGGGAAACACTTGAACTGACACTGTGGGCCGGCAGAGGAGCCTTTATGCCCAGTGACATGTCTGAAAGGTCTGGCAATGTGTCCGGTTATATAAAAAGTCTGTGAACGAAGAAGGGCCTGACAAACTTTTTACCCAGCTCCTAAAGAAAACTTGTTTTTCTGTTGATTTAAACATAAACCAAAAAGCAAGTCAGGAGACAGAATTGGAGAAAATGGAAATCTTTATTTTTAAACACTAGTACATTTTCAGGCTGTTTTAAAAAGGAAAAATCATATTAGTTGAAAACTATGCATCAAAGCATATTTATTTAAACTCTAATTTTACAAACACATAATGAAAGAAATATATTTTATAAATATCTACTCAGAATATTATGGAAAAAGTGTTTAAAAATAACAGCCCCAGATCTCCCTCTTTAAATATATAAAATTCCCATACAATTCATAAGAATTCTTTCTCAAGAGCCAAAAATTTCACAAAGGCCAACAACTCAGTTCTCATCAGACACAATCAAAAGTAATAGGGATATAAAAAAAATGTAAAAGTTCTGTACAAGGGAAATTACAGATCGCACACGGGTAAATCTCATTACCATACAGGCCATTTGTATTTTAAAAATGTTTTATAAAAACCACCATTTAAAACAAATAAGTGAGAGTCCTTCCCTGACTGTGGAAAATATATAAATTATTACCCTCTTACCTGGGTATCAAGGCTCCCACTTGCTGGGGTTGGGGAGAGAAGTCTCCATGTTTTTCCTGACTAAGGGCACAATTAGGCCACAAGTGAGGATCCACCTCCTTCCTCAGTGGCTTTTTTTGGTGGGTGATTCACTATTATTTCCTTTCACTTAGAAAAATTCTTTGGGATCATCGAAGATAACTGCTCACAAGTGAAAGCAAGACTAGGGGAGGACTTCAGATCGTCCAATTAATAACACTTATAATCTGTGGTCTGGGTGACCAAACTCTGGAAAGCCTAATTTTCCACTGTCAGAGACACAGCCTGTCACCTACCCCAGTGAGACACATCGCACAGCCCCAAGGTTGTCCCTTAATCTTTCTTTTTCTGGTCCACGTTGCTCTGTTGCTCGCAGCAGTGGATGCAGGTTATTGTCTCTTCTGACATTTTTTCTGAAAAGAGCTCTTCAAAAAAGTGCGATACACAGGATCATCCACATATTCATTCTTAAACCTGGAACTCAGCACCCTTTGTCTCTTTTTCTCCCCTTGGATTATGTCTGCTCCATAAAATGTGTCTTCAAATCGCATATCAGAGGCTGTGGACTAGAAAGAGCCAGTGTCACGCTGTGGAAAGCATGGCATTTGATCATGACAAGAATGGACAAAGACCTGATCTAGCCAGCTTGGAGTGGCATGCAGAGGCCAGGACACTAGCCCAGTATTTGCTCCATCCAGGCTCCTGCTTCCATGTAGCCCCAGCTTTCTTCAGGATCTCACACCCCCCAGGGACCTTCCCCCAGCAGAAGCAGAATTAAAGTCTTCTCATATAAATCTCCCTCACTTACCATTTCCCCTCTGGCTCTTGCCCAACCAGGATTTTGACAACTCGGTCAACAGTCATTTTTAACTCACCCTATTCCTATTTACCTCTGGGCCTCTGCCCATACAACTTCCCTGAAACTGTCCTTGCTCCAGCCCAGTTCCTATGATACTTTTCTATTCTGTCACCTAAGTATTGCTGGAATTGCTCTCTTCTCTGACACTTTATAAGCCCTTCCTCCTGCCTCTCTTCTTCTGGCTGCTCCTGTTGATGTCTCGGGGGTTTTCCTTTCTTAACTATCTGTTCAACTCTGATGCTCCTGATGTTTCGGATTTCTCCTCTCCACATATGCTCCTGAGCCCTCAAATCCACACTTCTGCTTCTTCTCCAAGGATGCTCATCTCTCTCACTCCACTTCAGACCTCCTTCTGTGCACAAGCCTGTATGTCCAACTGCCCAGCCAGCATCTCAGAGTACTGTTCCCAGAGGCACTTTAAATCAACCTGCCCTAAATTGAACTCAAAGTCTTCCCTCCCCGTTACTATCCTTCCGATACCCCATAAATGGCCTAACTATCCTACCCACAGAGACATAGCTACACTGATCAGAAACCTAACAGTCACTGTAAATGTCCCCCCATCCCCACCATGTCCTTACACCACCATCCCCTACATGTTCCTTATAGCCATCCATCCTTTTTTCTTTGTTCCTGCTGGCCCCATGGTACAGGCCTCACATCTCCTCCCTTAAACCACTGCAGCAAATGCTACACCTCCAGGCTATTTGCTACAGAACCACTAGAAGAAAGTGCTCTACAAACTATCTGATTATATGCATCCCTGCTTATCATCTTTCAATAGCTTTGCTGCTTTTTAAGATGGTATTCAAGCTCTCTAGACCTATATAACTTGGCAAAATCCTACCCCATATGCTGGTCAGATAGAATTATTTGCAGTTCCTGGCCACACCTTACTGGCTCATGCCTTTCTGTCATTAGATGTACTTTTTCCTTTGCATGGACACTATTCTGTTTTCTCTGACACAGGAAAACTTGAGGGCCCTTCTTTTGGTTCCTATAAGACTTTATGTACCAATACAGAATGAGATCAGTGGCAAAGATAAGGGGCAGTTAACTTTCTCTCCACTGGGGATTCCTGAATCCCTTGAGGGTGAGGATGCTATGGAGTGAGTACTGATCTTTACATGTCCTCCACACCAAGCAACATGCCCGGCCCTCAGTCACTGCTCAATTAAGTGTTAGCCAGGTAAAGGAATGTGGGTTTCTTCTGTTATGCTCAGGTAAAGCCCACATTAAGACACAATTTTTGCTTCCTAATTCTCTACTATTTTGTCTCCTAAAGTGCATTTCCAACTGGTTTTCATTGAAGTGGATCACTCCAGATGATGTCAAGGCACAGCGCATCTCACTGTCACTGAGGCCACCTCCTCTGGTTGGTGACAGAGACAGAATTCAGCTTTGAGAACTTGAAACACATGGTCAATCATGAAGAAGAGATAAACAATGGGGAAGTTACAAAGAAGCCTAAAAACTAAAAAATGGACCCAAGTACGTAGCAGGAATGTACCCTGCTAGCTCATGAGATGGTTATCCAGGGTAACAGGCTACCTGCATGGACCCCCAGACACTACCTTGCTTCACTCGGGAAGAAAATAACTAAAAGATTATGGGTTTGCTGGGCACCCTCTGCCGTTAGGAGAAAACATTTTTGTTTCATTCATTCTTGGCAAAGTACTTCCTCTGAGTAATCTTTCCCTTTTATAAGTGCTAAAAGTTACCAAAGGAGAAAATAAAACATCTATGAAAGTGTTGCCATTGTGTGAAAACAGCAAAAGGCAGCTTCTCAAATATAATAATAAAACCGATTTACCAGCAGCTCTACTTAATTATGCACCGTTGCCATGGTTATTCTGTGAGACAATAAAAGGTAACGGGGCCGTTTCTGAAGTTAGTGGGAAAGAACCCCCGCAAAATCACCGAGGTGGACTGCTGACTCTTTTGAAAAATTTCTTCCCAAGTCAGCATGTGTCTGGGTGAGCGGCAGTCATTAAAATATGAGGCCTCCTGTTTGGCAGTGAGGCTGCTAACCCACCCTCCTTTAAAAAAAAAACAAGAGATTTCTCTAATCATAAAATATCTTCCATCAATGAGATTTCCAATTAGATTTGTTTCACCAACTGGAAAAAAAAAAAAAAAAAAAACCAGCAGTCATAGATAGACCAACCAAGGGCCAGAGGGTTATATACAACCTGAAGGAAAGGCTGGACTGCTGTAACAGGAGCACATAAGTCTTCGATTTAATAAAAACCGAAGTGGCAAGCTGGATTTAGTGACTGTGAGCCTTTGTTCCTGAAGATATTTTCTACTAGGTTCAATTGTTTGACATACAGGTTACACTCAGATAATATATGTGATTTACATATTTTTTACAGACTTTTTAAAAAAAGATTTTATTTATTTATTTGAAAGACAAAGATCACAAGTAGTCAGAGAGGCAGGCAGAGAGAGAGGGGGAAGCAGGCTCCCCGCTGAGCTGAGAGCCCAGGCGCCCCTTTACTGACTTATTTTTAATTAAAAATGTTTCTGGGTCGCATTGGTGGCTCATCAGGTTAAGCCTCTGCCTTTGGCTCAGGTCATGATCTCAGGGTCCTAGGATCAAGCCCTGCATCAGGCTCTCTGCTCAGCAGGGAGCCTGCTTCCACCTCTCTACCTGCCTCTCTGCCTACTTGTGATCTCTTTCTCTGTCAAATAAAAGTAAAATATTAAAAAAAAATTTTTTTCCTCTGAAAATTAAAAAAAAAGTTGGATGTTGGTGTGACTGTTCAGAGAAATGGATCTTAGGACACTCAGGAGCTAGGTTCAAATAAAGCTGTGCAGGAAGGCAACCTGATATTGGAGACAAATCTATTATGGAACAAAGAGATTGTGATCTGAGCAGAAAGTAAAAAGTGTTCTTTTAATATGATTAAGAAATAGTATTTGAAATCTATAAGACCCAGCCAATGCTTAATCATACACGCATTAGAAAATCAAAGACCTGAGAGACTTAGGCCTACCTACTCCATTGCCCATCCTTCAGTCTCTAGGTGAATGAATGAAGGAAGGAAGGAAGGAAGGAAGGAAGGAAGGAGAGGAGCAATGAAGGGCAGGAAGAGGAGGGAGAATTTAGGGAAGACAGAGGCATAGCATGAGTGTTGCCATGTTTAGCATCTTGAAGAAGAAAGTTGGTTCTTAAGAGATTTTTAAGATACAGGGACAGAATTTTTAGATCTTTGTTAGGAATTAGCCAATGTCTTTACAATAGGAATATTTGATTTTTTATCTTTCCCTGCAGATTATCTGGTGGCTAATCTATTTTCAGGTCTGTGGTTCCCCTACATGTCACATTTCTCACTGGGTGGGCAGCAATGCTGTTACTGTCCCTCTGCTCTTCACTACTTCACTTTGAAAGACCTTCCTCTCAAGGATGTGGCTCAGAAAGTTAGTCGATACTTGGTGCAGTTACCCTGTCCCCAGGACCCTACCTGATAGGAAAAGGAGCTAAATATACAACCAAAGAATTAAGGAATCCAAGGATTTTCCAAATTAAGGTAACTCTATAACTGCAGAAAAAGTATTATCATAAGCATTCACTGAAAACTAAGCATGTTGTTTATTCTGGAAAAAAAAATTTTTTTTTTTCCATTTTAGTCAGAAAAATCCCATACATTCAAATTTTCCTATTCAGGATTTATCATTTTGCAGATGTAGTAGATGCAATTCTAATGAGTAAAATTGATTTCATTTCAGGGTCCACTAAATATTTTATGATGCAATAATGAAAACTAAGTTATTGTGAATTATATTTTTTAAAACTTCAGTTTTGAGTTATTTGTCCATGTTTATTTGTCTTTTAATGGCACGTATAAAGCCTGAAATTAAAAACATTCTCTTTTTTTTTTTTTAACAGCTTTAATATTCCCACACATAGTTTTTGGGCTTTTTTTATTCCTTTAGTTAAATAGTGAGAGCTTGGTTTAATTATGAACTGACACAAACATTAATGAGTTTCTGGAGAGATGTTAATCAATATATGATAAGGCTATAGAAAACCAAATATTCATTTATATTGTGTCCCCTTTAATCTACTACTGAAAACTTCCTGTAATGTTGCTTTTGCTGACAAGATTATAAATGCCTGGATGGTACCTTTGTATGTTCCTAGCGCCTTGCACAGAGTACGTATTCAACAACTATTCTGGTATGCCAATAAGTATTAGATCATTTGACCTCATTAGAAAGGAAAACAAGGAATCTGCACTGGTTTCCTGTTTGGGGCCAATTTGAGGTTTACCTAAGTAAGGGAAAAGTTGCACTAGCCTTCTTGAAAATCAATCCAAAGGCCTAAGTACGTTTCCTGCTGGGCTTGGGAAACAGAGGGATAGGATTCGAGATTCACATGGCAGATCCCTGAGGGGTATTTGCCAGCACTTACAAAACGAGCTTTCACTCTCTTGGGTAATTCTTCATCTAAAGTATAGATATCCTCTCTCTTCATTGCTATCTGGGATCCATCTTCAAATTCAACCTAGTGGGAAATAAGATATCTTGATATATATGTACACACACATACATATATACACACATTCATACATAAAAGTGTTCACCATTTTTTCCCAAGATTCCAATTAACTCCATAAAAAAAGGGAAAAAAAGGACTCAAGCAGAACAAACAAGAGAACCAGCCAACAGCTAAGGAGGAAGGAAAGCTCTTTGCCTTATCAAACTAAGAACAATATATGTTTTCAAACAGGTCAAAATTCTTAAAAAATAAGTGTCTTGGAGTATGTGATATGAAAACTTTATCCTCCCCCAAAGCAAAAACAAAGAAATACATAGCTGCTGCTCAAATGATTTCTCAGAACATGAGATTGTGGCCAATTTAGGATTAAGACTGGCTGGGCCTGTATGTATGGTTTATTTCTTTAAGAGGCTCTGATACTACATGAGGAAGAAAGGATGACATATTTACTCTTGTATAATAATCTTCCCAGATAAAGTAATTTCTCAAGTTTTAGAAAACTTTAACTTTCAAAACTCACTTTTGTCAAATTAAACCATTCAGCCAGGAAAATCCCAGGTTCTGAACCTCATAACATCTAAACCACAGCAATGTGTGAAAACTTTCATCTGAAATGAAAATTCAAAACTTTTTCTTCAAGCTAATCAAATGGCAGCAAATAATTTCATAACCAGTTTTTTCAACATTTTAGGAGATTTTGTCAGAGAAAAGTAAACGATACTGGCTAACAGAAACCTAGAATATTTGGGGGGAAATTCATCAAATGCCTGATTCAGGTAATTGTTCTTGGTTTAGGTTTAACACATGACCTCTACCAGGAGGAAACAACAAAAGGGATGCAATCAGGGCAGAAAATCTATTATGTTCTCTAATCCTGAACAATTTATGATATTTTTGAAGTCCCCAAGTTTTCTGTCTGAATTCTTTTACATGTAAGCTATAAAAATAGGCTTGTACTTCTGGTTAAAAGGTAAATGAAATCATGCAGCTATACTACATTAATAAAAAAAAAATCTGCTGGAGTTTAAAAAAAATAATACAATAAGGATAATATATATAAATAAATTTCTTATCCATGTACTGTTTACATTTGACTAAGCTGAAACAATAGGGTGGAATTAGGTCTCAGTCACAGGAGAGCTCCCCTGTTACCTCCCAGAAGGCTGAGATGAGGAGGCTTCTCTTCCTGGCCTTGTTCTAGTAGAATGGTTTCTTTAATATTTAATTAGGCCAAGGTGTCCTCTCATTTGTACAATTTGATAGCATAGCTAGAACTACTTGTGCCTAACTTTCTTCTGTTTTACATAATTTGAAAATTCTAGAGAGAGAAAAAGGCAAAGAAGTATAGTAAGATGACCAATCATTTCAGGACCAACAGGTCTGCTGGGATGCAGGACTTTTAGTGCTAAAATCAAGGACAGTCCCTAGCAAGCTGGGATGGTTGTTCACTCTAGTTGGGGCAGAGCTGAGAGTAAACTCTGGCCCATCCCTTTACCAGCTGTATGCTCTTCAACAAATTATTAAATTCATGTAACCTTTTTATCCTCATTTGTAAAATGGAGTCAAAAACATTTATCTTACAGGGCTACTGGGAGGGTCAAAAAATGCATACACTTAGGATATTTAGCACTGTGTAATAGGAATTTTTTTGGTTACATCTATTTTTATAAACGTCTTTCCTTATTCAATAATGAGATGGAATAATTAGACACAAAACACAAAATAATCTTAAAAGGGCCCTTGGTTTAATGAGGAACTTTAAACTGCTTGCACTTGAGAGACAACTTTAATATTAGCCTTTTCATTGAGTCTATAAATATGCTTGTAGTTCTATGTTGATAGGCCATCATAAATTCAACTGACATTAACACACCAATTACTAATTAGCCTGAATTTCAGCATGTCCTCACTATGATACTTTTCATGTAGCTAATAGCTTTGCTACATGTATAAGATGCTTCACTTTTGCATTTATTGTTTAATTAAATACAATTATTTCCTTTTGAATAATGTAGTAATGCTTCTTTTCTAGGAGTCTCCAGTATGATCAGTCTGTCTTCTGATTCTTGCCTAATTCTGGGCATTCTGACACACAGAAGCTCCAGCAACTTAATATTATGACAAAGGGGAAAATAGCTTTTACACACACATGCACACATGTGGGTGTGAGTACACATATACGGAACATGTATATAAATGCCCTCCCCTCCCTACTCACCTCGGGCTTTTCTAGACCTTAAAAAATGTCCAAGTTTCTCAAACCTCTTTGAACCCCTTTAATTACACCATGCTGTAGTTCTTGGTACAATGTCTTATAATGTGCTCTCCCACTAAGGCCCCTGTCCCTTACCAGTCTTTGAACAATTTCCCTGCTGAAACTGGCAGTCTTACCATTCTCAAGCTGTTTTTAACTAAATAGGCCTGAACCTTCTTAGTTTTTTCTTCTTTTACTTCAATCTTCCTGTTTTTACTCTGTTTAGCTTGAGAACAGTGATCTCTGCCATGGTGTTACTGAAAGCACTATGATATATTGATTCTAATAAATGTATTCCTTTTTAAAGCCTAAAGGAATATAAACGTACATCTGCCATCTGTGTTGTTTTCCTTGTTAGAGTTTAACTCATTTTCATTTCTGATAGGGATAAAATATTTTCATTATTTGATTGTATATATACTCTTTAGTAATATGTAGAGTTCCCTAGTGAACAAATATCCAACTGATTGCTGTACTTATCAGGAACTAAGCACTCGTTTAAGCTTAGGTGGCCACAACTGTGTCAATACATAATTGATTTAGGTTTGAGGAGACACCCAATGGGGGTATGTCTGTCAGGCAAAAGCCACCCATTCAGGGGCTGCTGGTTGATGAAGAGCCATCATTGTCTTGGCTTACGGTGAGATGAAGCAGCCAATTAGTCTCTCTCTGAATGATGTACACACAAGAAAGCAGCCTACCATCTAGTTGCTTATCTTTGTGGCCTAACTATATTCTTTACAATTAAACCATCCATTAAATGCTGTTAGTTTTCCAGAGTTGAACTTGATAATAAAACTCCAGTGTCTGGGTCATTAGACACCAAATCTTTGCCTCCTTTATAAAATATGAGGTGCTCCAAATTCATGTGGCTTATTGATCAGCAGCACAGTGGATATCCATCTGCCCTCTGGCTTCTCCTATTCATCTCAGCAAACATCTCACACGGGACAGCGCTCACCTGGTACATGTGGGCAACATTTGATCCCAGATATTTTGCCCCATAGAGTTTGCCATCAGGCCACTTGACTTGGACGACTTCTCCCTCAGCAGGAGGGCCCAGCTTCACACAGTCTCGGCTCTGTGGAAGAAATAGAGACAGGCTTTTCAAGGCAAGTGTCTAAGTGACTGCATTTAGAACTTAGCAAATGATGAACTCCTGGCAATTAAAAGGAGTTATTGCCTCTGTGTTTTATGGATTATGATCTTGCATGGGTGTTGAGGGGAAGAGATATGAGCCAAAGGAGTACTTAAAGATTTAGCCTACATCATAAAGTTGCAAAGGAGCTACCATAAGCCAAGCAGGAAAAAAACAGCAGCATTTACATTTGCTACTTGACAAAGACTCTTTCAGAAGGTAACTAAAATATGCATGGAAACTCCTTTAGCTAAAGAAGAGACCAGCTCATGATTTACAACACCTGACATTTATATAGCATTTTTGCAGTTAACCGACTGCTTTAACATACAACTCATCTGATCCCGAATAATCACTCCAAGAAGTAGGCAGAGATTATTAATTATCCCCATTTTACTGACAAGGAAACTGAGCCTCCAGGGGGGTTGTCAGCATCTCTGGAGGAGTGGAGCTGAATAGGAGAATAAGAGTTGGGACACACAGGTGGAAATGGGGCCAGGGAGGAACAGAGTAAGGTCTAAGCCAGCAGGCTGTGACAAAACAGCAAGGGAAAAGGAAAGCAAGAAGCACCAGCAACCTGGCAGGTGAGGCTAGGAGGGGTGTGTGCAGTTTGGCAGGCCTCTTTAGAAGATCCCTGCACCTCCCTGGAGGGGCCTGCTTCTGCCAGCCGCCCATTAAGTGACCACCCCTCTTCCTTCCACGGGCATCCATGGGTGGCACCCATAGCCAGTCTTTTCATCTCATGTCTTCTACTAACAGTGTCTCCTCCTAAGAGAGTAGTTTAGACCAAGCCCCTGTAGTCCATCCTGAAAGGTGCTTCGTTTTTTGGTGGGTAAAGGCAGTAACTGGTCTCATAAAATGTTTTCAAAGACACAGTTTGCAAACTCTTAAATTTGTATGTACTGGGTATGACATAGTAAAATTTTAATACAAATGAATTAAGTACTTGATCTCTTTGGTAAATTTTTTGCACATTTAGCAATTTGTGTTCTGCTAATACCGGTATTTTACTGATGAGGCCAATCTGACTGATGGAAATGCACACTTGACCAATCAAGCTATAAATGCAGACTGGGTATGGCTCTACGGTTTAAATGAGAGGCAAACACAGGAAATATTTAGTTGTCTATGACTAGAAATTCACCATCTATTACTTTTCATTATTAGTAGAAATTCTGTATTATAAAGGAGTGGCCATTTTATTGTCGTGTTTGTACTATACATGAGAGGCTCAGCTATGCATTTTGCTCACTGCAGACTCCCTTCCATTTAAAGCTATGGGCAAAGAAAAATTTGCACAGAGGCTCCATAGAATTGACAGTCTGGGGGCGTCTGGGTGGCTCAGTGGGTTAAAGCCTCTGCCTTCGGCTCAGGTCATGATCCCAGACTCCTGGGATGGAGCCCCGCATAGGGCTTTCTGCTCAGCAGGGAGCCTGCTTCCTACTCTCTCTCTCTCTGCCTGCCTCTCTGCCTACTTGTGATCTCTGTCTGCCAAATAAATAAATAAATAAATAAATCTTTAAAAAAAAAAAGAAAAAAAGAATTGACAGTCTGCATCTAATTTAGTTAAATAAAAGTAAGTTTCTCCTTGGCCTTCTGTGCTATTTGACCTCTGGACATGCAGAATCGAAAGGGTGGGCTGTAGAAATGTATTCCATATATGCCCCTGGGGTCATCATCTTACTTGGCATTTCCCTTCTGAAGATGTCCCTGGTACTAAGAATGCTGGAGCGTACAGCTTCTCTGTACGTACTATCCAGTCTCCTAGGCTGGGAAACTACGTCAGCTCTCGGATAACTAAGCTGAAACCTGGAAACTTTGGGGATAGGACTAGGAAGCAGGGAGGCAACACAAGAGTGTGTGTTTTCCCTCTTCTGAAGTTTTCTTCCACGTGGAGGCGCTCCACTGGGGTAATGTTCCTGGCTTCTATTTTTTTTTTTTTTAAGATTTTATTTATTTATTTGACAGACAGAGACCACAAGTAGGCAGAGAGGCAGGCAGAGAGAGAGAGAGTAGGAAGCAGGCTCCCTGCTGAGCAGAAAGCCCTATGCGGGGCTCCATCCCAAGAGTCTGGGATCATGACCTGAGCCGAAGGCAGAGGCTTTAACCCACTGAGCCACCCAGGCGCCCCATGTTCCTGGCTTCTTTACCACTCTCATTCATCCACTCCTCCAAGAGAATAAGCAGTGACTGAATTCTGTTGCTGAGTTCTGAAGGAGATGGCATTTTCCAAACTATGTACCACAGGGCCCTGGGGCAACCCAGCAAACTTGCTCTGTGGGATATTTTCAGGGGAAACACAATGACACTCATCAGACACCAAGTTTACCACTCCTACTCTTAACCTGTTTAGACCTAAGTTACTTTATAGATGGAACTGTGTAAAAAAGATGTGCTGAGATACCCAGGGGCTGGGAGCCAGTAAAGTTTGGTAACTGGCTTTATTCCTCATGTTCTCTTTCTCTTTGGAGCCACCCTGTGGACAGAGAACTCAAGTTCTGCACTGCTCCTTCCCTGTAGAGGAGCTGGCGGTACCCTTGTCACTAGGAGGCCTGTCTAATCCTCAGGTCCAGTATTAGGAACCCTATTTGCCCACAGACATAAACTACACACTACAACATCTGCTTTGTTAGTAATGAAGATCTTTTCAATCTCCAAATCCTGACTCCATTGTCTCTCTCTATTGCTTTTCCTTAGGCAAGATAATTCTATTTATTGGGCCCTTCAATTCCAAGAGAGGAAATTCAAGGCCTTGGGGGAACACAGAGGATGCACTCCTTAGGAGACTTAGGTCCTTACTTTTTTTCTTTTAATTACAATTTATTTATTTATTTATTGACAGAGAGAGATCACAAGCAGGCAGAGAGGCAGGCAGAGAGAAAGGAGGAAGCAGGTTCCCTGCTGAGCAGAGAGCCTGATGCAGGACTCGATCCCAGGACCCTGAGATCATGACCCAAGCCGAAGGCAGTGGCTTAACCCACTGAGCCACCCAGGCGCCCAGGTCCTTACTTTAAGACATCTAACCTTTGATAGAGATTGTCTAACCTTTAAAATAATTCTCCAAAACAAATCCTGGACCTGAAATTTTAAGTACCATATCATCAAAGGTGTGGCAATGGCCTTAGAAATGTGGCCTAAGCAAAGTATGAAGATATTTGAGCAATTTATCATAAAAATATAGCTTTATTAATAAACTAAACACATGCAACTTTACCAAGTGAGAAACAATTCTTTTTTTTTTTAAGGTGTTTGAAAATGAAATGTCTGAGATACAGTTTTATATCTGTCTGTCAATTTACCCTTTACTCATGAGCCTTAATTTGGCATTGACTGTGCCTGACCTCAGAGCAGCTTACAGCTCAGTCTCTACCCAACTTTGCTCTGTATCAGTCACAAAAAAATCACTTCATACTCTTTCATGTCAAAATCTAGGAAGGACACTTCAGTTTGCTTTCTCAGTCTTACCTTCAGAACTCTTTTTTTCTTTGGTCATAGTAAAGAAGAAAAAAGAAAAATAACCAACTACATAACAACACAAAATTGTTCTATGACTCTCCTTTTCTCATCCTCCATCAGGAGACATCCCTCTTAGCCTTGAGGGCTACCTTCTCATTCTCTGCCAGGTCACTTAGCTGGAAGTAGTTTTATTCTGATTTGCATAAAACTTCATTTAGTATTATTCACTCTTTATACCCCAGCTACTTTCCAAATGGATTTAAGGCAGCTCATAGTAAAACATAAAAAAATGTATTTCTGTGAAATCTAGTTTCTTCCATAGATGATCAACTCACTAGCTGTCTCAAAATTTTGAGTTTGCCAGAAACTTTCTATGACTACATGGAGTAAAAAGCATTCAAACAGGAATGGAAGTAGCATGTGGGCTGATGAAAAGAAGCTGAAAGGTTTGCTACTGAGGTCTTCCTGGTCCCTCCAAAGCAGGAGTCTCCCAAATTCTCACAATCATTAATCCAGTATATATTTACTGACCATCTGTGTGAGACACTGGAGGAGTGAACAATGTCTAGCTCCCCAAGCTAGAGACAGAGGGCATCTTGTCCACACCTGGAGGCCTGTCACACTGAACCCCATATCTGTATGGTGTGAGTGCCTCGGGTCCTTTAAGGGAGATCCATATGGAGTATGAGCTTTGGTTGCCATGATCACTGAGATAAATCACTAAGATTTACTGACTGAATAATCAGAGTAAGATTTCATATCTTTTTCATATCATTTCAAAAAAGTTTCTCTTAAAAATAAAAAGTCTGAAAAATAAAATCACGAGGGGATTTAGTTTGTGAAAAGCCCCAGTGAATGGTCGGCCCCCTCTCTTAAAGGCCTTCAGCTGGCTCACATCTCCCTGGGCGGTGCACAAGGAGCATAGCTCCTTAAAGTGTGGTCCAAACCACTGAGGCACACATTCAAAAAGAAGATTCCATCCTCTCTCCCCCCATAGCTCTATGGGACCCATGTGATTTTTTTTTTAAAGCATTCTGGTATTTGAGGTCTATTAAAGGATGTAAAGGATGTAAAATGCTAAAGAAGTCTTTCCTAATGCAGTTCTTAGTGTGTTGCTGGAGCAAGTAAACACCTTTGGGGGAAAATTATATGCATTAAAACCTTGATTAATGCATTTTTCCCAGTTGCTGTCTAGACCCTCAGAAGCAGTTTGGCTTCACCTGACATAAAAGCTGTTTACTGTTTGCCATACTGCCTCCAGGGATGTGTGAACTCCCTTAAAGCCTGCCAGAGCCCTGTCCACAGGGACACTGCTGTCTGGAGCTGCCGCTAAGCCTGCAGCTAGAGTCCTAAATAGATGATGTGAAAATTAAAGACAGAAATCATACTCACAGTCAAGGGCAGGCTTCTGGCTATGATTAAAGGGCTCTGATGAAAGGACTGGGATGGGTCATCAACCCAGGAGAAAGCACAGTGTCATATCACACTGCTGCCAAAGTCAGGGCTGACTCCCATGCTTGCTCCACCAACTACAGAGAAAAGCGTGACCACCAGGCTGATTATTGGAATTCTGAAGTCACTGCATTCTTGGGACTCTTACTGGGGCCTCTGCAAGGACCTCTACAACTGGCTGTGCTTGAATGCAGCCCGTTTTGCCATGTTCCCCCTGACCGAGTCCCACCTCTACTCCTAACAAGTGTAAACCACAGAGCAGGCAACCCTGTCAGTCCAGCTGTAGCACAGGAAGATGTGGTACTTGAACTCCCAGTGGTTAATGAGCATATAGTTTGGAACTTCTGACAGTCCCTCTTGGGGAAAGTGCTTAAGTGACGGGGAGCAAACTGATACCAGCAGCTGCTGGCACTTTGAGGGATAATCACCTGCTCATTAATGGACTCTGGCAGGGATTAACAAGACTGACTGATAGCCATGTACTAATTGTACTAGCTATCTATCATTTGTTTGGCTGCCCAGCATCTGAACCCTCATCTCCCCTTTGGATTCTCAGTGGGAGGCAGAACTGGCCGGCCATTACAGACACTGGAAAATGCCAGATACTCCCTTACCCAGCTTCCCTGGCAGCAGACATGGATGGGGCTGGCCAATCGGCTGCACCTGCTCAGAATGTAAACCCTATGATCAGAGACGCAGAGAAGCAACAGGGAGGAGAACACTCTCAGAGTGCAGCAGTGGCAGCCGTAACAGCAGCACCCATGCACCAAAGGCAGAGCCCAGGGCCAGGCTGACCACACAAGGGGAATCAGTTGTGTCCTTCCTGGACTGGGTCTGTGGCCTGGTCCTGCCCATGTTCCAACTGAGCAGCCTCCCTTGTTTTTGTCATTTCTCTGACCTTGTTCTTTGGCATACCTAGAGTCTGTGGATTTCCTAATAACTTTCCACTAAGTTTCTTTAGTGCTTCAATCAGTTACAGTCACTTTTTGTTGCTTATAGCTGACAACCCTAAATGGTAAGTAACTGCTGTTTATGATGGCAGATCACTCTCCTCACAAAGCAGAGATTATTACACCTTTCATTTAATGGTGGAATATAAAACTGGAGGGCTTCCCAGAGCACCCAGTCCTCATTCAAAGTGTTTACGAGGAAAGCCATCTTTCAAAAAGAGAAAGAATATATTCATAGACTACCTTCCTAATCATAAGTCTTGGCTCTAGGTCATTTGTGAGTGTCCCCAAGTTTTCATTAAACACAATCTGAAGATGTACTCTCTTTAGGGATATCCACAAGAATACACCCCAAGCCAAAAAGGTGAGTCACCAAGTATCTTGATCAATGGTAGTCTCTCAAGGGGACTCTTTTGAAGGAATGAACCATATTTGGAAGGGTTAAATCCTGGACTATTTGTTAAATAGAAGTCATATTTAATATTACCCTTCATGTGAAGATAACAAAGATAGAAAACATTTTAATATTATTTTTCTTAATAATTCTTTGTTCTGAGCATCTACTATAAATTCAGTAGGGGAAATTACAGAATTTTAAAACATAGAAAAAAAAAAAACATATTTTCATCACCTAGAAGTAAATGCTGTTACCACTCTGTCAGAATGGCTAAAATCAAAAACACAAGAGTAACAACCAGTGTTGGCAAGGATGTGGAGAAAAAGAACTCTCACATACTGTTGGTGCAAACTGGTAGAGCCATGGTGGCTTTGGAGATTCCTCCAAGGTTAAAAATAGAACTGTTCCCATATGATCCAGTAATTCCCTTACTGGGGATTTATCCAAAGAATATGTAAACACTAATTCAAAAGGATGTATGTACCCTGATGTTTACAGCACCATTCTTTATACTAGCCAAATTATGGAAGCAGCCCAAGTGTCCATTGACTACTGATGAATGGATAAAGAAGTAGAATATACATACAATGGAATATTATTCAGCTATATAAAAGAACTAAATCTTGCCATTTGCAAAAACATGGATGGAGCCAGAGAGTATAATGCTAAGCAAAACCAAAACAAAACAATAGAGAACGACATAACCATATGATTTCATTCATATGTGGAATTTAAGAAATAAACAATAAACAAAGGAAAAAAGATAAACCAAAAACATACTCTTAACTATAGAGAACAAACTGATGGTGACTAGAGGGGAGGCGGGTGGGGGATGGGTGAAATAAGTGAAGGGGATTAAGAATATACTTATCATGATAAGCACTTAGTAATGTGTAGAATTCAATCACACTATATTGTACACCTGAAACTAATTTAACACTGTATATTAACTATACTGGAATGAAAAAAATGATTAAAAAGTAAATACTGTTACCATTTGGTTTTATCTCTATGCTTCTATGTGTTTTTAAAAAAGATCTTCCTATACATAACATAATTTTTTTCACAGCTACAAACTTTATTTTCTTTCACATGGAGCACAACTGAGCTCTCCAAAGAGGCAGCCTTTTGTGAAGAGCTCAGTATTGCAGCTCATGCCCTGCTCCTTCACTCCTTCCACAGCATTTAGAGGGAAGAGGTCTTCCTTTTTATTGTGGTAAAATACACATAACATAAATTTTACTACTTTAATCATTGTTAAATACACATTTTGGTGGATTTATGTACATTCAAAATGTAGTACAACCCATCACCACCCTCCTCTCCAGAAATGTTTCATCATCCCAAACCAAAAGTCTATATCCATTAAACACAAACTCCTCATTCCCCTCTACTCCCAGCCCCTGGCAACCTCCACTCTACTTCCTGTCTCTATGAACTTGACTATTTCTAAGTACCTCATTATAAATGAAATCATATAATATTTGTCCATTCGTGTACATTTATGATTTTGTACCTTGCCATTTATCGCCTATAATTATGAGTATCTTCTTAGTTATTAATTATCTTTTTAAAACTCCATTTTACTGTGTGAATACATGCAACATTATGGCTATTTCACAACTAATTAAATCACTCTCCCACTGTAAGATATATAGGTCATTCCAATTTTCTCCTATCACCTATAATGCCATTATATACTTTTCTCCATGAATCTTTGTCCAAATTACTGACTATATTCTTCGAGTTTTAGAACAGGAATAGGTTGATAAAAAGGTACATAAACTATTTATAAAGTTAATTTCATTAAGCTTTGAAAAATTCAACATCAGACTCATTTCTCTAGTGCAATAAATCTTAACCACCACAGAAAATTCTGATTCAGTCAATCTAAGGTATGGTCCTAGCTAAATGCATTCCTGAACAATATGATGCTTGGCCATGTTGATAATTGCTGCTTGAGATTATCTCCAGAATACACTATACCTCTACGTATAAAGAAAAAACTAATTCCAAGCTGCTTCCTTTGCGTGTAGCTTTTCTACAGTGAGAGATATCTAACATACCTGAAAGAAAATCTGAAATACCCCTGCACTGAGGTATCTTATCTGTGCTCTGTTCCAGTTATAAAACACTGTCACTGTAGCCTGGGGGATAATGGGTTCAAGCCAACCTGCCTCCACAATGACACTCCTCATTCTGGGAAAACTCCAATTCTGATGTCCAGCTTTCCTTTTTAGTAGTTTTTTCTTTTGTAAGGGAAGCACAAACAAACACCCCTTCTCCACCCCCAAGATGCTCTGGTTGTCTCTGTTCAGCTGGGGCAATGCCTCATTATTCCCTCAAACAGCTAGATTCTTTCCCAGCAGTCACCCTTTGCCAATGCCCTGACACTTAACCACACCTGTCTTCTAAAACATAGTGTCTTCTCCACAGAGAGAGAAAAAAACAACACTGACACATATTTGGTGAATTCCTGAGGGCCAAGTTTAGCACACACTTACCCTTTTGCCAAAAGCCAAGAGCAGATACCATGCCCAGTAATACTGAGGTGCCAGAGACAGAGGTTGTTTTATGTTTCTAAATGTTACCACAGCATTAAGCCTCAGATAATATATTTCTAAAAGAAGTGACACTATTAGAAATAGATGAGATTCTGGCAAGCAAAGGCTTTAAAAGGCACAGAAAATACCAAGTTAGGCATTTTGTTTTGAAAATTATCTTTCTAGTTCTTTTAAGTGATACGGCATAAGAAAAGTCATTAACTAGAACCAGAGGTGACAGTGAGGGGCTGACCTAACAGAAATGGCATATGAAAGAGGGACACAGAGGCAGTTAATGGCAGGGCTCTGAAATGCTAACAAGGATTCTTGGTAGTGGAGAGGATTAATGAAATTGAAAGACTCATTTATGTACCATTCACTTACCATACTTACTCATTCACTTACCCACCTTTGAGAGAGTCCCACCCCCCCTTCCCAGCCTTTTCTCCCTCCCTCTGGCATATATTCTTCTCTGTGCCTGGTTCTGAGCTCCACCCTGGGAATACAGAGACAAAAAGAGTCCTTCTGAATTCTTTTCTCTCAAGGAATTCAAGTCCAGTTGGGCACTCAAATATTCCCATGAATATCTACAATATGAGGTACCGTATATAATAATAGGTAGGTGGCTGGAATGCGGGGACTCTGTCCACGACTCACCCTTCTGTGGCATCAACTGTATCAAGGACTTTCTCCTAGTGGTTAACCAAAATCCCCCACATCTCTCCCTCATAGTTAAGTCACCCTCCACATAAACTCAATTAATCAAAGAGCCCTGATTCAGGACTCTCCTGCACTCACTTGGCTAGGTAAATGTGAACACTTTGTAAGCTGTGGTGAGAGCAGATATGTAATCCTTAAAGACATATGTCAGACAGAGCAGCAAGCTGGTAGCTCCAGCAGCGCTTTTGGGGATCACTGTTGGAGGCTTTGGCACTAGCAGCTTGATTTTATTGGGGCACCCACAGTTGGTGAAGCAATCCCAGTGAATATGCTGAGCGGGGTGGCCAAGTCAGGAGGATGAAGCTGTAGCCCTGACCCCTTTCTCTACCTCTAGAGATTGTTCTGAAAGGACGTCACCAACGATTGCAGGGCCAATGCCCAGTCACACCAGGAACCCAAACAGGAAATTTTTCATGTTCATCTTCTAATGAGTATGGATGGAGCTACAGAGTATAATGCTAAGCAAAAAAACAAAACTAAACTAAATAAACAAAAACAGAGAAAGACATTACCATATGATTTCATTCGTATATGGAATTGAAGAAATAAAACAAATAAACAAAGGAAAAAAGATAAACCCAAAAACAGACTCTTAACTATAGAGAACAAACAGGTGGTGACCAGAGGGGAAGTGGGTGGGGGATGGGTGAAATAAGCCCAGAAACACAAAGTTCTTGGAAAAGGGAATCTGCATGTTTCAAGCTTTATAGTACTTCTTCTTAGATCTTCAGTAAAGTTTTGGAGGATATATCATTTGAACGTATTACTGGGAATCTTATGCTTAGGGACTTCTAACCAGTGGGTTAACTGAAAATTACTAGCCACCGCCACCACCAGTAACAATCAGAAACACAGTCACATCACTACTTGAGTGTTTATTATGTGCTGGGCACTATACTAACTGCTTTATACATTGTATTTCAACAATTTTGGGGCGCCTGGGTGGCTCAGCGGGTTAAGCCTCTGCCTTCAGCTCAGGTCATGATCTCAGGGTCCTGGGATCGAGTCCCGCATTGGGCTCTCTGCTCAGTGGGGAGCCTGCTTCCCTCACCCCCTGCCCCCGCCTATCTCTCTGCCTACTTGTGACCTCTCTCTCTGTCGAATAAATAAACAAAATCTTTAAAAAAGTTTTTTTTTCAACAATAGTCCTGGTATTTAGTATTACCTCCATGTTAGGGTTAAGGTAACTGGTGTCAACTCCCTTGCCCAGGCTTGCATAGCTGTCTCTACACATCAAGTTCTTGCCACCATGGAGGGACAGCCAACACCATTCTGGACTGGCTGCATCTTCATCCTGTTTTTCCTGCAGACACTAAGGCAGAAGCACACCAGGACTGGAACTCTTCATACTCAAATAAGGAGAAAACATTGCCATCTATAGGGCAGATCTTGTCTCCCTTTTTATAGTTGTGGCAAAGGCTAAGAAACATGAAGGGAACAAGATATTTTATTATGTCAATAAAAATTTATGCCGCAAAACAGACAGTTTTGAGGTGAATTTCTCGGTCATGGTTTCTAAAAATAAATATCAGTTCTTGGGGCACCTGGGTGGCTCAGGGGGTTAACCCTCTGCCTTCAGCTCAGGTCATGATCTCAGGGTCCTGGGATCAAGCCCTGCATGGGGCTCTCTGCTCAGCAGGGAGCCTGCTTCCCCTTCACTCTCTGCCTGCTGCTCTGCCTACTTATGATCTCTCTGTCAAATAAATAAAATCTTCTAAAAAAATAAAAATAAATATCAGTTCCAAAAGCTGGAAAAAGAGGAGAAAAGGAAAGATAGGGGTAAGTATTATGGGACAGGAAGACTTTCCTGTGCTCACATTGCCATAATAGGGGCTTTGCAGTCAGAAGAGCAGTGCCTGGGCAGCGCTGGCCTCTGTGGATTCGCATTCTGCTCCACAGTGTACGTTCTACTTCTCAAAGCAACTGACGCAGCACAGAGCACAGCTTCCAAGGTCTGGGGTCACATGCCTGGAGTCAAAGAAGTGACTGGACCCACGCTACTCTTAATGCACTGGTTTCCCCATCAATCAAATGCATATATTAACATGACCTTAAAGGATTGTTGGGAGAATTAGAGCTAAAATATATTTAAAAGGAGAGGAGAGGGGAAGAGAAAAGCACAGCACAAGTGACTGGCAGCTGGTGAGTTTCAAGTGAACTATGACTGGATTTAATTCATATCAACGAGGAACATCTGGAGGATGATAGCAAGAGGACAGAAAACCTTGGGAGCAGATGAACCTTAAGATTTAAAATTCTGAGAGAGGACGCACTAAGAAGCCAAGAACCTACTACAAAAGATGATCAGACAAGGTTATCCTAACTAAGGATCCAAGGGTCAGTAAGCAGATGTCATCTCCCATCTAGGTAAGAAGCACAATTATGTGCCCCAGGTAACCAGGCCAGTAAGTGGACAAGTGGGGCAGTCATTCACTCAACACCTAATTTTCAAGCATTTCTTATATTCTAAGAAAAACAGATGTGGCTTTCTATTTCATGCAGCTTGTTAGTGGAAGATACAGATATTGAAATAAAAAATAAAAAAGGTAAGTGTGAGAACTCCTCTGTCATAGAATTACAGTGCATAGTACTTTAACAGAATGATTATTAGCATACTATGTGGTTATCATATTCCAGAGAGCTTCAAGATGCCTCAAGAGATAAGAGAACTAAAATGAAAATTTGACACAAGAATCTGAAAGGATCCAGATAGAGAAAACCAGGGAAAATGAGTCACAAAATAAAGAGTTTCTTAGAATGGTTCAGATCTTTTTTAAAAATAATTTTATTATAAAAATAAAACATGCTGGAGGACATGGGGAGTTAGGAGAAGGCAGTTGGGGGAAATTGGAAGGGGGAGGTGAACAATGAGAGACTATGGACTCTGAAAAACAATCTGAAGGGTTTGAAGAGGTGGGGGGTGGAAGCTTGGGGGCACCAGGTGGTGGGTATTAGAGAGGGCACAGACTGCATGGAGCACTGGGTGTGGTACAAAAACAATGAATACTGTTATGCTGAAAATAAATTAAAAAAATGATTTAAAAAAATAAAAATAAAAAAATAAAACATGCTCATATGGAAACTATAAGAAGGTGATAAAACTGAAAATCATAATCACCTATGATTACATTCTCTAGAGATAATCAGTAACATTTCAATGCATTTCCTCTGAGGATTTTTCCTTTTGTACATTTATACTTTTATAAATAATTGGGATCATACTATATACACCAATTTTTTCATTTATTATATTGTACCATTAAATATCCTTTGAAAACATGATCTTTTTTTATTATGTTAGTCACCATATAGTACATCATTAGTTTTTGATGCAGTGTTCCATGAAAACATGATTTTTAATAGCTGTATAAGTAATTCACTTAATCTTCCTCCTAGCTGCATTGGTAAGTGTTCAATGGCTAGATGAAAAGAACAAGGAGTTGTCATGCTTGCATGGTCAGATTGGCTTTAAGGCACAGTGTTCTCACATCTAAGAGTAGGACACTGTCCAAAAAAATTTCATATTCAGGGGTGTCCTGAAGGAAGAGCACTCTGAAAACCACTTTCTCATTAGATCATTCATTCCTTCCCACAGCAAATAGGTGAGGCAGGAGGAAAATTTGGTTTGGATTTGAGAAGACTCAGGAGGAACCTGTGTCTCCACAAACGTGAAGAGCTGTGAGTAGGAGCTTATTCAGTTTTGTTCTAGAGGTCAAGAACAAGACTGGTTCTTTGGGTGGTTCAGAGGCAACATTTAGGCTCCACGCAAAGAAGCCAATGCCTCCTAATAATTACAGCAACAGATTGGTAGTGAACTCCCTGTCACTTGTAGTGACAAGTGACTCAACAATGGACTTGAGGACTGAATGACTCAATCTTCAACAATGGACTTGAGGATCACTCACCACAGCTATGATACAGGAGACTTCTGCAGTGGGTGGGAATTTGAGGGAGTCACAGAGTAAAGTCAGGGGAGGGAATGGGTGGTTTAAAGGCTGTGGCGGGAGGGGACTTACCGCTTAGCCTATCTTACATATGTAGAGGCCCTGAACTGTGCCAATGGTTACCAGAGCTTTTAGACAAGAGACTCCTGGCTAAGAGTCTCTCATTGAGCATCCTGTTCAAGCCTCACTGAAGTTACAGTGGATTAGGGTTAAGGTTCCTAAATTTCTCAAACTCTTCTCATGTGCCAGTCCTCCTTTATCAAAGTACTGGGAGTGGAGTATGCAAAGAATAGGAATAAGAATCAGGCACAGACGGACAGTTATTTCCTCTCTTGAACTGACCTCAGTCACTAGGTGGCTGTGCTCCTTCAGCTCTTTACAACATCGGCTTCTTCCATGGTCACAGAGACCGAGCATCTTTCTGGATCAATCCCCAAGGAAACCTATTCATAAAGCACAACCGCGTTCTCTGAGGGGCACACAAGGAGCTCTGTTTTAACCTAACCAGCTGTGTAACTTGCCGGGGGATGAAGGAAAAAGCCTAGAAATGATGAGACAGACAGGTGTGTGGAGAGCCTATTGCTGCGGAAATGGCTTTTACAAAGCTTCTGTGGTAAAATGTACAACTGCAGAAAAACATCATGGTGTGTAAAAATATGTCAAGGATTAATTACTCCTGGGCTGAGACCTAAGAATAGCTTGGTCGTCTAGTCACCAAATGATGTCGCAGTTTATAAATGTCATGCCATGTTGCAGTGTGTGGCTGTGTACCCAGATCAACAGCCACCTTCCAGCTCTCAGCTTCTGCCAAGCAGGCCCAGCATGTGCTCCTTCACAATGACCCCTTATGTGGTCATCAAGGCCTGGAATCCGGAATGGGGACTGTGTGTGCCAAAGAATGGACATAGATGCCAGGGTCACATTCTGATACTTACAGTCAGAAATGAGTCAGGATAACCCACGTGTTTTTTCCCCTGCCAGAGTCAGAAGAGGTGTAAGAGATCCCCCTAGGACAATGTCCCCATTTTAAAGAGAAATACGAACAGTGAAACGACTTGCATAGAGTCGCAACTCACCAAGAGATGGCTATCATTTAATTTAATTTTGCCTTTTACAGCCTAGCAGTGCAAGATTTTGAGCAAATGAGCAACATCTGGAGAGAGGATCCACATACAGGTTTAAACAGGAGAAATAGGAAGGGGTGAAGGCAAATGAAAGGATTTGTGAGAACAGGATTTGTAAAAAAAAAATGTCAGCCTGTATTATATTAAGTTCAGAAGCAGACAAGTCCTGAAGCATATGTATGTAGCAATGAAGAAATTCAGAATTTCCTCAAAGTTGCAAATGTGCCGGAGCACAGCAATAAAATGTGAGCAACCCCGATCTACATGTAAGCCACTTCTTCTATATGTTAATTTCATATGTCCTTCCTTTCAGATTTAATGCAAATGCATAAACTTAAACAATCATGTTCATAACAGACTCTCTTATGAAGAACAGGACGTGTGTAATTACTACCAACCTATTTCTGCAGAGACTAGTCTGCCACAAATGGCAGACAGATAAGTAAGATGGCTGAGGAGAGGATAATGAATCAATATATTTACTCAACACTATTACCCTTAAAGGGAAGTCAGAAATTTCAGAAACTCCCCAAATCATTCTTGTGTTGTCAAAAAGACTGTCAAATCAAAATAATCATAATGTGAAATTAGGGAGAATTTTGCTGTTTTTATGCTCCTAGACAAGAATGAAAATGATATGTAGATAACACACTATTGTCAGATTTATCCTAACAAGAGCTTTTAATCCAAAGACTTAAAAATACATTAGAGAAGAGCAGTGAATTTAGCTTGACGGATCACACTCAAGCCTGGAATGCTTGGTTCAGCATTCCATTGAGGATTCTGTTGTGCCCTCTTTCTGAGAGTTAACAAACTTTTGAAACGGGAACCTCTTTGTTCTTTTCATGTTGGTTATTAATCTTTATTTGAAGTCTGATTCTTGAAACATCTGACTTGCTTAATGAACACTGAGTCATCAGTCAATTAATATCTCAATTATGATAGGTCTTTTTTCAATCTCCCCCCCAAAAACACATGAAGTTTTGTTAGCATCCTCGTTACTTTCCTTGAAACATGTAGCCACAGTTTTGAATTGATGTAGATCTGTAAGTACTGGCAACTGTGAACCAAGAATATGCCAAAGGGAGGAGGACTAAGGGTACGGACATCTTAAAGACGGGGTCAGAGGATATGATGCCACCACCAGAACAGCTGAGCCCAGCTTTTATAGGTTAAACTAAGAGGGGAATAGGTGTGGGTAAAACCCCAGAAATGATACGGTGGAAAAAGTATATATGGAAGTAGAGGAAGAAAAAAGGGGATGGCTTTCTAGGAAATGGTTTTAACATCCCATCACTAATAACGAATTAGCAATAATGTTAATACTACATGGGATGCCAACTCCTGGCTTTAGCAAGTCAAATTGTGCCTAGTGCACTCAAACAAAAATCTGCATGGACATACGCACTTATAAACCTTGTATCTTCATTTTTTAAATCCTAGGAGGATATACAAAGCAGCAAGTGGGGCTGTACCCAGATGTGGGGTACTGCAAGGACTTGTACTTTTCTTTTCATAGCCTTCTGTATTTCTTGAATGTTAGTGAGTCATGGGTACATAATACAAAACACTGTGCATATGTGATTGTTAAATATTATCTGCTAATTCTTACTACTGCCAACCAAACACATTTTTTTCTATTAACGTAAATCACTGATCCTTTCCCTTTAAAGCAAGGTAAATGAATTTCCAAAATGAGGGATGTTCAAGATTCTGGAAGGCCACACCCTCCATCTCCTTCATAAATGAGAGCTCTTCTCAGGGCACATAGCAGATGCATCACCCTTACCCTGGTTCATAATGTGGAAGCTCTGGGGAAAAGAGGCGGCACAGGCACTGAAGGCAAAAGGAACTGAAAGTTCCAGAGTGGGAAGGAATCACCCAGGCTACATGCACAGAAAACAAGGGTTGGGGAAGCAAAATCAGGTAAATGAGTGCTGAAGACAGCTATGGATTAAAAGAAGTTAGGATGCACTGTACGGTGAGGCCAAAGTCTATATATGCACAGTTATGCTCAATTTAAATGTTTGTGTGTCAAGATGGAAGTTCCATAAAGGGTAAGTGTGGCTCATCAATTTTGGTGTTGTCGTGTTGAAGAATTACTTGGGCAAACATTCACTGTTTTATCAAATGGGTGAGAGAGAGGTAATTGTGTGTTTGTGTGTATGTGTGTGTTACAGAATGTTCTTTCAGAGATGAAAATGGAAGTGCCAGACCATGACATTTCTGAAATATGTCTGTTTTCACATTGTGGCATGGGGACTTTTCACTCAGCATCCCTTCAATTCTGAAGCAAACAAAAACCAAACAACAACAACAACAAAAATCAAACCTAAGCTTTGCAAACCAGGGGTCTTGGGATGACACTAAATGCAGTAACTGTTCGACATGGGAAAAGCAAGGAAGAAGGAAAGAAACTCCAATATGGCCAGGTTTGAACTCATAATCTTGGCCCTAAAACCTGGGCTTTTTCTAACATTCCTTCATTGATGGATGTGACCTTCCATTTGGCTAAGCAAGCCAGAACCCTGGGGATCACCTATGACTTTTTTCTTCCTCAGTCCCAGTATCAGGTCACCTTTGAGTCCTTTTCCAGTTCTTCCACTGCTCCTTAGTCCAGGCTGCAACATTTCTCCCCTGATCCACTGAAATGCTCTCCAAACTGGCTTCCCAGCATCTACTATGTCCCACTCTCCAATTCATCTTCTCTACTCAAGCCAAAGAAAATACTTCATAACAAATTTCCTCATGTTGAATTCTGCTTAAAAGCATCAATGGCTTCTCCCCATTCTTAGAATAAAGACCCAACCCTATAACATACTTTTCAAAATCTAACCTAGTCTGGTGCTTTCCTCCTTCTCTGGCCTCATAATTTACCTCTTTCAGCAACTTGAGCAGACCATCCTCCTTCCTGCGACAGCTTTTGTGCATGCTTTGTTTGGATACTCTACCTCTGTCCTTTGTCTACTTATTGATTGCTCATCTATATGAGGCATTTTTGGTTACATGTTCTTATAGGATTATATTCCTATCAACTCATGGCTCATTTCAATTTCAACTACATTTTTATTAGTGTGACTGTTGTATGTTACTCTTTCCCTGTACATGGTAAATTTGATAAGAGCAAAAACCATTTCAGTTTTATTTCTTACCATCATCATGTTTTCTGGGCCCAGCACAGTGGCTGGAATGTAATAGGAGCTGACTATAAATACATTTTTTTTAAAAGATTTTATTTATCTATTTGACAGACAGAGATCACAAGTAGGCAGAGATGCAGGCAGAGAGAGAGGAGAAGCAGGCTCCCTGCTGAGCAGAGAGCCCGATTCGGGGCTCGACCCCAGGACCCCGGGATCATGACCTGAGCCGAAGGCAGAGGCTTTAACCCACTGAGCCACCCAGGCGCCCCTGTAAGAGAATTTTTTTTTTTTTGTGAAGATTTTATTTATTTATTTGACAGGAAGAGATCACAAGTAGGCAGAGAGGCAGGCAGAGAGAGAGGAGGAAGCAGGCCCCCCGCTGAGCAGAGAGCCCTATGCGGGGCTCAATCCCTGGACTCTGGGATCATGACTTGAGCCTAAGGCAGAGGCTTTAACCCACTGAGCCACCCAGGCACCCCTATAAATACATTTTTATGGTAAGGCTACCACTTACTGAAGAGTAAGATACCCCTTCACTAGGGAATCCATAATGCACCTATGCAGTTATCCAGATGTGGCTAATCAAAGGCCTAGCCCTGCAGCAGTTTCTCCTCTACAAGAAGGGCCTCCTGGGGAAGCATCAGTCTTCCACATCCAAATAAGCCCCTCATGCCTAGACAAGAAAAGGGACTTGAGCACCAACACAACTGTTTCCCCATCCTCATTAGACTTCCCCTGGAGGGAACCCGCCTGTAGACATTGGTTAGATATTTACTCTTTCAACTTTAGACAAAGACAAAAACAAAGCATAACATGAAACAAAATTCCATAGAAACATAACTAATGACATGGGATAGAGTTTCAGTACAAATTTTAAAAAGGGGGTGGATTACTAATATTGAAATAAATTTTAAAATTAAGTGGAATGTTAAATTTCATATACAAATAAGAATTCCTTGCCTAGGAAGGGAATAAAGTACCTAGTAAGAAGAAGCCAAGTTATAAAGCCCACTATTAGTAGCCTTGTATAAGTCTTGTTGCATGATGAGATAATCTCCACAGGATAGGTCTTATCTCATTTCAGAATCTCACTGTCAATGGTGCTCATGTTTACTTTCTTTCAACTGCTCTCTTACAGTCCCTCTTTCAACAGATACTGCAGATACTGGCTGAGGAGAATGCAACCATCACAGCCTGACCTGTTTACTTGTTTTGTGCTAGTCACTACCTATGGCATAAATCAAGTAAACTGTTTTAGAAGATTAAATCTTTTACTCCCCACCAAAAAGAGGGTATCACAAACAAAGGAATCATTCAGTCAGATTATTCTTTTTTTTTTTTTTTTTTTGGTCAGATCATTTTAAATTAAAGGCTAAAAAGGGTAAAGGGTAAATATAAGCATGTTTTAAAAACAGTAGTCTATAAATATATCATTATAACTATCTTACTGGAAATATGCATAATTACAACCCTCTTCCCCTTTAACTGAGTTGTTAGCCATCAATCTGCAGAAGGCATCTTTTTCAGGCACCAATCACATCAGCATTAAGTACTGTTGGAAAACCCTGCTTGCATCTGAAAAACTATGTACAAAATATTATTCAGTGCATTATGCTATTATAAGATTTAGAAGGAGCGAAACATTCTTTATGTTTAATGGTACTGGATAAAACATCTGAACCACAGAAGACTTGCAAACATAATATCCTCTATCTTACAGAAGCCAAAAAATCAGATGGCACACGGCAGCTGATCTGCAGAAACACATGCAACCAACAAATATTACAGCCGGTTACAGCTTCCAAGTTCTCCACTCACTTCTTAGTGGAGAACATTCTCTAACTGAGGTTCGAGACTGAGGGAAACTGAAGGAAAAACACACTCTATTCTCTCTCCTTACCTCATTCTTGCTCTCCTTTTACCCACAGACTCTAACCTCAAAATATCATTTGGTTAGTAAAATAGAAGGCAAGATTTATTACTCGTTCTCTCTCACTCATGAAACTTGGCTAACCTCTTTCAACTAAGGTATGAAAAGGAAATAATAAAATGAAGCAGTGTCATTTCACCAATAAATAGATAGTAATGACTTCTAGATAAATATTGACTTATTATCAAACATAACTAAGTTTATTACCAAAATAATTTAAACCCCACGGTCAAATAGGAACATAAACTCTGGTGATATATGAGCTCAATATCTTCTGGGATGTGACCCCAATTTATGTGCTAGGTCCCAGTGTGTTAGCACCTGGGGTTGGCTAAAGGTGAAAGATAATGTAAAGGGGCTTATAAACAAGAATCTCCCTGTTGACTGTTTGCCTCAGGAAGCTCTCTGTGTTCACTATATATTTCAGAAATTGAAGAATGTTGTGCTCACAACTGTGCTACAGGAAGGGTCAATTCCAGAAAATTTAAGGCATATAAAACATGCATGATCATACCACACTCAGGGTCAGTATCAAGGTTTGAGATCAAAATAAAGTTTGAGCGAGGAAAGATTTTAAACTTTGAAACCTCTAATCATAAATAGCTAGTGCGCCATTTTCATTTAAAGGGGAATAGAGGGTCAATAATGAATGGTGACATTCTGATACTATGATGCGAAGCAACAATGTCAACTGTCCACAATTTATCAAAAGAAATGAAGAATTTTCATTATGTTTATATTTTCTATTAAATGGAAGTCGATTCAGCCCTACTTTAAGATTTAGAAATGATGTCACTAATATTCACAGTTTGGAGCTGAATTTTCATGGGGGAGCCTGTTAAGGCCACTAGAGATATCTCCCAATAGTCATGCTCTCTGGTAGACACAGGTAACAGCCACTGCATTAATGCCATGGGTCTCAGACCTCTTTTCACAGTACATAAAATTTACTTCATCTGAACCAGTGGTTTCAATTTTTTTCATGGCTATAGACTTCCTTCTTCAAAGAAATCATATATGGAAGCCCAAACACTAAAGGCTTGAGTTTTTACAAGGACTACTACTAGAGCACAGCCCCGCTATAAGGACTGAATATTCTTTACTTGGAAAGGACATGAAAGTTACAATACAAAAGTGACTCAAATTTAAAAACAATTCTTAACACTGACTATTGATTTTATAAAATAACATACTAATTATCTACGGTATGACTTAGAATAATAAATTAACACACAAAAATTAACTCAAAATGGATCATAGTTCTAAATACAAAACCTGAAACTATAAAATTTCTAGAAGAAAGCCTAAAAGAAAATCTTTGTGACCTTAAGTTAGCCAAAGAGTTCTTAAGACATGACACCAAAAGCATAATCCGTAAAGAACAAATTGATGTTAAATTGGGTTTTATCAAAATTTAAAACTTTGGCTCTGCAGACACTAGTAAGAAAGTAAAGCTAAGACACAAACTGGGAGAAAATATTTGTAAATCCTTTCTGACAAAAGATTTATATATAGAATATTTTTAAAAAGACTTACAATGCAGTAAAAAATATAAGTAAAATATTTGAATAGGCCTTTCAACAAAGATGATGTCTGAATGCCGAATAAGCACTTAAAATGATGCTCAAAAGTATTAGCCATCAAGGAAATACAAATTAAAATCACACTGAAATCCTACTATACACCCGCTAGAAGAGTTATTATCCAAAAGACTGATAATACCAGGCTTTGGTAAGGATGAAGAGAAACCATTACTTCACATATTTGCTGGTAGGAATATAAAACTGCACAGCCACTTTGGAAAATAGTTTGGCAGGTTCTTAAAAGCTGAACATATACTTACCATTAACTCAATAATCTTACTCCTAAATATTTATCACAGAGAAATGAAAACACACATCTACACAAAGACTTGAAAGCGAATGTTCATAGCAGCATTATTCATAATAGCTCCAAACTCAAAATTATCCAATGTCCATCCAATATCCATGTCCAATGTCCATCAACCAGCAAATGGATAAACAAAATAAATTATACTCATACAATGAAAAATTATTTAGAATAGGAGAAAAAGTGTAAAATATATAACAAACTCCCAAAACTGAAGTGGCCTTACTGATAAGTGGTGTCTCCATCAACCTGGTCTCTACCACTGTAATGTCTGCACAGCCACCTGACTTGAAAATTGAGGAGCTTCCCAGAATCCCACAGAATAGAATGTTTCTGGGAACAGCTTTTTTCTTAGTATTTCAGACCCACTTTGGTATTTTATTTTACCTCCAGGATACTCAGGATCACTTCTACATCTATGTTTATACATCTTTGAATCCTCCCATGGTGCCTACCACAGCGCTGAATAAGTAGGTAAAAAAGAATGAATGTTATAGGGACTCCTGGGTGGCTCTCAGTCAGTTAAGCATGTGCCTTTGGCTCAGGTCATGATCCCGGGGTCCTGGGATCGAGTCTCATATGGGGCTTCTTGTTCAGTAGGGAGCCTGCTTCTCCCTTTGTCTGCCACACCCCCTGCTTGTGCTCTCTCTCTCTGACAAATAAATAAATAATTGTTTAAAAAAATGACTGATTGGATATTCCCAAACGTAGGGTAGATTTGGTTCATGGCATCTGGCCACTCTTGGGCTTAAGCTCTATGCCAAGAAGAGATGGTGAAGTCCTGGATTAATAACATTGCCCTCAAGTTTAAGGTAGTTATTTTGATTTTGTTAGACTGGAGATGAGATGTTACATACCTTGAGCCCCCTTGGAAAAAAAAAAGGATGGAAAGGAAATACCAAGAACCTGTCTCCTGGGAGTAAGTTCCCAAACCAATCACCTTGAGATAATTACCAAAAGAGAAATGAGAGAAACACTGTCAAGTGAGGAAAGTATATATTTGAAGAAAAATGTAACTGACATTGTGCCTTCAGGGCAACTAGTTAATCTCCTACATGAGGTATCAGGGTGATGACAAACTTTTTTCTTCGGAGGATCACCAGTGCTAAATGGAAACTGTCAATATGATGCCTGCAGAATTGGAGTCAGTGAGATACATACAATTTATAAAAGCGAAAGGGAGTCCAACTCAAACAAGGGCTTCAACATTCCATTCACATGCCTAGGCTTTCATGCAAAAAGCCACATAAGAATTACACACAAGTGAATAAAATCGCAGGATCTGGTAATAAGTACCCCCACTAACGTGAGACTGTTCATGAAACCTATAAAGAGCAGTTACGGCCTCAGTGAAGGGCACACCGTTTAGAGAGCTGATTGACAGATGAAAGCTGACCTTAGTTAGGAGCCCCTGCCCAGAAACTGTACATTTAGTCTTCAAAGGCACAACCACACTCTATTACTCTGAATGGTCTTGAAATTCTTTTTTTTTTTTTTAATTTTTTTCAGCATAACAGTATTCATTATTTTTGCACCACACCCAGTGCTCCATGCAATCCGTGCCCTCTACAATACCCACCACCTGGTGCCCCCAACCTCCCACCCCCCACCCCTTCAAAATTCTCAGATCGTTTTTCAGAGTCCATAGTCTCTCATGGTTCACCTCCCCTTCCAATTTCCCTCAACTCCCTTCTCCTCTCCATCTCCCCTTGTCCTCCATGCTATTTGTTATGCTCCACAAATAAGTGAAACCATATGATAATTGACTCTCTCTGCTTGACTTATTTCACTCAGCATAATCTCTTCCAGTCCCGTCCATGTTGCTACAAAACTTGGGGATTCATCCTTTCTTTCTTTTTTTTTTTTTTTTTTTTTTTTTTTTTACAGCTTTATAAACATATATTTTTATCCCCAGGGGTACAGGTCTGCGAATCGCCAGGTTTACACACTTCACAACACTCACCATAGCACATACCCTCCCCGATATCCATAACCCCACCCCCTCTCCCAACCCCCTCCCCCCATCAACCCTCAGTTTGTTTTGTGAGATTAAGAGTCACTTATGGTTTGTCTCCCTCCCAATCCCATCTTGTTTCATTTACTCTTCTCCTACCCCCTCGACCCCCCATGTTGCATCTCCTCTCCCTCATATCAGGGAGATCATATGATAGTTGTCTTTCTCCGATTGACTTATTTCGCTAAGCATGATACTCTCTAGTTCCATCCACGTCGTCGCAAATGGCAAGATTTCATTTCTTTTGATGGCTGCATAGTATTCCATTGTGTATATATACCACATCTTCTTTATCCATTCGTCTGTAGATGGAACAAATAATCCTAAAATTTATATGGAACCAGAAAAGACCTCGAATAGCCAAAGGAATATTGAAAAAGAAAGCCAAAGTTGGTGGCATCACAATTCCGGACTTCAAGCTCTATTACAAAGCTGTCATCATCAAGACAGCATGGTACTGGCACAAAAACAGACACATAGATCAATGGAACAGAATAGAGAGCCCAGAAATGGACCCTCAACTCTATGGTCAACTCATCTTCGACAAAGCAGGAAAGAATGTCCAATGGAACAAAGACAGCCTCTTCAATAAATGGTGTTGGGAAAATTGGACAGCCACATGCAGAAAAATGAAATTGGATCATTTCCTTACACCACACACGAAAATAGAATCAAAATGGATGAAGGATCTCAATGTGAGAAAGGAATCCATCAAAATCCTCGAGGAGAACACAGGCAGCAACCTCTTCGACGTCAGCCGCAGCAACATCTTCCTAGAAACATCACCAAAGGCAAGGGAAGCAAGGGCAAAAAATGAACTTTTGGGATTTTATCAAGATCAAAAGCTTTTGCACAGCAAAGGAAACAGTTAAAAAACCAAAAGACAACTGACAGAATGGGAGAAGATATTTGCAAATGACATATCAGATAAAGGGCTAGTGTCCAAAATCTATAAAGAACTCAGCAAACTCAACACCCAAAGAACAAATAATCCAATCAAGAAATGGGCAGAGGACATGAACAGACATTTCTGCAAAGAAGACATCCAGATGGCCAACAGACACATGAAAAAGTGCTCCATATCACTCGGCATCAGGGAAATACAAATCAAAACCACCATGAGATATCACCTCACACCAGTCAGAACGGCTAAAATTAACAAGTCAGGAAATGACAGATGCTGGCGAGGATGCGGAGAAAGGGGAACCCTCCTACACTGTTGGTGGGAATGCAAGCTGGTGCAACCACTCTGGAAAACAGCATGGAGGTTCCTCAAAATGTTGAAAATAGAACTACCCTATGACCCTGCAATTGCACTGCTGGGTATTTACCCTAAAGATACAAACATAGTGATCCGAAGGGGCACATGCACCCGAATGTTTATAGCAGCAATGTCTACAATAGCCAAACTATGGAAAGAACCTAGATGTCCATCTACAGACGAATGTATAAAGATGATTATTTTTTCTAAATAAACTCCTGGCCAATATAGTAATATTCCCCTTCAGTTGGGTAGATTCTATTTATTTACCCATCAATTAATGAAGTATAATTTCTCCATTAGAAATCATGTTTATAAAGGTGCAGTAGTGTATTTCATAAACATTGAACCTCTTTATGTGTTGTTTACTGAAGGTGTTTGAAATATTCAGAAGAATATGAAGTACTAAGCTAATACCTGATTAACTAGTTATGGACATTAAATACTTAAAAAAATTACAAAAATTGTAAGAACCATATATATTTAAAAAAAAAGAACCATATATATTAAATCTATAAGATTTAATATATATATATATATATATATAACATATATATATGTTAAGATTTCCAAGGAAATGTGGTTACTTAAATTTAAAAAGGTTAGGATTTGACCTGTCAAATTTATGTAATATATAAACACTACAAGGGAATAATCTTTTGCACTTATTTTTTTATGCAAAAATTATTAAATTTATGAATAAATCTGTCAGTTGAATTTGAAGCCTTTGAAAAGTAAACTTTAAATCAAATAGCCTAAAATCTGGGAAACAAACTGAGGATTTTAGACGGGAGGGAGGACAGGGGTTGGGTTAGTCTGGTGATGGATATTAAGGAGGGCACATATTGCATGGAGCACTGGGTATTATACACAAACAATGAATCATGGACCACCACATCAAAAACTAATGATGTACTGTACGGTGACTAACATAATAAAAAAATTTAAAAACATTAAATAAAATTAAAAGTAATAACAGATATTCTTTTACATGATAAAAGGCTTCCCAAAAGAGTAAAAGTTAATGGGAATTTGGCAAAGCCTACACCTCACAGATTCTCAGCTCCACAGTCCAGAAAGAGAACCAAGGGCACCACTCCTGAGCAGTTAAATGCCATATAGGCCATACCTGCAGGAATCCTAAACTAACCAAAGTTCTCAGAGATATCTCTGGCAAATTTCCATCATTTCTAGAAGAACTAAGACTGTCAAAGGAAGAGGAAGGTAAGGAGCATCATTCTGGAGCAAACATAACCTAGATGGTCTGGGATGGGGTGAGATTTCCACCTTACTTGAAAATCCAGAGAACCTCAAAATCTAGGGGCCAATAAGAATTTGAAAAAGCTTCCCAGGATCTCATGGCATAGAATGTTTCTGGGAACAACTAAGAAGTTTATTCAACTCCCTCAAATATTCTCTTTTGCCTCTGGAACATTCAGAGTCACCCCTACACTTACTTTTGCTGAGTGGGGCCTTGTAGAATGCTGACTACTGAGCAGCTCCCATACTATGTCCATTAAAGGAGGTACAAGGTACTCTACCAGAGCTATGCTAAGTGACAGCAAGCAGAATTCCTAGAAAGGTACCCAAAAGCATGGAGGTAATAAGAATGGACTGCAGAGGGCCAACCTGCATTCTGGACCTAGCTGTATTACCACATAGCTTGAGAAGCTTGAACAAAGCTTTTTCAAAGCCTTTTTTTTGTGACCTGGCAAGTATCATGTCTGTGAAATGAGCATGAACTTACTTTGAAACAGGTTTTGTTATAAAAAGCCACTGAAATAACACTTTAAACACCCAGAAGAATACAAGCATAAATGCAGAGAATTAGGTTCTTTTATTATAAAGTCTGAAGATGCTAGGACTGCTTTACAGCAATGGGAATGGTAAGCTGGCTCTGAAATACTACATGTATGGGAATCCATTTAACTAATAAGTAGGAATAGAATTCTTTTTTTTTTTTCTTTAAAGATTTTATTTATTTATTTGACAAGAGACTGAAAGAGCCAGAGAGCACAAACCAGGGCTGGGGGGTGCGCGGGAGGAATAGAATTCTATTCCTACTAACATACTTTCCAACAAAACTTCATCAAGACCAGAAAAGGGCAGCATAAACTAGATGAGGAGTTTAAAGAAAAAAAAAAGTTCTACAGACTGAAGTTAATATCCTAAAAATTTGATTTTGTACCAACTCTGTGTCAGGTACTTAGCTTATTCAGTCCTTTCAATAATCCTAGTGGTAGAAATTATTATTCCCTTTTTAGTGGGGGAAAAACACTGAGGTTTGAAAGCTGAAGCAATTTGCCTATTACTGAGAAAAAAATAATTAGCTCTAAGAACTTCAGTTTATATGGTACCTCCCACAGAAACTAAAGGCCATGACAATTCATCCCAAGAATCCTGAAGAGTACAGTTCCTGTGCTTATTTTATATTTCAACAGAGGCTGAAAAATGTAGCAAGTCTTTATGGAAATTTCAGTGATGGACCCTTGTTGTCAAATTTCTAAATGGTCCTGTTTCTCTTCTCACACCCGGTGGTGAATGTTGTGTGTTCGTCCTAGAGCTATCCAGATCTCACCACACCATTCTCCTCCCTTGAAATGAGCTCTAAGTTCAGATAAAGGAAGCAGCCATCATTCTCATGTCCACATGGGCATGCTAGAAGATTCCAAGTTTTAGCAGCAGCTAAAAGCAGGCCCTGGAATCACTGTGCTCATTGCCTTCTCTCAGATGGGCAACTTTCATTCCCATCAAAATAGGAGGAGACAAAAAAATTCATCAGGAAGTGTGTTGCAATTTCACAGACTGACAGATGGAGGCATGTAGCAATACATCTTTTATTACTTCCCTTGACACCTACAGATTGCATACTGAGTTTAACTGGGCTGATACACACATTCTGCAGGTGTATTGTTGAGAGCAAAAATTTTGAACATTTTCTAGCTATCAAAGAAATAATGTACCTAGGTATGGGAAGAAATTTCCTGGTAGTCCAAAGAATGTTTCTCTCTCCAAATACTCTCTAGTTATGTAATCCTAACACTGGCATTTTAATGCCTGGTAAGTTTATTTTCAAACATGGATAGGCCAGCCTGCATTAGAGGTTTCACTTCTGCTGTGTTTATAAAACAATCTGTAATAAAGAATCTACAACTAAGGGACTGCAACTTTATTCACCAAAGCCCCAGGCTGCATAAGGGACTCTATTTATGTCATACATAAATATATAGCTTGGGATGATTGAACTTGATTTTTCTCAATTTGATTTTCAAAGTTAAAAAACTGAAATTGTGCTGTATCCTTACAGCTGTTCTAGGTAGCAAATACCCACAGCTTAGAGAAGCTAGCGCTCCACTAGCCAGTAACACTGATGTCATACTGCATTTGCTGAAAAAGCCTTCCCAGAAGCATTCACACCTGATAAGCATATTGTGTGGATTAGAGTTACAGAAAAACAGAAGAAAAATCATTTTCTAGCCCAGTGTCAGATGCCAGAGGTATATTAGTGAATGAAAACAAAACTTCTCTAAGGAGTGTGGAATGTATTTAGTATTTCAAAATTATTGTTCTGCCACCATCAGCAAGATGTGGAGACAGCAACAAACCTGATGACATTTTTTTTTTCTCATCTGATGATTAAACTCCCCATTAGGGTGCTAGGCAGGATCCCCATCTCCCAGAGGACAATTCTGGTGTATGGATATCAAAATTGGAAGTGGGGGGCACCTGAGTGGCTCAGTGAGTTAAGCCTCTGCCTTCCGCTCAGGTCATGATCCCAGGGTCCTGGGATCAAGCCCCACATCGGGCTCTCTGCTCAGCAGGGAGCCTGCTTGTGATCTCTCTCTGTCAAGTAAATAAATAAAATATTTAAAAAAGAAAACTGGAAGTGGGATGATTGCAGCAACTAAGGGCCTGAAAAATGGTGCTGTGAGTATAGTTGCATTATATGATATACAGGAATAAGTATAATTTATATGTGAATAGATTTATAACATAATTATACACATTATATCTTAAAACACAACATCAAATTCCCCATCTCAAACCAGTCTAGTTGACATACTACACTACAAAGGCATTTAATCATGCAGCTTTCCTCAATTTCAGTAAGAAACACAGAACCCAACCAATCCTTGATGATCTTTTAAATTTCAAAAGTTTGCCTTATAAAATCCAGGGAAAGCTAGATGATGACGAGGACAAAGTATATGGCTAACGGAGTGGATCCATAGTGTGCTATAAGCCAACCAAAACAATGTGGCTGCTTTATGGAAAAGGAAACTACACTCTGCCATAGAATCAGAGCTTCATGACAAGGTGAAGAAAAGAGTCTTTGGTCAAACATTATTCTGGGTGAGTCTCTAAAGGTATTTTGGGATCAGTTTAATATTTGAATTGATAGACTGAGTAAAGCCTTACACTTGAAATGAAACATCCGCTCTTCATGGATCTCACGCCTGCAGGCTCCCAGACTAAGACTACACCATCAGCTCTCCTGGGTTTTAGGCCTTTGGACTTGGACTTGAAACTAAATCATTGGCCCTCCTGGGTCTCAAGCTTGCCAACTGCAGGTCTTGGGATCTCCCAGCCTCCATAATCACGTAATGTCCCGTATCATCAATATGTTCAATTTAAGAAACAGATGAACACAGGGGAAAGGAAGGAAAAATAAAATAAGATAAAAACAGAGAGGGAGGCAAACCATAAGAGGCTCTTAACCATAGGGAACAAACAGGGTTGCAGGAGGGGTTGGGGTGGGGGTGGGGGATGGGGTAATTTGGTGATGGGCATTAAGGAGGCCACCTGATATAATGAGCAATGGGTATTATATACAACTGATGAATCACTAAATTCTACCCCTGAAATTAATAATACACTATATGTTAACTAAATTGAATTTAAATAAAAGTTTTTAAAAATTTCATATACATAACATATATACACACACAATCTTTATATATATAGCTTCTTTATATATACATAGTTTTAACATATTTATTATATTAAATACAAACACACAACCCCTATTTGTTCTGTTTCTCTGAAGAACCCTGACTAAAACAATGCTGGAAAAAACTCTTCCCTATAGAGCCACCAAAGTAGTAAAGCTGGGGATATCTCATTCCTCGCCAAGATAACAAAAATAAATAGGCCACAGCAGCCATCAAATGGTGATACTAATAGAAAGTATGTGATATTTGGGGCACCTGAGTGGCTCAGTCAGTTATGCTTATGGGTCTGCTTTCAGCTCAGGTCATGATCTCAGGGTCCTGGGATGGAGCCCAGCATCTGGCTCTCTGCTCAGCAGGGAGTCTGCTTCTCCTTCTCCCTCTGCCTGTCTCTCCACCTACTTGTGATCTCTCTCTCTCTGTCAAATAAATAAATAAAATCTTTTTAAAAAATTTTTTAAAAAAGTGATATTTGGAAATAAAACATGATTGAAATATTCCTACTTCTATAAGAGGCCTGCAACAAGGAACCAAAAATGCAAGTGAGCGGAAGGGGTATGGCAGAGTATTAAGGGAGACCCAATCAGACGAAAGAGAAGACCTGCTCTCAGATTATTATAATTTATTTTTCCCTGCAGAAATGATCATTCATACAAATTCAGGCACATGCACCTGCTGCCCCTCCCTCGAAGGCTCGAGTTGTGACCACACACACACACAACCTACTGCTAAACCTCAAATCCTTATCAAATGTGCCACATAATAGCTAATCAGGTTATAAAGAGTTTTGCTTCTTCATTCTTACTGACTTAAAAGCCAAGGTGCTCCTGAACAATTCTATGAATTTTAGGACCTGTGTTCTTCTCACAATGCCCACACATACTTAAAATCATCTTTGTATGGGGTTCACAGAGAGAGGAAACAGAAGGTGTCAAAGAAGAGATTTTTAGAATTTCAAAAAAACTTCCAGGATCACAGACATTCTTTTCCAATATACAAGCTAAAGACATTTTAGGAAAGCTTAAAACCAGCTGGGTATGGTGGAGACTTGTGAAGTGAAAGGGAATTTAGGATTCATTAAACACTACCATGGATAAAGACCTAACTATTTGGGTGCCTGGGTGGTTCAGTGGGTTGAGCTGCTGCCTTCGGCTCAGGTCATGATCCCAGGGTCCTGGGATCGAGTCCCACATCGGGCTCGTCAGGGAGCCTGCTTAAAAGAAAAAAAAAAAAAAAGAAGACCTAACTATTTGCTCAGAAGTCTCCCATCCCGCCCCACAACGCCCAGGAAAAACTCCTCAACTCTGCCAGCTCAGTGGTCACAGCCTGCACAAAAGAAGGCCAGTTCTTAAGTGAGCATGGACCTGGGCAGGGCTGAAAGCCAAGGCCTGGTCTCTTGCATCCTTCTCTGCTTTCCTCGCCCTTGCATATCCCCCCTCTTCCTTTCTTCCCGGGATTAAGAACAGAGGCTTCAGAGCCAGACTCTGGGTCTGAATACTCTCCCTGACACTGATTAGCTATGTGTGACCTTGGAGAAGTTATTTACCTCCTAATGCCTCAGTTTCCTCACAGCAAAATGTAAAAAATAGTAGTGACTAGCATGTGGGGTTGTGAGGATGAAATCAGTTCAAGCACAACAGACTCTTGATGAAGTACTGGCCCATGGTACCTGTCCATGTCAGCCTGACTAATCTTGTGGAGTCCATTCTTCTGGACCCAGCAGGTGGTAAGTTGATTTTGGTTCATTTATTGCATTTCTCACATGGTATAGAAAGTACCCATTTACCAGCCTGCCTCCCCTGAGACTGAGCAGGAATCACACGAATTCTCATTATCTTTTCCAGCACCTAGTGGTGGCACACAGCAGGCTCTCAGTAACTGTGGATTGAGTGCTTCAAGACATTAATTCTAGGGCGCCTGGGTCCTGGGTGGCCCAGTTGGTTAAGCATCTGCCTTCGGCTCAGGTCACGACCCCAGGGTCCCGGGATCAAGTCCCACATAGGGCTCCCCCTCCTCTGTGGGGAGCCTACTTCTGCCTCTCCCTCTGCCTGCCACTCGGCTTGCTTATGCTCTCTCTCTCCTCCTTCTGTGTCAAACAAATAAATAAAATCTTTAAAAAAAAAAAAAAAAAGAACTAATTCTAACCAGGAGAGCAAGACACCTAGGCTGCTGATTATGAATGGCAATGCAGTAAAGTGAAGCTCCAGGTAGAATTCTGCAATGAAACACAATTCATCCTTTGGCTGTATAATCAAATCCTCAGATTTCTTTATTTGTCTAAATTCATTTGCTTTAAAAATGTTTCAAATAAGGTCACTTTGTTTACATACTTGTGCCTCTTAATGGCATAGAAAAGTAAGCATAACAAAGCTGACTGAATCAATGTTACTTTTGCCCCAGGAGAACAAAATTCAAGAATATTCAAAATTCAAGAATTCAAAATTCAAGAAATATTTATGAGCAATCTCCTACAGTTACATTTAATTATCAATTGCACATAACACATAATTATTAAAGAGTAATTAAGAAATGTCCTTCCAAGTATAAACAAGAGCAAGCATCAACAGACCCAAGATAAAGCAGAGTTTACAACAACATTTTTGAGGCCTGGCTCTCCCCAAATGACATTTCTCTTAACTACAAAAGAGAACAAGATGACCACTAGAATAACCCTGGTCTCAGGTATGTGATTTGAGCTCGGTTTCAAAAAACCTTCTGTGGATAGTATTCTTCTTGTGAAACATCCTATTAAAAAGCAAGCCTGTGAGACACGTTCACTAGTTTCTCTAAGTCCCAAGGTGTTAATGGAGGGGACAGAAGAAGAAGTAGACAGACATGAATACGCACACACCTACTCCTCCTATCTAGACCAGACCAGTTAAGAAGATCAGTAAAAGTCACCGTCTCTTTCCTGTGTGACTTTTGTTATTCCCATATGACACATGCACAGAGGTTTCTGTTGAATCACAGATATCACTGTTGGGTCAGATTAATAAAAGCCATATTTTCCAGTTAAGCCTAAGGAAAAGGAGGTAATAAAAGAATTCAAATATGCTCATGCTCTGTAACAGAAAAGAATAGGTGAATTTGCATTTTATGTTTCCTGGACACATACACTTCTCATTTAATTAAAAGAATTTGGGAAGATGAGTCTAAGTTCATATGATGCCTATGAAGAACACTGAGAACCTCCTAGAAAATAATACTTCTTTGTAGTGCCAAAAAGCACACCTGGATCAAATATTAAGTGAAATGAGTTACTCCAAAAGCCAAAAGCAGGACAGCTGAAAAGTATGGCTGGTTTAGTTATACAAAAATGAACTGGGTATGGACATTGGGGAGGGTATGTGTGATGGTGAGTGCTGTGAAATGTGTGAGTCTGATGATTCACAGACCTGTACCCCTGGGGCAAATGTTAATAAGTTAAAAAGTTAATAAGTTAACTTATATTAATAAGAAAAAAAAGAAAAGAAAAAAAAATGAACTGGGGAGCAGGGACCCCAGGAATTTACTTACCACTATATCCTCAGGGAATGTGTCTCTGCTGAAGGAGCCATCGTCAAACACGACCTCATAGAAGGTCTGTGATGTCACAGCAATCACCCTGCAACTATAATAGCGGGTGTTCCGATGCTTTGTGATGACCGTCTGCCCCACAGAGATACTCTTCTCACCAGCCTTGGACTTCTAAAAGAAGAGGCACAGAAAAAGGAGAGAAAAAAAACAGGAGAAAGATAAAAGGTAGGGACAGAAAATAAAATATATATTTATTTAGGAAAAAAATTCACGTGCTCATGATATGTATTTTTAATTTTTAAACTTTTTATTGGGGAATAATTTCAAACTTAAAGGTTACAAGTATATGAGTAGTACACAAAGATACCTACATACTATTGACCCTTTACCCAGATTCATCTGTTATCTATCAATATTTTTAACATTTTGCCATTTCTTTTTTGCATACTCTATCTCTATTTTATATACATGATATTTATATATTAAAAATTGTGTGCATATATATATATATAGTCCACCCAGAACAATTTAAGAATAAGCTACATATATCATGGGCTTTTACTCCTAAATACATCAGTTGTGTATTTTCTAAAAATTAGGATTTCCCTTTACATAACCACAGTATTGTTATAGTTACTAACTTCAGTAAATCTAACATGGATACAATACTTTAATCAACAATGTATGTTCTAATTTTATCAACTGAGCCAATAATGATCTTCATGGTTTCTCCAACTCCCCCACCCCACCCCTGCTCTCAAGTGCAAGGTCCAATTAAGTCAGGTACTGCACTTTGCTTCTGCTTCTCTTTAGCCCCTTCTAATCTGGAACATTTCCACAGCCATTCTTTGTCTTTGTGATCATGAGTCCTACTTCTGAAGAATACAACACTCCCTCTCCCTCCTTTTTTAATTGAGCATTTGCCTGATGTTTCCTCATGATTAGGGTTAGTGTTCCTGATCAGAACACTACAAAGATAATGTCATATTCTTCTCAGGATATCACTTCTGGAGGCACATGTCTGTCTCTCTGCTCTCAATGGTGATCTTAATTTTGATCCTAAACAAACTGTAGTCCAATCTTTCCACATTACAATCACTGTTTTTTCCCTTACAACTAAGAAGCAATATGTGGGAGAAACTTTAATACCATGCAAATATACTGTTCCTATATATATCTGCTTAGGTTTAGCATCCATTGATGAGCTGTGCCTGATCCAATCTTTACTGTGATGGTGGCGATATGCTGTGTTCTGCTGCTCTGGCACTCCCTCCACATATACTAGCTGGCACTTGGCATCTGTAAAGCAGGAGTCTCCTACTCTCCCCACATCTTGCTCTTATGTGGGAGAGGAGAAGACAAGGTAGAAGCCTGTAGAAATGGCCTGGGGTCAGACTATGGGGGTGGGGTGGGGAAGGGAGAAGGGCAGTTCCTTTGCCATCCTAAGGAGTCAGGACATTATCCTATGGGTCTAAGGAAGGCACTGAGAGGTTTAAATATAGAAGAAAAGTGATCCAGGTTTATATGGCTATAGGTGAAGAAGGTGAGTGGGGAGCTTATTACATCTGGCCAGGTGGGAGATGAAACCTTGGAGTAAGGAACTAAGGACAAATGCTCATGATTTGGATGGAGGGGCGATGCCCACCCAACAAGCATGTTCCTACAGTCTCCTAGTTGTAGAGTGAGCTCTGACATCTAGTTTCTCACATGCCTAACAAAACAAAATCATTCCCCAGTGACTGCTGGGTTGTTTGGGGAATAATTAGGTGTATAACATCTAATAGTTATAGTCAGTTAGGTGTATAAACATCTCAATAAAAGACAAGAGTAAGTAAGTGCACTATGTTTGAAGTAGAAAACATTTGTTTTGTTTATAAGTTTTCTTTTTTAAGTTTTCTGTTTATTTGTTTTAGTAATTTCTACCCCCAACATGGGGCTTGAACTCATGACCCCAAGATCAAGAGTGGTATACTCTTCCAACTAAGCCATCCAGGTACCCGTGAAGAAGAAATCATTAATAGCTAGGCCACAGTATGTTATACGTGCTGAAATAATTACCTAGTTTCCTATTTCATTTCTTCACCCAACCCCCTCAAATATATCTAACCTTTCAAAGTAAGAAAACAACTCAAATGTAATAATGAAATGTGAATAAAAGCACAGTCTGTAGTGATATAACTCCAAAATTGGGCCCATGACTGTTCCTTAAGACTGTACCATTTACAGCTAACCGTAGGAGGCAAAATTTACAACCTGTGTGACCATACATAGTGGCCCTAAGTGTCAATGGCAGCACTTTCTGCAGATGTTGTCCCTCTCTGTCAAACTGACTTAAAAACACTCATGCTCAGGACTGCAAGTACTGTATTTCATTATGGCATTAGTTTCTTTGTGCATATTTTATTAGAATTGGAATTAACCCTGTAAGGAAACAATGGTTTGGATTTGAATTCTAAGCTCTGCTACTTACTAGCTGTGTGATCTTGTGATCTTGAACCTTTATCAGCCTCAGTTTGTTCATCTGTAGAAGGGATAATACTTACATTAAAGGTTTGCTATAAAAACAGGATAAAGTACATCAACTACCTAGACTCACGGGCAACTGGTTCTTAGCAACTGTTAACTGGTTTCATTTTTTTAAGTGGAGAACATACCTAGGATGCTAGCCCCAGGTTAATAAGCCACTCTTTTCTGCTGTCCCTCAGTAATTGGCATGTATGACTGCAGCACCCTGATTTCACATAACAAGGCTGAATCAAGCCCCAAACCATCACTGCCTTGCTCTTTACTTCATCTACTTCTGATTCTAAGTCTTGTCAAACGTGGCCACAAAGCTATGGTACTTAGGAAAGAAGGCATAAGGAGGCCTCCTCCCCTACCCCCAATGCTCAGAAAGCCTGTGTTTGCAACTCCCTTAAAACCCTGTCCAAATTACAGTTTCATTGACTATTCCTCCTACAGCAGAATAAAATCCATGCATCAGCACCAGGCATACATGCCTTTTTTTTTTTTTTCCTACAGTACCCACCACAGCATGTATAACACTACTGCTGCTGGATGAACAACAAATGAACGAATGAAAGAAAGAATAAATAATTTTTAAAAATGAATAAACTGTGAGAGTGGGTACAGATATATTTTCAAAATGGGAGAAGATTGATTCTAATTCATGGCCCAGAAAAGGGAAAGGAAAACAAAGGGGAGTTGTAGGAAGATGTTACTCTTTCTTGGGGTGGATAGGCATTTATGTGGGTGGGTGGGGAGAATAAAGGAGGTTTATGGTGAAATTCACAGGGTCTAGAAAGTGGAAGTGGTCAGTCAGGGAATGAGAAACACAATACAGATTGATAGAGAAAAGGTTGACTCTAGATTATAACCACCTTTTTCTTATATAGGACCTGAAATTTATGCAAACTAGCTGGCTGGGAAGATGGTCAACACACAAATTAAATGCCTTCATCTAAATAAAAATTTCCATGAGCTTTAGGTATGACATTTCATGGGAGTACTAAGGAAAACAGATTTTCCCCATAATGCTATTTTGATAGGCTTTCTGATTTATTTTTGCAGGGAAAATTTATTGACAAGCATACCCATAACTGATTATACATTCTCAAAAATATTTCCTGTCAGAAAAGTGCAAGAATCTATTGATGTTAACATTGTCATTTCTAGAAGACAGACGTTATGCAAGAGGTTCCATCAGATTATAGAAATGGCTGTTATTTTGAAGATTAGTACACAGGCTAAGGCTGTGGAAGTTAAATTTCCTTTAACATGCACTAAGCAGAAATGAAGAGTGGTTTAAGGGAGAAAAAAAGCACAACTTCTTTTAAAGAAGGCTAGAGCCACTTTGAAATGCTGCAGATGGGGAAAAAATGTTAAGTAGGAAAATGTTAACAGACATTTCACAAAAGCATGAGAGAGTTTTGGGGGCACAATTACATATGTAGAGTTACCAACACACATCCATATACCTGAGTTAATTAAATTCTCCCAATAACGCTGTGACATAGTTATTTTCATTAAATAGATGAAGAAGCTGAAGTACAGAGTCAAGGACTTTTCCAAGATCTCAGAGATGGTGAGAAGCTAACATGGGGCTCAGAGGCAGGCACTCTTCTATCTTGAGTGCCCTGGCCCTGGTATCATCAACCATCAGAATAAACGTTGACAAAAATCAGAGGAGAAATAAAACCTACCAGGAAGTGGACCTAATGGAATTCACACACTTGCCTAAAGAAGTTACATTTTTCTTTTCCTTTCTTTTCTGATTTACTGAGTACTTCCTTTGTTCTACATATGCACTGAGAAATTTCTCAGGTAAGAAATAATTTTATCTCCTCGGTATACTCAATTCAACTAGCAACTAGGATTTGGAGTCTATCTGGATATGAAAAATGTTGAATGTATAATTGCACATATAGTCCATTTTTCCATATGTACATGTAACACACATATACACACTGTGGTAAATTGCAAAAATACCCATAATCTTTACTCCTTCTTGTTTTTGCATCTGCTGCAATAAGACCTTGAAGCTCCTTCTATCAAGAGCTGGACTCCATTTCCTCACCCCTCAAATCTGGGTTCGTCTTGCAACCTGGCCTACCTAGGCCAAAAGAATACAACAGAAGTATGCCAATCCAATGCCTTTGCCCAAGAAGCCTTGCACCCTTCTGCTGTCATTTGAACAAACTCAATTATCCTACTGACAGATGAGAGATCACATGGGCCCGAAGTCACATCTGGGGCCCTAGACATGAACCCAGATAGAAAATGTAAGCAGTTCTACAGCTGACCATAGATGAATGAGGCAATCTGCTTGGAAGGAAAGAACCACCCAGCTGAGCCCAGCCTAAATGTATGACCTACAGAATCACCAGCTACAGTATTCTCATTATTCTAAGCCACTACAGTTTATTTGCTCTTTCTTGTACTTCTCTGTACTTTCTATTATGTGTTTAATTATTATTGAAAACAATAAGTGTAATAAAATATAAGAGTCCTTGCAAGTTTCTAAATTTTCTAAATAACAGGTCTACTTAACTGATGTGCTCAAAAAAAGCTGAAGTCAAATTATTTAATAAGAAAAGACAATGCTCTCCTTTATCTTTCACTTAAATAAGATAAAAGAAGGACCTAAAATGTACATTTTGTAAAGTAGAAGGACACATAAATTTAGTTAAAAAATTTCATCTGAGTTAACTTCTATTTCTTATATTTAGGCCAAATGTGATATAAAAAAAGGCATTTTTATTTTGTTCTTAGTAATCATTACTGATTCCTAAGACATATTGTTTCAGTAAAATGAACACATTTTGTTCTCAGGTTTGGGGTTCTATTTTAAAAAACCAAGAACAGCAACAAAATAAAAACAAAAACAAAACCCCTCAACAAATCTTTCTGGGACTCCTTGCTATACCTGTCTTTCCTATCATACTAAGTCACCTATAAGGGGCAGCACAAATAACAGGATCCAATTGTTTACATGTAGAAGAGTTCTCTCCCCACTATGTTGCTTTCAGATGTGGGCTTAGAAAGGAAACAGGCCCTTCTTACATAGCTCTCTAACTTTCCTAAGACTCTACTGATGTTGAAATAAATGGCCACACTTGGCCGGGGGGCGGGGGGAAGACTGCTAACTATCAATGATCACAACCTGAGTAAGGAGAAACAGATGTTCCTAATACCTGGATTGGCTCATCAAAGGCACACCAACATCCAATAAGCTAACTACAAAAAATTTAAAGAAAGAAAAAAATGAAAGAAAGAATAGGGAAAGAAAGGGACAAAACAGGATGAAAGAAATCACCATTACCTGACAAGTATACTATGGCCATAAATTCCAAGCCAAAGAGCCAAGAACCAGCTAGCAAGTGATGCAAAGAGGAAAAGCAATGCAAGGATGGACATAGAAAAAAGTGGCACTTAAGCAATTACTGAGTGCTCCTTACAAGTAAGACACCTTGCTAGGTGCTGAGGATTAAATAAAAGAATGAGAAAGTCCCTTCTCTCAAAAGCTGGTAGGAAAGAGAGACATAGTTGACTAAAATGCAAAGTATTAAGAATGCCCAGTTGAAGGCACGAAGGGACCCTTCACAGACTTCACTACAGGGAACTTCTGAACCAGGTCAGAGGGAGCCAGGAAGCACTCATGTACACACGTCAGGAAGGCAGTCTCAGAGTCCAGTGATTAATGCCATGAACTCCTACCATTGGCTACCTTGTGAGCCTGTGGGCACCTATTCAGAACGGTGGTTTTAAATGCATAAAACAAAACAATGAAAAATTATAGAAGAAACTAATTGAAATAATAGTGAAAAAACAAATTTGTGGTGCAATATCTTTGCTTCTTTAATAATGTATTAAATACTAATATCTAGTGGCAGGTCTAATAACTATTATTATCCTACTTTCAAAGTTGTGAAGAACATAAGCAATATTTTGAAATCTCTGTTACAATGGTAATGTGATTTCTACTGTGGACAGAGTTTCAGAAACTGCTAATGCCACCACTGCCTCAAAAGTGACAGACTTGTTAAATTCTAGCTAGAGTTGGTAGAATACAATTATAAATCTCTTCTCATCCGCTAACAGACAAATTTTCCTTGATATTAAAGTATAAAAAAGATTTTATCACCTGGAATATTTAAAGGCACTAACAACCTTATAAAAAATTACAACAATATTATTTATAGAATGGTGCTTGTATATACTGAAGATGAAAGGGCACAGTGAAATGAAACTCAAAGGAGGCATCCCTGTGAAATTACGGAGGCATTATGGCTAATTCTGGGGTGACCTAAAGTGACACAAGAACCTAACTTAAGTACTGAGGTTGGAACGTGCACTGCATTCTCCAATATCCTCTCTCCCCATTGGGTTTTTGAGAGCGGAGAGCAGTTAGTTCACATAAGACCTCTAAAGCAAAAGTTCAGGGAGGAGTCCTGTGTGGCAGAAGGAAGGAAGATTCCTATACTTTGCCAAGATGGATCTTCTCTGATCAGACCCAGCAAAGTCTCAGCTGCACATACACCTTGAAGAAGGGTCACCCACCATCTGACAAGATGAGTGATGGTCAGAAATGTCATCTTGTGAAAATCCCTTGTGGAGGCCAAGAAAAACAAGGCTGTACCCACCTCGAGTCTAGCCCTGACATAAGTATAGCCATCTTGGCAAAGCAAAAGCTGGCACCTTGCACCCCCTCTCCACCCGCTCCTCTCCCCTCGGTAATATGTGTGACATTCCTCAGCCACACCTGGCTGCCCTAAAAGAAAAACAAATAGTTAACTTGCAGAGATCACAATCCTGCAAGACAGGAGTCTCCCTTGGTTTACAAATGTCCTAGAGATTTAATAATAGCACATTTCCAGAGGCAAATAACTCAGTTCCCCAAGCCCTAATGTCGCCCTCCCCACCATAAAACTGAAGGAGGCTGAGGCAGAAGGAAATGGAAATAAAGTTAAATTTCTTCTAAACCCAAATCTCACTAACAAGGGCACTTGATAGGAGAAGTGTGAAACCTTATCTCTAAACCTCCAAGATAGTGTCAGCAATCATTCCCAAGCCTATGACCCACTGATATACATCTAAAGGGTCTCACGAGAAAATTTTTATTACTGGTAATGAATAACCTTTCTCCCAACAATAGCTAGCCCCTCAAGGTCCTGGAGACCTTGCTTCCAAAATTTCTTAGAGACTTACATCATCCCCTTTGTCCTCACCCATCCACGAGTTCACCCCTACTCTGCCTTTAAAAACTCTGACTGTAATCTGGTTCAGGGTCCAAGTCCCTACTCCCTGCGTCGGGTGTACTTGGGCCCAAGCTTAAGTTTGTCAAATAAACCCTCATGTAATTGCATCGGTGCTTGGCTCCTTGGTGGTCTCTCAGACGCGAAACTCGGGCATAACACCCTGACTGGGTTCTCCATCTATATAATAATGTTAAAAATAGTGTAAATCTGAATATAATCGTGTAGGCAGAGCCAGCAAAGCTGGAGAAGTAACTTCTCCAATGAATAGGCCAAAATGGACATTCCCATTTCCCTCCAGGAACTCCTTTACCTTCTCAACTTAATTATTTCTCCCTAATTCCTATGATTTAATAACCCATGAGATATTATTATTGTATTTTTTAAGAAACCATTTTATAAAAATCCCTAGAGGGATCTGAGTAAATAAATTAATACACACTATTCTTCTTTTACCAAACTCATGCAGTAGAAGTCACTCATATAAATTTACCTTGTATAATGAAAGTTTTCTTTATAAAATTACAGGCACTAGGTAAAAATCTTCTACCCAGAAAAACCTAAATCCCTCAGGCTTCATGAAGAAATAATTGCTCTAATGGCAGAAATGCACATGCAGACTCATAAAAATGTCACAAGTATTTAATTTTCTACATGTATGTTTGTTCACGTGTACTTTTATTTCTTGTGGGTTTTTCAGTACAAACATATAATACAGTGGGAAATGGTGGTAAGCAGTTTTCCAGAAGATTCAAGGTCTTATTCACTTTAATGTCTATAGAAGATACTGAGAAAAAACTAATTCTTTTACATTTGAGTCATTAGCTCACATCAGAGGTCTTGTTTGGTAGGTAAGTGAAGAGGACTGGGACAGAAGAAACATCTCTAGATGCTCACTCTGTTAATGTAGGAAACTCTCAACAGGTCGGCATCCCCTGCTTTTTATTCTGAATAGTAAACAACTTACTTCAAAAACAGCAGAGAGGAAAGTTCACATCAGTTAGACTGGTGGAGTTGGAGGAGTATGGAAGTCTCCCACTGCTAAGATGGAACTTGACACGAGCAACTCCTAAGTCATGTCCAAACTCATTAGTTGCTAGTGAACATGGGAGTCCCTGGATGCCTGCCCCAAGAAGCTCTACCTTGGGCTTTTACATTTCAGGGGCTCTTCAGGCTTCTTGGGTAGCAATAATAGAATGTGGAGAGAACTACAGGTACAACAAAATCTCAATCATTCACAGCAGGCTCTGTAGGTGTAGAAATTAACAAGCTGATTCTAAAATTTACATGAAAATGGAAAGAAACTAAAATACTCAAAGTAATCTTGGGGAAAAAAAAACAATGTTGGAGGAATTATAACTTGGAGGGAAGGAGAAGGAAAAGTAATGGCTCAACTATAAGGTAATACAACTTAAAAATTACCTCAGAGGGGGGCGCCTGGGTGGCTCAGTGGGTTAAGCCACTGCCTTTGGCTCAGGTCATGATCTCAGGGTGCTGGGATCGAGTCCCACATTGGGCTCTTTGCTCAGTGGGGAGCCTGCTTCCCCCCTCTCTCTCTGCCTTCCTCTCTGCCTACGTGTGATCTGTCTCTGTCAAATAAGTAAATAAAATCTCTTAAAAAAAAAAAAAAATTACCTCAGAGGGGCATTTTCAATAGAGAGAAGCAAGCAAGCATCTCTAAATGGTATTCTTTCCAAAAGGACTTCTGAATCTCAACTACAGTTGGGGAATGGGTTAAAAATAGCTAAAAATAGATGCCAAAAAAAAAAAAATGTTCTTATCAAGGAAATCCAAAGTAAATCAGACTAATTAAATGGTTTTATAGTTTTTCTGTGCCACCAAGAAGGAAACCCAGGTAAATAATGACACCATATAAACTAACCCAAGCCATAGTCTCCAGTTGGAAAAGTGACTACCAAAACAGTAATCTAAATGAAATGTCACATATGCTCTGACCCTGATGACCTGGTGAACCTCTCTGAAGTGCAATTTTATCATCTATAAAATGTGTACAATCATAATACCAGGGAGGTTGTGACTGTAAGGACCAAATGATATAATGTAGTTATGTATGAAAGGGCACAGTAAACTACAGAAGGCACTGTACAAATATTAGGTGTTACATTAAATTTTATTCACCTTATCTACTTTGATACACTGCTCCCAACAAAGGAGAATTGTCCCCCTGAATAGAAGAGAACATCATGGTGGGATAGGCAGTTGTGGTTCCATAAAGATACAGTAGTTATATGAGCATAAGCGAGGGGGAGGAAGAAAGGAAGAGAGAGGGGGAGCAAGAAAGGAGGGGAGAAAAGAGAAAGAAAGAAAGGGGGTGGGGGAGGGAAGAGAGAGAAAGACACAGCAAGTGAGAGAGTGAGAGATTAATCTAAAGTGAAGCTTCCTAGCCTTCTTTTGAAATTGCAGGAGAAATAGCCATAGGGACAGTTGAAGAAAAGTTGGTCAAAAGTTTTCTACTTGGGGCACCTGGGTGGCTCAGTGGGTTAAGCCGCTGCCTTCGGCTCGGGTCATGATCTCAGGGTCCTGGGATCGAGTCCCACATCGGGCTCTCTGCTCAGCAAGAAGCCTGCTTCCCTCTCTCTCTCTCTCTCTGCCTGCCTCTCCGTCTACTTGTGATCTCTCTCTGTCAAATAAATAAATTAAATCTTTAAAAAAAAAAAAAAAAAAAGTTTTCTACTGCCCATCACAACAGGAGAAGTGCAGAATCTGCCTAGCTACCTCACCAATGTTAATCAAAGAGGACAAACCCACAAAATCTTCCCATTATTAATCAAGAAAATATCCATCTACCTCTCTATCTAGTGTTAATTAAATGCATCTATGTGCCTAACACCATGCTTGAAAGAGAAATGTGTGGGGTGCCTGTGGACGCAGGAAGGGACGGCAAAAAAAACTGAGAGGTTCCAGAGCAGGAAACTTTCCTTTCCAGTTTCATGACCGTAGCCCCCATGTTCTCTTAAATATCACCTAAAGTTAATCTCTGTGGTCCCCACAGCCTTGGCAAAAGCTACTTCTCAGTATCTGGTAAGGGCACCAGTCTATTCCAAGCACATGACAGATATATATAATAACAGATATCAAGGTAAAATTAGAAAATATTGAATACAAGGGTTTGGAAATTTTGTATTTTCTTCTAATTCCTGAGAAATGTATGAGAAAAGGAGGGACAAACTTAACTAAAAGCCTTATCTAGTACTCAAGGAGGACAAACAAAATGGAAAGTAACTGATTGCAACTGATTAGGATATCTAATGCCCACAAAAATAGAGCATTTCATTCCTTTGCCTCCTGCCCCATTCAAAGGCTTCTGAATGCCAGATCAACTCAGTAACAGCTCAGAGAAAAATTAAAATAATGCTTTATTTAAAAATGTAGAAAGAGTAATGTCTTACATTTCTTCAGATACTGCCCTCTAAAATTTCACAGATCCACTACACATGGTGGGGGATAAACAGAGAGAATCCATGATATCTCACAAAGAAAACAAGCCAATTTCAGATAAAGAATGGTCAAGGAGGGGGCGTGCCTCAGTAGGTTGAGTATCTCACGCTTAGTTTCAGGTCAGGTTGCTATCTCAGGGTTGGGCTCTGTGCTCAGTGCAGAGTCTGCATGGGACTCACTCTCTCTTTCTCTCCCCAGTTGCTTGCTCACATATGCTCTCTCCCTCTCTCAACTAATAAAGTAAATGTTTAAAAAAAAAAAAAGGAAATAAAAGAAATGGTCAAGAAACCACCTAATTTTGCCTAGAAAGAAAAGAAGTGCTGATTTGCAGCTGTGAAATCATCAGACCCCAAGATGGCTACCAATATCCTGTGTAAAAGGACAAAGAAGCTGGATAACCCCAGGCTGAGTGGCTTCCTGCCAGGAGACCTCACAAGGGCTTTTTAGTTAATCCAGAGTTTTATATATCATGTTTGTTCAAAGTGGACACGTAATGTTGACCTAGAGAGTAGATTTTTAGATAGAAATGTTGGAACTCTTTTAATTGCCATTTCTACTGTTCATAGTAAATAGTCTTAAAAAGTTACATTTTCATTACATTTTGTCAGTATCTATGGATTTCATTACGACTATGACATCTAATTGCTGTTTTCTACATGAAGGAATAGAAAAACGCTGTCTCTTACGCTTTACAAGATGCGGGAATGTCAAATAACCCTTTCCTGTTGTCTGTCTGTTGACACATTCCATTTGTATTTCTCCACCACATCCGTGGTGCTTCACTCTAATGCCAATGTTAAAATATGGGATTAGTGTCACTACTTAATTTTCTTAACAAGCTATCAGACAATAATGCATGCTTCAATTATTTTCTTTTTAAAAAACAATTATAACTTGTTGAAAAGCTTAACATTTTCTGGGTACTGAGATATATCAATTTTGTGAAAATGTGAGCAAGCATTTTACATGGAAACACACCTTACCTATACTGAAAAATGAAACCAGGTAAGTGGTTCTTGGAAAGACTTGACTTCCGCAGTATCTGTAGTCCCTGAAGTTGGCAAGTATCAACTGTGCCATGTAAACATTCCTTCATGCAGTACAAGCGTGATGGGAATAACAGAGTCAAGGAGGAAACCAACAATGACAAGTTTCTCCTGGGGATTCTGCTGAGTCTGCTTTTGTGATAAAAACCAAACACCTGCACCAAGATGCATCTCTTTCTTGATTTTTTTTTAAATAAAATCAGGATTCATTTGTAGTTTTACAAGGCCAGAATAAAAAGTTCAGCAATACATTCTTTTCTGTGAAGCCACACATTATCACACATTTTGAGAGAGATGAATATAACCAAGGCTGTCAGATAAGAGATCTCCTGCTAATCAAGACTCTATAGAAAGTAACTATTAACACTCACCTTAAAAACACGTAAGGCCTCAGCCCCCCACATGGCTTCCAAATTATTTCAGGGGCTGCTCGGGCCCTCAGGAGCAAGTATTGCCTATATGCAAAATAAATAAGGTGTCCCACAAAATATATGTTCTAACATTTTTTCAGTGCATTTGGATATTTCCAGGAAAGACATTTGAGATACTGTTCTTTTATCCAACCAGATTAAAGGATCAGAAATAGAAGTCTGGAGAAAGGCTACTCTAGGGGAGGAGATATTTTTCTGAACCCCCTGGGACCTGACTCTGCTTTCTACTCCTGGATGATGATGTGGTTTGCTGACCCTGTATCTGATTCAAGAGATGATTGCTTGCAAGAATTTCCTTAAATGGAAGGGCCCAGACTCTCAAAAGTAAATTTTTTTCTAGAATGGACATGTAAATCCTTAATACAGAGCAAATGTATGGTCACAAAATATGACTTTTATTCAGACCCAACAGCAGCCAACTCCATGCAGACACTGCCACAACTCTGTAGCGCCTCATAGGGAACAATGTATAAGAGAAGCACCACTGGCATTCAGCCTCTGCTCTGCCTGCATGGTCTCCCCATTCTGATCAGTTTCTGTATCCCTGCTGATTAAAACTTGAATAGGCAATGGAGGCATCTGTTCTCTCTTCCCACAGATTAAAAATCCCTGAAGCACTTCAGTTAATATCAGAAATCTATCTAAAACGCCTGCAGATGATGCCTGAACTGCGGCTGGTGCAACGACCCTTCCCAAGTGGCCAGACTCGGAAAAAGATCTGGAAAAGGGGGAAGGACAGATGAATAAGCTGAAGATGGCTCAATTTGAGGCACAAGAGCCTCTGGCCCAGAGTCTATGACGTCCTGTGGGAAGCTTCTGGGGATAGTATCAGTGGAACCTCTCCTCTATGCCCCACAGCCAGGGCCAGTGACTAAATAGCAGGGCTGTTCTACCTTCTGCTGTGGGTTCACTCAAGCCCTTTTTCTCCTGACAAAAAAGCATGGCAGAGAGAAGCTCTACACTCACTGATCCCCACCCTTCCTGTGGAAATGGCTACAGAAGTAGAAGGAGGAAGCTAAATGTGGGGTATTGAATAGAGGGCAGAAAAGTATGAAATAGGACATACTTTGTTTTCTTTATAAAATTAAGAAAAATTATGTCTTCACTGGTTTTACCTGATAAAGTGAACAAGAGGACAATTCCTTCCAAAAGTAAATATTCTAAAATGTCTGTTCTAAATATTTCTTCTCCCAGGCAAACCTGGTGTTAACTTTCTCACCTGGCATACATGGATTGAGATCTCAACTAAACATTTCTATTGATGAAAGGGTAAGGGGTTTCTTTTATTTACTATATATTCAATTGAGGAAGACTGATCGGACTCGGGCCTGAATCACTGTAGTCTTTTTTTTAATCCTTGTTAAGAATTTTTTACTCCAGATCTTTTCTTGGGTTAGAATTCTGGTTTTTAATCTCAGTGCAAAGTCAGCAGGGCATGTGGAAAATAACTTATGTAGAATAAAAAACCATATACAAACACCAGATAATTATCCATAAGTCTGAGAAGAGTATGTCGGTCATAGCAAATGTAACTGAACAGAGAGGGAGTTAGCAATATCTAAACTCTAATAAGAAAAACAACACCCACCAAAACAATCCTACTGCCAACAAAACACAAAGACACCCAGATCTGGGGGATAGGAAGAGACCATTCAGATCATTGTTAGATGAGTGTTAGCTAAATTCTGGTTCTCTTCTTTAAAAGATTGGGAGAGAAACTAAAAGTGGACAGAGTTGAGCTACAGAACTGAGCTCCAGACTAAAGGAGGGAAAATAAAAAGGGAAAAGAAAGGATGGATTCAATCCATTGCTGAGTTTGATATGTCAACCCTGTTGGAGCCAAGGCAAACTCACTGGCATTAGAAGGGCACACTTAGAGCAGACAAAACTCATAGCTATAACCTCCTCTGTAAATTCTACCTGACTGCCTTTAATAGAGTTAGCAGCTTCCTTCTTTGAGTTCCCAGAACATCCTTATCTTTATTTAGCCTATCTTATTATGGTCATAGAGCATAGTAGCTAAGAGCCTAGGCACTGAATCAGGTTGCCTGGTTTTAACCATTCTTCCCTTTACTACCTATGTAATATATAAAGTTATAATTTAAGTACCCCTTGCCTCAGTTTCCTCAACTGTAAAAAGGGGTTAATAATAGTACTACTACAAATGGTACCTTGAAGATTAAATGACGTAATACTTGTAAAGCCTTTAGAACACAACTCATGTTGAAAAAATGTGTATCATTATTTTTTCAAAAAAGTACATCTGTGTACAAAAGGTGTGTGAATGAGGGCATGTCATGGGGAATGTTTAATGTTAGGCTAAGTTAAAAAAAAAAGTGTTTTTATTTCCAGGACACTCCATGGATCCCTATATATTGAATTGAACAGTTTCAAAGCAATCTAACTGAAGTTCTCCATAACTAACCTTTGTACCTAGATTATTTTTTATGAGCTGACTAGATAAATGCTAAGATAAGAAAAGAGAGGCGGGCAGTATGCATGGCCAATCTATTATCAAACAGTTTATTTCCAATACCAAAAGTCTTTAATAAGTGGTCTTACTTTCCTTGGGTTCCGTTCATTTAAATATCTTGGAATGGGGTCATAGTTTATGAGGTTTCTACCCTAATCTCATCCTTTCTTCGAAAAAGTTTAAAACATTTTCAAGTTTGGGGAACCATTCATTATCCTGAAATGATAATGAATGGAAGCTGAGAGTCAGAAGGTCACCCTCCAGAGAGTAACAGGCCCATGAGAAATTAAAAGAATTTTAGACAAAACATCAAAATTTTATATTTTTCTAATATCCTAAAAATGATGGTATCAATGGTATTATAATATTTAGTGCCCTATATTTTCATTGCTTTACTGTTCCTTAAAGGAAGATAAAGATTGTTTTTGTTTCTTTTTAGAAGAGAGGTACTTAGGTGATGATTGAAAGTGGGATATTCTAGACCTATAAACATTGAAACCAATCCCATGACACTTGATCCAGTGGTTCAAACAAAAAAAGAAAACAAAGATCCCTAAAATTTTTATCAGCAACATAATATAAACATGTGTGGTATGACAACCTATGCTGAGACATAAAAAGACCAGAAAATGGTAACAGGAGGAAGTGTATTAATAAGCCTTAGTATATAAATTAGAACAATATATAAATAAACTTATTAAAGGCAGAAAAAAATTGGACATATCAACATAAACTCTTGATCATTTGAAAAATAATTATTTTCCTGCTCTGTCACTAATGTGGCCCCGTGGCCAAAGCAGCTGGTGTTCACATGAAACAAAAACAAAAAACACCCTTCATTCCAAATTTGGTTTCTAATAGAGAGCAACTTTAAAAAAGAACATGGCTCCTTGATGGGTTGCTGATTCCATGCTCAAAACAAGGAAATCAAGATGATTTTGCCATTTCTTATTGAAATAAACAACAGTTTCAAAAATGTCTGCTAGTGGTTTTAAATTAGGAAAATAAAGTCACCTTGAAGAAGCTCCAAATGGTCAAAGTGTGACAGAAGCATCAAGAAGAAAATTACAGTCAATGGGTACCCATTGAATCTACAAAAGCTATAAACCAAAATGATGCTCAAAAGGGTCAAATAATATAAAGCACAGTAAAGCAAAGTCCTACCTACTGATGCGAATTAAATAAATGGTGCCTGATTATAAAAATATAATCCTATGGCCACCAATCAGGGGCCTGAGGGGTACCATATGGTAAAATGCAACATATGGTGAAATGTAATTCTGGTCTTCGATCCAAAGTTCCTATTGGAACTAAATGGATTAAAAATCATAAACCAGAGTCAGGGGTAGACTCCAGGAAAACAGATTTCTAGAATTGTAGAACACTGAAGGGAGATATTACTTAGGTACCCATCTGGGAACTGAGTTGACCCTCTTCTTCTAGTAGAATATGTGGTCTTATCGACCCTGATGCTGGCTTAAAAATAGGACTCCTTCATGTCTATAAACATTTTACTAAATGAAAGACATGGATAATCAGTTTTCCTGAGTGAGTCCCAAGTATAAACACGAGTGGGACAGTGATATATCTTTTGTTTCAGATCTGGCAGCACCTTACACACAGGCAACTGCATATGCGCATTAGGGAGAGTGAGCCCAGGGAAGCTTTGTTAGGATAGGTTGAATATACTTCCTCCCTTTCTAGTCAAACCATTTCTTCTACATTTCTATATCCTTGGCTAATTAAATGGAAATTTATAGTGGGAGCGTTTGTTGGGTCTCTCCCTATCCATCCACAATCAACCTGAAATCCTGCAGATTCATTATAATTAATGAATTCATATAAATGTGTTTCCAATTTCTCGAAGGTTTTTTTGTCATTATGTGTTTTTTTCAAAAACTGATACTTGAAGTATAATATGCTATACAGTATTCCCCTGTGACTAAGAACTATTCTAGGGTTTACAGTTTAGGACCTCTGATCATCCACTGTTCCACATGTAGGTGAGGTGAGAATTATTTTTACATACCAAGGGAAGATTTTTTTTTTTAGGTTAGTTTCGATAGGCATTTTCACCCTAATACCACCAAAGGTTAGTTATAGAGGAACAGATTAACCAGATATGCCATCTCGCTCTGAGCCCTTCACCAGATCCTGCACAACGTGGGTCCCTGTCCTGAGCCACACATAGTGATGGCACAGAAGGAGTTCTACTGAAGCTTGTCTGGGGAGCTGGCCTGGAGACCCAGGCTGAGAAAAAAAAAAGTAAGTGCCAAACAAAGTCTCAAGTTCTAGGACAAGGATGAGTGCCCAAGTAAGACGGAGGATTGCTAGAAGGGTAGAACAACAAAAACAAGAGGACCTTCCAGAGTAGGTGGTGCTAATAAAGAAGCCAACATAACCACTGCCTTCCATTATCCACATCAATAACACTGTCTTGAAATAAAGGGCACATTTGAAATATCTGACACAACTTTGACATAAAGATGCTCAACAAATACTAGTTCTTTTCTTTTCCACTAATCCCATTCATTAGCATTAGAAAATTATTGTAACAAATTTATACCAAGCAGCTTCTATGGATGGCCAAGTGCTAGTCGAAGAGAGAAAATATTAATTAATCCTAGCTTAAAAATCTAACTAAAATAATGACCTAGCTTAAAAAACTTAGTTAAGATAATATTGAATAAAATAATACACAAAAGAGTAGGAAAAAATTTGTCCACTAAGGTGTTTTCTCTATAAAAGTTCTTTTTTTGAATAGGTGACTGTTTCTATGTTAGTAGCCAAAACTTAGAAAATTATGAAAGAAATTTCTCAAATGTCACATTTTTCAAGAGGGGAAGGCACTGAGATAAAAATGATGTATCTCATATAAGATACTTTATTAAAAAGGGCTTTGTTCATTGCAATGAATGAATGCATAAAGTGCAAGTGATTTCAGTGTTCCAACACTGAGTATACTGAATATTCTAATCAAATATGAAGGTTTGTTGATATAATTTGCACCCCCAAAAAAGATCTGTGCATGCATCTTCTCACCTCCATTTTCCTCCATTATTCAGGTGTCTCTCCCATTGGACACCCCCTAGTTTACTCAGGTGTGAAGACACAGACCTTGTGGTAGCTTGCAGGAGGTATATAATTTATGAGTAGCTCATTATTTGCTCCCAATTTCAAAATCATTTTAGTATATATTGTGTTCTTTAGTTTTTCCCTTTCCTACAAACATCTGTGCAACATCCACATAAGTGGTTAGGAATACATCCAATGGAACCTTCCAAAATAGAGCCAGGAAAGAGGTCACACTGAATCATGGCAAAGGGTGGGTGGTCAAGTACCTCAACAGTATAACATAAACACACGTGCACACATACACATGCACACACAAATGAAATCTTACATTTGAAAGATAGCAGGTGCCAGTCAAAAAGTATGCTTGACAAAAACACTGAAAAATACATATAAAAATTTAGATTAAAATAACAGGGATTAGCTGTGCACTTTCTGTAACATATTAGTATCTTTAAGACTTTGGAAGCTACTCATTTTTTCAAATATTACTTTTTTTTTTTTTAAAGATCTATTTATTTCTTTGAGAGAGAGCGACAGAGACAGAGCATGTGGCCAGGAGAGACAGAGAGAAAGAATCCCAAGAAGACTCGTGCGAAGCCCATCTTGGGGCTCAATCTCACAACCTGAGCTGAAACCAAGAGTCAGATGTTTAACCAACTGTGTCATCCAAGCACCCCTTAAATACCACCTTTTCAATTAAAAGGATGCTTACTGTCTAATGGAAGAATGCATTATAATAAATCAGATGAGATTTTTAGACTATTATCCAGAATGAGTTTATGCTCAAAGCCCAGTAACATTGAAAATCTAGTATGTTTAGAATATTTTTGGCATTAAAGGAAGAGTAGAAGTTGCCTTAAATCAGTCCTTTGGGTGCAAAAAACCACAAATAATTGGGAGAAATAAAAGAATAAAGGAAACAAAAACCCTAAAGTGAGTAAAAATGTAGATCCTACTGAAGCAACTTCATTTCACCTAAATTATACAGGCATCCTCTATTCTGTAAAATGACTGGTAAGGCTGCCAGGTTTGCCTGAATTTTATTTTACAGTTTTCACTGCTATGATTCAGCAATTGCCCACTACACTACCCCCAAATAATCAGGTATGGTGAAAATATAGCCAAACTATAGTTCCAGCTTTTGAAAGCATAACCCCTGGCATATTCAGTTTATACAAAAAGAAATATTGGAACTAATTTGAACTTTTTTATGCTTGAAAAGTAAAGCATATTCAATGCAATAGGGGCAATTCATGATGCTCTTAACCAACATTACCAGCGTTTGAATTCCTTCTGGTTAGTTTTCAAACATTTTGGGGAAGAAGCCACACTTGAAGTCCAACTGAGGAATAATGGATAAGTAACAGCTATCAGGAATATATTTTGTAAATTCAGTATTCACAGTGCTTCCTGCTAGAGAATTTTGCAAAGGCAATTTATGAACACTAAAATTTTACCTTCATAAGGAAAATTACCATTTAATATAAATTATATGATGTTTCCCCATGTTTGATAAAGTGTACCGAACTTAAAGTAGATCCATAGAGGAGAGTGAGTAGATGTTCTTTTTGATCATCATTTATGAGACAATTAGTAACATAAACTTGACTGAACCACACATCATAGTTAGGAGGAATGACATCCTGATTAGACACATGGATCTCTTTAATAACAACTTTAATATAATTATCAGTAACCACAGAGCTTTGGAATATTAAAATAAGAATGTGTGATCCCAAGCAAAGCTTCAAATGAACACCTCTAGTTCCACTCAACATTTATTGAGTTTGGAATTCAACAAATAATAGAGAATGGGCTGGAAAAGCATTTACATTCCAGCACCTGTTGCTCATTAATGGAATCCACTTGGGCAAGGAACTGAACCTTTTAGTACTTAGGTTTCTTATCCGAGAAGCAGGGATAATACTAGTCATGTGGCCCAGTTCACAGAGAATTGTAGCACCAAAGCCAGCAACAGCAGCGGTAGTAAAACAGAGTATTAATACAACTTTCATTTTCTGAGGGCTTATTCTGTGGACTGAAAACAAGACAGTGAGATAGGCATGCCTTTGTTTGTAGACAAGGAAGCTGAGGCTCCGAGATTAGAACTTGCATAAGGTTGCACATGTGTTGCTGGCAAAGTCCAAGAGTGAGCACAAACTACTCTGACTCAGGAGGTCATGATCTGGTTCACATCTCAAAATGCGTTCCCATGTGTCATCTAATGAGGTAATGCTATTGACCACACATTGTAAATGGCAAAGCACCACAGTAATGCAATGTGTTATTACTGTGATTTTTTAAAAAGTTGTTAAAATGTATTTTCTGCTGAATATATAATACTATTCTTAGCAAAAGCCCATTAATTCAAGAAACTAAGGAAAAAGCATGAATGGATATGCAATTTGTCACCTAAAACACGGAAAGTAAAATAGATGTGACAGTTGGTGATGTCATCTCATACATTTGTGCATTTACACACAACTGTCCCAACCCACAAACATCAAGTATCTCCCAAGACACCAATGGAAATTGCTGGAATCATTAAAAAGTCAAGAGATTTGTTGTGTATGGTCATGGCTTCCCAAGCCCAGACTGACAACCTGGCAGGCTGCTCACAGGAGGTTATTAGACACATAGGACAAGTATGTTAGGCTGCAAATAGTCTGTGGCCAAGCCTCCCAGGGATAGCAAAGGGCAGAAAGTTAGCAAAGCTGTCTCTTGTTGGCAGCCAAAAACAATTACAGTGAACTGGAAAAGTAACAAAGGCATATCAACCATCTCCACACTGTCCTAATTTTTCTAAGCATTTAAAACAAATGAAAGATTCTGTTTGCCAACAACAGGTAAAACTAATTTATAGTTAAATTTACATGTTATTTACTTGCAAACACTCTACCCAGAAAAAAGTTTGGTCCTGAGTGAAACAGAAGAGGCAGAAAAAAGTGACCTCTATACTTCTCTTCTACATTTCTGCTTTTCTGCAATTGTCCTCACTTAGCTTATCCCACCTCAGGCAGCAAGGCCCCAGATATTTGTGACCACTTGCCCCCTTCCCTTTACTGTGGTACTGCTCTTTGTTTCTTCTAGAAGAGATAAAATAAAACCGAAAGGCCAGAATGTACAGGTATGAGGATCAGGACACTGATGGGTCCTAGGCAAATACTAGTAAATAATAACGTACAATCCCTGCCCCCGATGAACTCATAGCCAGGACACATCAACAATGAGTAACACTACCAACGAGAGCATGCTAGCCCTGGGAAGTGTACAGGAGGGAACTTATATTCAGTCTTGGCATCAGGGAAGGAAGGGAGGGCCTTACCACATTTGGGTTGACCTTATGTCGGAAGCATGTGATGTTCACCACGTATGGCCAATCATCAGGCTCCATTAGCACCCCAGCAGCATGAGCACATGTAACATGGAAGGAGGCTGGGCAGCGGCCATAGGAACACTGGATACAGGCCCCAGAGACCTTCTTAACCCGGTGTCTGCAGAAGATGCATTTCTGGAGGGTTAAAACAAAGAACATCAATTCAAACTGTAACTCAGACAATTTCCACACTTCATAGAATAATAGCTATTAGAGAAGCAGAAAACTGATTACGTCAACAAGTCTTGACCCTACTGGGGCCCTAGTGGTGAGAGCAACTGTGACAATATAAGTTGCATATTTTTAATGAAACACACTGATATGGTCACGTACTACCAAACATATGTTGAAATACTACCTATGGTTAGGAAATCCCTTCTGTATATGCTTCTCTGGGCACAGTGAGGAAAGACCCCAAGGGTACTCCTGTAAATCACCTGCAAATGCTCAAGTTGCTTTTTACCTCCTGCATGGCAGGACTCTTGGTACATCAAGAGATAGAATATGGGTTTGGAAGAGAGGTACCTACTCTCCTAAATTAGATGAGGTCTTTAGAAATAACCACAGCACAGAGGTGGTCTTAGTTTTCTGTTTACAAGGAACTGCAAAGTGTTAATGGTCCAATGTGGAAACTAGGGGCTCAAGTGTTTAATAATACAAATCTGAACCCTTCATGACTGACATAAAAATATGCTTCCCAAAGTGAGAAAATTGAAAATCACCCCAAAGGGCATAATTTTGTTGAGTAGCTATAGCTGACTATGCCTGGTGAAGAGAGAATGAAAATAAAAACAGCAATAATGATTACCACAATCTAAAAATTAAATTGCATACAATTAGCCCTAGACATTATCAGTGTATTTGTTATGAAAGACAGGAAAAATCGAACAGCTTCACTAAATGTATAATTAGTGAATACTTGATAGTTAGAAAAAATGGTTGTAGAACAACATAGGGTAGGTTCGGAAAGCAGAAGAAACAGAATGATAAAAAGCTTGACTTTTCTTTCCTAAGGATGAAAAACACCTGCAATCTGATCAAATATTGGTGCAGCTGCTCTTCTTTTATAGGTACATTTTCCTTCCCGGGACAGAAAAGGTACTTAAACTCAATGCCTTTTGGGGATAATATTTTATCACGGACCTGTAAGAATCAATGTGAACTTAACTTCTAACTCTTCTTCGCCCTCATATCAGATCAGCAATTTTAGTCTTATAGATTCTGCACCTTAATCTTGCCCTAATCTCTCCCTGCCCATCTATACCACCTGCCACTGCCTCTGCCCATGGTACCCAGCATAGTAATATCCTCCTAACTGGTCTTTATTTTATTCCATTTCCATTCATCTTCCCCAGGCCTGCCAGTATGAACTCTTTACAACATAAATCCAATGTCACCCCTGTTTAAATGTCCTTCATTGGCTTCTCCTTATTTCCAGAACATTCTAGAAAAAAAGGGACAGCATGAGACAGACGTGGAAAGCTTATAATAGGCCTTATAGTCCATCTGAGCAGTCTTATTTCTCACTAGTCTGCATAAGGATGCCACACTCTAGGCATTTATCTGTTCTCCCTATACATCTAGATTCAATGTACAATTAAGTATTTTTAAGTGGGACTTAAGGATGTGGCTTAGTTGATTAAGAAACTACATACACACACAACCACAGAACTGAAATAAGACCCATTATTATCGGAATAAAAGCATTACTTAATATCTTGGTGTCTTGGCAATTTTTTAAAAGACTTTATTTATTTATTTGAGAGAGAGAGGGAGTGCACAAGCAGGGGGAGGGGCAGAGAGAGAAGCAGACCCCCTGCTGAGTAGGGATGCCCAGAGGAGGCAGAGGAGGGGAAGGGGGAGTTCAATCCCTGGACCTGGGGATCATGACCTGAGCTAAAGGCAGCTGCTTAACTGACTGAGCACTCTTTGACAATTCTTATTATCAGTTTCAATACATTCTTGGTAATTCTTGGCATTCTAATATTTTTTGCCAGTTCCAATATTTTGAAATGTGATGGCAGGTATAATAGTGAAAACTCGTATCAGGGGCCTCAGGCATAATCAAACAATCTTTAAAGAGCCTAATCATACTACATGGAGGTCAGCATTTAACTACGTTAAGATATTGATAAATATGAGAGAAAAAAATGGTTTCCCATTTTCTTAACTAAATAGGATTTTTTTAAGAGTAAGCAAGAATGAAATTTGCTGTGGGTTTTTCATAGATAGATTTTATGAAGTTGAGGAATGTTCCTTCTATCCTTATACTTTGAAGAGTTTTAATCAGGAACGGATGCTGTATTTTGTCAAATGCTTTTTCTGCATCAACTGAGAAGACCACGTGGTTCTTCTCTCTTCTCTTATTGACTTGAAAAAAAAAAAAGACAAATCTTTCCAATTGGTATGGATATCAATATTGTTTATAAGGAAAAATGTCTTGAAAACAATTGTCAATTAGGACAATTTGGGTAGAGTGTGTACTGTCCAGTTCTCCATACATGGCATGAGACCTATTTTTTCTTTCAATGACTGCCTAGTATCTTATTGTATGTGTTTATATCTAAATGGTGCATCAGCCTTTCTTTTTTTCTCCCAACATTTCTTTTGTCTTAAACTAATCCTCTGTTAATATGTTTAGAGTATTTCCAGGATTTTTTTTTTTTTTTCTGTCTGTTTGGAGCTATTTCAAGCAATGTTAATTGTGTACATCTTTCTGTAGACCTCTTAGTTTACTTGTACAAGTCTACCCAGAATAAAATTTTAAGTAAAATTTTTTTAAAAAGTAGGAAAGAGTATTATGACTTAAGCTAGTTAATGAATTGGTAACTCCAGCCTCTTCCACCATTAACTGCCTCATTAAACAGAGGCCCTCCAGAAAAGGCAATAGAAACAGAGATAATACACTTAAACCCAGTGAGGATTCAATCCTTGGAATCCAGTAAGGGAAGGGCTCTCCTTTCCCAGAAGACGAGAAGTGGTCACTTCTAAGGATACAACCAGTATCCTTACAAATTCAACCTAACTGCAGACTACTATAATTTGATGTGTTGGAAGATATTTATTCATAGAACTGGGAAGTATGACTTAAACATCAACCAGGTTTTTGAGGAGATGGAGAAATACATAAAACCGAGTAGAGGAGCCATTCTGTATCTTTATAGTACAGTCTGCGATGTATTTCCAAACCCCATTTTCACTGGCTTGCTACTAAACCAGTTGTTCTGTACCTGGGATGAAACATCTCTGGCAATCTGACACCTACCCATGTCTGGGCTACAGAACTTAATTTAGCAGGGCAAAGACAAGGACAAATAGATAGTTCTTGAGGATGTTACAATGGAATAATCACTATAAAAGGCCAGCAAGAAAGTGCTTTGTGGAACCTGAATGACTAGTGGAATGAGTTATGCTTGGAGGCAAGACAGGGAAGAAAGCCTTCAGTAAACACACGGCTGACTGGATCAAGATGGTGGACTTAGCCTGTGCTACAACTTTCTCTACAACTAACCCTTAAGTAAAGATAAAGGAAAATAAAAAAAGACAAGATACTCACTGTTGGACAAGTCCATGGCCTATCCTGTCCCAATCATCATCAGCAGGTGAGGTAATCCTATCTGATCTGAATCGGAGTCCTATGATCTGACTCATCACTCACCAATAAGCCAAGCAGATTCTCATTTGGGCTGAGGAAAGAAAAAGTGCACCCTGGATGCACAACTAAAGTACAATCAGATACTTTAAAAATCACAAACATTGGGGGCACCTGGGTGGCTCAGTGGGTTAAAGCCTCTGCCTTCGGCTCAGACCATGATCTCAGGGTCCTGGGATCAAGCCCCGCATCCGGCTCTCTGCTTGCTGGGGAGCCTGCTCCCCCCTCTCTCTCTGCCTGCCTCTTGGCCTACTTGTGATCTCTGTCTGTCAAAAAAAATAAATAAAATCTTAAAAAAAAATCACAAACATTGGAGGGAAAACAAAAATAATTGAGAGATGCTATGCTTCTCAGTAGAAGAATATCTGACCTAAGGAGTCAGGTAGGTGGAAGCACAAGATGAGTTAAAAAGAGGTACAGTATATGATATGATAGAGATTCCAAAATATATCCCATCAATTAGGAAAAAAGTAACAATTACATAGCTAAGAAATTCAAAAAGTCAAAAAGAATCAAGATATGCTGAATATTGGATTTCATCCTATTAAAGATCAAATTAGTAACTGGAAGATGGAACCTACAGATTGTACAGAACACAGAAGAAGAAGAAAAAAGAAAATAAAACACAAATGCTAAGCAATATGGAAAAGAGATCCAGATGTTCTATTATCTTTCTAAAAGGCATCTTACAGGAATAAAAAAAGAAAATAACAGAAATTTTCCAGACCTGAAAAAAAGCCCAACAAGTAGGATTAGTTAAAAAAAAAAAAAAAATCACCTAGCAACATCTTAGACCTCAAAATAAAAAGAGAAAAATCCCAAAATCTTTCAGAGAAGAAAAGAGAAAAATCAGATTACCATCAGATCTCTAATGTGCAACAGTGAATGCTAACAGACAATGAAACAATATCTTCCGTTTCTGGAGGAAAATTAAATTTGGTCTATATTCAGCAGAATTATCATTCAAATGTGAGGGCAAACATAAAGACTTTTTTTTTTCTTTTTCATATACAAAGATACAAAGATGAGGAGTATATGTGAAGTGAAGAGCAACCAAAATGCTTAATATGTAGATAAGCCTAAATGAATATCAACTTTATAAATAATAATAGTAATGTCTTTTGGGTTTCAAATATAGAGAATATGAACAAATAACGACTGAAGCACATAAGGAAGAAGTGGTAAAAGACATTTAAAATGTTCTAAAGCTGTTGAACTGTCTGGGACAGGGGTAAAAGTATCAATTAACTAAGTGTGGAAAACAAAACAGAATAAGGAAAAATAAATTCAAACAAAGACAAGAAAGGAAGGAAACAGAAGCAGAACAAACAAGGAGCAAAGGGAAAGAACAGTGTAAGTTGGCAGAACTAAACCCAAATATGCCAGTATATTATGTATAAACAGACCAGGGATAGCAAAGTTTTTCTTAAAGTGCCAGATAGTAAGTATTTTAGGCTTGTATTGTATGGAGTCCCAGTTGCAACCACTCAACTCTGCCATTGTAGCACAAAAGCAGCCATAGATAATCTGAAAATAAAGACTGCTGTTGTGTTCCAATAAAACTTTATTTGTAACAACAAGCACATACTTTAGTTTGCTGATGACTGCTATAGGCCATGGGCACACATTTGAAATTATGGGTACATATTTGAAGTTAGTATGATAGAATTAGTATTTAAGAATGATCACTCTAACTCTAAATGATAAAGAACAAACTGAAGGTTGATGGAGGGAGGTGGCTGGGGGATGGACTAGATGGGTGATGGGTATTAAGGAGGGCACTTGTTATGATGAGCACTGGGTATTGTATGCAAGTGATGAATCACCAAATTCTACTCCAGAAACCAATATTGCACTGTATGTTTATTACCTAAATTTAGACTAAAATAAAATGATCACTCTATCAGCAAGATAGATCAAGGTAGGAAAACAAACTGTCAGGAAGCCATGTAAATAGGGAGGCACAGGATGATGAGGAGAGTTGGATTATGGAAATAGCTATTGGAAGGAAGGTAGATTTTTAGTTTTTTATTCTTTTTTTTTAAAGATTTTATTCATTTATTCAACAGAGAGAGAGAGATCACAAGTAGGAAGAGAGGCAGGCAAAGAGAGAGGGTGAAGCAGGCTCCCTGCTGTGCAAAGAGCCTGATGCGGGGCTCGATCCCAAGACCATGAGATCATGACCTGAGCCGAAGGCAGCAGCTTAACCCACTGAGCCACCCAGGCACCCCAAGTTTTTTATTCTTGTTGCCCTTTTTTGATAGAGATGTTATGCCTTCCTCTAAATAGAGCTGCTCACTTAAGATAGACTTGCCTTCTGTGGGAAAGAACCTCTCTAGTAGTGGCCTTAGTGTGAAAATGGATGGGGGTAGAGGCAACACCAATTCCAGAGGGACAGGGATAGTAGAGAACATGTGAAGAAAAAGATTATCAGGCATTTAAAAGCAGAAAGGGTTCAGAAAGATAGGGTCATTCTTCCTGCAATTCAAGAAAGTGCCAGTGTCCAACTGGGAAAAGGATGAGGAGCCAGTTGGTGGATGACAGTTAATGAAGGCTTTGAAAAGCCAAACAAGGCAGCCTGGAGGACCATTATTTCTGGTATTTTAGAGGTGGGGTTGCCATCCAGGGAGGCCAGTGCAGCACAGCAGGAAAACGCTAGCACAGATAACACCAGAGTGACTTTAAAGTGTCCTTTACCTCTGTGGTTTTCTAGGAAGGACACCTGGGATATAACAGCTGCTCAGTCGATGTTTGCTCAATTAAACTGAATACAAACAAGTAGATCAGGGTGAGACCTGCTCATGTTTCCTCAACAATTTAAAGAAAAAAAAAAAGGCCTTCATTATAGAACTATGCCACAGGAATATTAGAGCAGGCCAGAGTCACAGGGATTCCTGCTTAAAACATAGATTGCTCACCCCACCCCCAGAGTTTCAGTGTCCCTAGCCAGGGCCACTGAATTTGCATTTCTAACAAGTTCCCAGTGGTGCTGATACTGTTGATCCAGGGATCACACTTTGAGAACCAAGGGTTGAGGGTTAAAGAGTTAAAGGATGTTGATGCTTCTGAGAGCCTGTAGGCTAAGGCAATTCAGGAAGTACAATGATTTTTCATCTATTCTTCTGTGTCAAGGGCTAAGAGAATTCTCGGGCGAGTATGATTTATAGAGCACTATACTTTCTTGGGGGACTGGATTTCCATACTTATTCCAATAGCATAGGCCATTAAGGTTCCTAATGGATTGAGGAATTAATGAAGTATCTGGCAATGAGGCTTTGTGTATCATTAGATTCCTTGAGCACACAGCTTGGCAAAGGGCATCAAGAAATGATGAGCTGTGAAGGAGTTGGAAGTTCAAGGCACATCCCATCCCCCCTTTTTTTCTTTTAATATAATTTGTAGTATGATTTTACTGTTGTTTTCACAATGTTATGATTCTTTTTCCTTCCATAAATAGGTAATTCCAAAATAGGCACAATGCTTTTTAATTAGTGTTTCACTATAAGACAAGTAACAAGCTAATGATAATGATATATTAGCTAATTCCCTTTTCCTTTTGCTCTCCCAAGACACTTTTTACAAGCACCACACAGCAAACTAACATTCCCAACTCAAAGAGGGAATAATGTTAGACTCAATGGATAACACTATTGCTGAGGCTGAAACTTGCATTTTACTCTAAGACCTTAAACACAGGTTTTAAAGGAGAACCTTCCCATTCTCTTTCAATTCTACCTGTAAAATTTATGTTCTGTTCATCAGTATTCATTAAGTCAATCACTCAGGTGCCAATACTGGCCAGCACTAGAGGAATACTGAGATGAAGCAGTCGGAGTTGTTCAGCAGGAAGCTTACAGTGCAGGGGAGGAGACAGACATGTAAACACCTTAGGAGGAAAAGCACCTTAGAAGGAAAAGCAGGTGCAACAGCTGTCATTTGAGAGGAAGATTCAGAAGGAGCAGAGAGAGGAGTAGATTGATACCAAGAGAAATCAGTTTGCCCAGAGAGCTCAAGAGCAGCTGGGGGAGGAGGAGAAAGGGAACACAGGAAACCGAGATCCAACATGGACTGACACTACAGGGTTAGGCTGCTTTTGTGAGAGGCAGCAGTTAATATGCCAACTCATACCACTCACACCACACAATTGTCTGACCTCAGCCATTTAAGGATATTACAAATAGCAGACACTATGAAATGGTACAGTAAAAATTGTGAATACTCATGCGTCAGCTTATTACGTTTAAGTCCTGTGTTTCCCCACCCTCCTCAAGAAAAGTTATTTCTACACTTCAAGTTCAGAGCATTAAAATATATGGCTTATGGTGTCAAGTGTGTTGAATTAAATCCTTATTTATGATATGTATCAGAAGCCATTTATCTCATTGCTTATTGTTTGGTGAGATTCACCCCGCAAAAAATGAGAAGCTAAGAAAAAGTCAACTAGCAGGATAAAGAGGAAAGGGCACAGGAATGAGCTCAGCCAGGCCAAGAGACAGAGCCAGAAAAATGGGCAGAGGTGGTAGGGATCAAAGGATACACTTACTCAAAACAAGGCTAGATAGTCGTTGTTGGCCCTGAGAAATGTTAAATAAGAAGCACAAAAGAACTCTAGAACTGGAAAAGCCACTGCAGTTCAGACATAAACTGACAAATTAACAAGTGACTCTTAAAAAGTACTATGTCAACAGCCCAGTCACACTTTTATTTTGGATCAGGAGATACACCACCAGGAAGCTCATCAAATAGGAATCCTTCTGGAAGCACTTTTAATCCCAGCTCCAGAACACTGACCACATACAGCAGGTGCTCAATAACTACTTCCTGACTAAATGAATGACTGTTTCCTTATTATAGATCATATGTTAATTCATTCTTTCAGCCATTTCAATACCTATTAAATATCTTTCATATAACAGACATTTTGCAAAATGTGAAAGGAGATATAAAAATGAAAAAGATACTATCTGTGTATTCAACCAGATTAATCTGGCATATAAGAATAGCTGTGACAAAAGCTCTGCAGTGGTCATCACGATAATCAAGATGAAATGCTATTGGATTTGGAAGGAGAGAGGGCTGGAGAACCAAGGTGAGACCAACAGGTGTGCCTCCGCTGGTTACCTTCCTCCAACCTAGTACCTTCCATCATTCTTCTACTGAGGTGGTCTCAAAGAGGAGCAAAAGAGGATGAACTTCATGACAGCCACTCAAGGGACACCCCATACAGGACAAGAAAGCAAGTATGATTCTGCTTGGATGGTTAAGGTCATGTATCGGTAGAGCTCAGGCAGGTAACCTGGGCACCCCTCTGAAATGAGGGCACAAGTCACTGAGTCCAGGCACCACGAGGTCATTTCCATCAGGCTGGCTTCTGAAGTCAGAAGTTTCCTGTAATTTATTTCTTGGAGTTTGGAGGCAACGTGCTTCTGCACCAAGTCAGACACCGCCTTGGAGTGTGTTGGGGACACGCTACACACTGGCTGAGCCTGCAGCGGCAAGGATGAAGATCTGCCACATGGTTCAGAGAAACTGCTGGCAGGGTTTAGAGAACTCGGGAAGCTAGCAAGAGCAGGCGGATGCCTTGTACTCATCTTGGAAGGACCAGCAGGTCTAGCCAGTGCACATGTGGTAGGTCTAGCCAGTGCACATGTGGTAGCATTAAGAAAGAGGAAGGACAGCCTACAATAGATGTAACAAAGCTCAGAGGTGGAAAACATGAGGCAAAATTGACTGAAGAAGTGTGAGCAAACTAAGGAATGACAGGCTAGAAGGTGAAATTTCAGAAGGTTTCGGATGGTCCCTGACACAAATCTCACCTTCACTTGCCAAGATGAGAGACTGACAAAGGCTTAATAGTGGTGACTAATTTTTAGATGGAAACAGAACTGCTATTTTATTACAATTTTCTGAGTGACTTAAGTTTAAACCTTAGGCAACCAAGCAATTCTCCACAGCAGCCCACCCAGAATATCAGAATAACCCTGCACGCTTATTGTTCAGGCATGGCTCTTTGCTTGTCCATCTTCTGTTCCTCCAGGGTTGGACAAATTCTACTCATCTTGTTATCAAAGGTACCTCACACAGCGTACACAGTATCTGCGGAGTACCCTGACCAAACACCACACTTATCCTGACTTCCCTACATGTATTTCATTGTAGTTGGAAGCACGGACTGGGAAGTCAGACAGATCTGATTTTGAATGCTAGCTTGGCACAGGTACAACACAAGGGCAAGTCACAGGAGGATGAGAGGGTCTGAACAAACAAAAGTGGAGAGAAGGTACTGGGGGAAACAAGCTAACCTCAGAAAGCTTCCTGCCTTCCCTTCCTACCCTCCTTCAACAGAAAACAGAACTTCCCCTCTGCACTTACTACCTGGGCTGTGCAGAAAACCTAAACATAAAAGCAGCATTTGCAAATAAATTAAAGGCAACTTCACAATCTCCTGTTGAAAGAGGCACTTCACTGATAGAATAGAGGAGCATTTGCTGAATCACAAAATAGGCAGTTATCTATGCTGAGAAAAATCAATCACTTATCATTTCTACTTCTCTAACAGCCTGTTTGGGTTCCATCCTTCATTTCAAGTTTATTTCAAATTTAAAGGGCAAAAGGGGAGTACAATTACAGCATACAGAGAGCTTTAGAACACATCCTATTCTGAATACTTATTAAGTGTCCCTAAATATCTTTTAGCTGATGGGCGGGAAAAGCAAGCCTCCTAAATCACAAAATAAACATTCTCTAAATACTTCTGTATTTGCATTTTTATTTCTTTTTATGTTAATATTAAAGACCACCTGTTTCCTAGAGTAAATTTCATTATTTGAAATTATTGTTTACAAGAGATCAAGCAGAAATTCTTACTCTCCCTGAATAAAGCATTTACTTGAACTCAAAATTACTGAATTATTTAACTTAAAATTTTTTTTTTAAGATTTTATTTATTTATTTGTCAGAGAGAGAGGGAGAGAGAGCAAGCACAGGCAGACAGAATGGCAGGCAGAGGCAGAGGGAGAAGCAGGCTCCCCGATGAGCAAGGAGCCCGATGTGGGACTCGATCCCAGGACGCTGGGACCATGACCTGAGCCGAAGGCAGCTGCTTAACCAACTGAGCCACCCAGGCGTCCCTTAACTTAAAATTTTTTAAAAGACCCGCTGTCCTTTTGGTACGAGCAGGCCCTGCTTAAGTCACTGATACGTGCTCTCTACCCTCCTGAAAGAAACCCAGATTTGTAAAGTTAGTTATAACTTAGGTGGATTTCTAAACTCTATAGTTTTTACATCTCTCTGAATTAATGACCGAAGTGGCAGTATTTTAATCATTTAATTCTCAGTATTGAATTTAAAAAGAAATGCAATTTTCCTGTTTCACAAGATTTTGGAAGGTTAGCTCACAAAGCTTTCCATTGCTCCAAGGACAGCCCTCCCTCACCCCAAGAAACATTATTTATTATGAGTATCAGATATGATTTGGTACTGGCATTATCAAATCAAGGACTATAAAACATTTTCTATTTATTTCTGGCCTTGAGCATGAAGGCCTAAAGATATTTGACCAAAAATTAAATAAGACAAAGGCAGAGACTAATTATCCTTAGCAGTATTTGTTTTGGGACAGAGCAGATATCCAACCCCATCAAAGGCTGCAGTGTTGCTTTGTTTGATGTTTTTTTAGAGACGTGTGTATGGTTTCTTCAATCTCTGTTTTCTATGTATTCATTGAAATTTCATTCATTGGTGAGGTCTGCAATGGAACAATAAAAACTAATCTGCAATGAGGGAACTGGGTCCCACAAATCAGGTTCTAAGTATCTCTTTCTTATCCAACTTCCCACATGAGGTTTTTAACAGTTTAAACGAACATTTATATACACTCCTGCTGCATATACTTACTTCATTAATGGTACTTATTTGAGTGGTTGGGAAAAAGAAACATATAGAAGCCTCATCATTCTTCTTTAAGGCCTATACAAGGTGCTGTGCTGGGACATGCTTCCTGTTCCAAACACCCAAGGCTCTGGCATACATCTGACCCTTATTAGAGACTGTCACCCATGAAGTGTTCTATCTGTGGCCCCAAACTCTTTGCCTCTTATCTTTCAATTACACCAGTCTTAGACCACACTGAGAAAATTTATGCTTAAGTTAAAATACCCCAGGCATCATGTCTCCAAACAACCCTGAGGAGGCAATGATGAAAAGTTATAAAGTCAATGAATGCAGGGCAGATGTGTCCCAGTGACCTTTCAGAGGAAGAACCTCTCCAGCAGGACAACCGTGGTCCTGAAAAGAGCAGATTCAAGGAGTGAACACAGACTATCTAGTTCAGAGTCCATCCTGTCTTCTGTAGCCCCATAACCCACTGCCTTGCTCTGTTCAGGTTTCTACAATGGTTGCTTCAGGAGAAAAATCACCTAACAATAAGTTTGAGGTTTTGTCTTCTAGAATAGACAAATTTGGGATTTCCAATCTCAAGTGGCCCATAGGGTCACTTAGAAATTCTTTTTATCTTTCCCAATTTAGGAAGTGGACAAAAGGCAGCTAAATAGGCTCTCATCAAGTGTCTGGGACTGAATCCTAATGCTGCCCCCAATGTGGCATTTGGGTTACCAATCAGGGATATTGCTTCTGGATTATTTAGGTAGAGTTCCTTTGAGGGATAGTGAATAATCTATTTGTGGGTAATTTCTCTAAACTTAGTTGCTACATTGGGCAAATAAAGACAATAAAAGCAACTATTCCTCATGAAGGTGTTCTCAGGGTTAATGGAAATAACATATATAAAAAGTTTTGCACAGTACCTGAGACATAGTGAAAATTAAGCAATGTTGCCCCATCTGTTCCCAAACCTTACCTCTCTCCAACCCCAGCCCAATCCTTACATTCTAAAGACAACTGAACCTCTTCATTCACCCAGACAACAGGGACCATCGGGCATGACATTCCTCAACTCTCCTGCCTTCCCCTCCACCTTTGGATCCAAAATTCCAAAATATTTACATCCACAATTACTCAAAAATCAAGTAACTATGACTTTGTCACATCTTGTTGTGTGATACATTGGCAGTAAAGCACGTTACCATACCAGGAGTTAATTTTAAAACTATTTCAGTAAGTGTACTTTAGTATTATTGTATCCTGTATAATCCCGTATATTTTATTTTAAATACTTAAAAACATTTTTCTAAAAAGAGATCCATAAGCTCTACCAAAAACTGCCAAAGGAGCCCATGGAACTGCTGACACAAAACAATTAAAAATGTATACAATCGCTACGAACACAGTGATTACAACCATTCACACAAATGAACAGAATTTCAATGAATAAGCAAAAATGACGAATATCATGTTTAGGTTTGTGGAATCCTGCATTTTTCTTTTTCTTTTTTAAGGTTTTTGTTTTGTTTTTATAATAATGACAAAAAAAGGATAGGATATGAACCGTAATATCTTTAGAGCTATTTTTTCCTCTCCTATCATTTCAGAGTCAGAACTAGCCAACTTGCTCCCACAATGAACCAAAGACACCTTGTACTACCCTCAGTTTCCCTGTCGTTGCAACTAGCTATGAACAGGTCATAAGAAAGGTGTAGCTGCAGATATTCTTCATGAAAATGACAATACCTTAATCTACATTGTGTACAACGTTTTTCTTTTGTGAAAAATTGGGTGACCAACCTTAAACAGATATTAGACCAGCCCAGCAATGAACTCTACAGCCAAAGGGTTAGAACATTAACATCTTTAAAAGTTCATTTTGATTAAAAGTAAATATTTTTAAGATGCTAGGCCACTCTTAGTTATCCTTGGCATGACTCTTATAATGAGCATTTCATTCTCCTTCCATCTCTTAATGGATTTCTCAATATTTAAAAATTCCATTTTTGTGAGAACCTATCAAACAGAACAATGAATTACCCAAGCAGATGTGTGAAAGAACGTGTTCATACTCTAAAAGACACTTACTACTTATATTATGGTTCATTGGCAATCATAAAACTGAAGTGTGGTCTTTTATCATTCACATTACTTTCTTAAAACATGAAGATGATGCAGTCTGTCTGGGAATGCACATGCTTCCATTTCTCTCGTGTACACACCTATGTGGAAAGAGAGAGACCCTTTGCTCCTCTGTGCAAGAGGTCCGTCAAGCTTCAAAGTGGTAAAATATAAACTGCTTTGTCTCAACATATGTACATCTATGTTTTAGTGCTACAATTTTGAGGCCAAAGTGGTACTTTTCAGTGGTAAGTTACAAAGAAAAAACATTTTTCTTTGGAGTCCTTTTCATGGGCCCTGATCAGATTAATACAAAATGAGGAAAACAGAAGAGTTCAAGGACTCCCATTTTTGTTTTGTTTTTGTTTTTTTGTAATAAAGTAAGATTTGGGGCTCATAATGCTTGCTGGAATTTGAGCAATTTTCAGGCTAATGCAAACTTCTTACCTCTACCTGCCAGAGTAGAGGCACTGGCCCGGGATTGGAGTTTGAGTTCCAGCTCTCCCATTAAGGAGGAGTGATCTTGAGTGGGCTCCCCTGTGCCTCTAAGCCCCAGTTTCTACAGCTAAACTTGTCAGGATCTCTGCAGGGATTAATAGGATAATGGGTACAGAAGTGCCCTCTACACATAAAAGGTTACAAAATGCCCACTGTTACTATTTTCTTTAAAAGATGTATGGGAAGAAATAGAATGTGGTAATATGTTAGCTCCTTTCAGGTTGCCAAAGCAAAAGCCACAAGCACTTGGTATACGACACAAATGGGGCAGAAAATCAAATCACACTGTTTATCAAGGGAGTGTACCATCAAGGAACAAAAGACTATGATTTTTAAACAAATCTTCACAAAGAGTGTAGCAGCATTTGCTGAGCCTGAGGCTGGAGCCCCTATGGCAGAACAAGCATAAACAGCTCTTCTCGAACTAACTCATCTCTACCAAGTCCCCTTGTTGGGCCTGGCCTCACTCAGAGCTACATGATTTTTTTTCCGGCCAACATCTTGCCAGGTGTGAGTTGATATGTTCATTCTTCAGTCCCAGCTTCCCATTTCAATGGCAGGTGTGATGACCACAGCTTAACTCTTTATTACCAGTGTATGTTTTTCAGATTTATTTTTATGAACCAGAAGGAGAGGGGAGGCAACCCTTTACCAGATTTAGGGTTTGCATCTAGGACTTTGAAGTATTTTCATTTTTTTCTGCTACAGCCATGTTTAGAAAGTTATTTTTTAAAGCAGGGTTACTAAAATCATGTATCTACTTCAGTATGTATCTATCACTCATCAAAATATAAGAAGCTAGATATCTGGGCTCACAGACCCTTGTTCAAGAACAGGGAGTATGTATTCCTTCTTCTCTAGAAGGGAAAAACTCTTCCTTTAAATGATTTTAAGTTTTTCAGTTAAACAAAACAAAACATCTATATTATTAGGGTGGAAAAATTATCCTCTTCTATGATTAGACTTGTGTGAAGTTTGGCAAAGTGTCATACAGGGTTTTCCTATTTCTCTGATGTGGATTCAGGTTTGTATTAGGTTAAAGCCATTCCCACAAAAGTGACAGACTGAAAGCTTCTATTGAAAACCAGAAAGAGTTACCTATTCAGGTCCACTTGAAATATTCATGAACTCAGCAGAGAATTGGCTTAAAAGTAGAGCCCCCATGCAGTGGAAGTTTTTGGGTTTCCTCCCCCCAGGTTTTAGGCTTCATGATGGTCTTTTCACAACTTGGTCCACCTGCTCATAAGATGCTTCTATGCCCTACGAGGACTATATTTTACCTTGCAAACTTTTACCTCATGAACAAGAACAAGATACACAATTAATTTCTCCCCTGACCGGTAAAGTGTAATTATCAATAGCCATATATGAGAAATCATGACAGTGGGTTGATATTGTGGTATATGCCTATTTTTTGGAAAGTGGCAGTTGGGTACACTGGGCATATATAAAGGAAACATAAATTCTTACATGAATCAAATCTGTCAGTGGAAAGGGGATACACAACATACCTCAAAGTCATGTAAAAAATGGTGCTATTGTTCTGACTGGTCCACTATACTGCACCTTTTTGTAGAAAGACGGAACAGCCTCATAAAAAAAATCTAGCCTGTTCCAAAGCCATTCCTTCATTTGATCATACCAGACACTAATGCAAAGGAAGCTTAACCCTTCTGAAAACATTTTAAACCTGATCAAATTAAAAGCAGCACCAGAAGGATTATTATTTTTTTAAAGCAAGAACCCACAAGCAATTTTCTTGACTAGAGGAAAAAAATGCAAAAAAATCCTTTATCACAAAATAGCTTCTTGACTCTTTCCACCAATAAACCTTCCATCCATCCAAGAATGCCTATCCTCCTTGCTGATAACAAGCTGTGGAGATAAATATTTTATTTTTTCTATAAAACCCCAAATGATGTTTTCAAATAAAATAAAAATAAAACTACTACATGCCACTATCAAAATGGTCCTAGAAGAGGTAAATGTCATTTTAAAGGCTGTGTGTTAAAATATTTAGGAGAAAGAATGTACTTGTCAAAGTTCCCACAGAAAGCTCCGAAGAGGTTATAAGTGCATCTATCAAATTTTCATCTACCTTAAGGCTGACCTACTGGGAAGCCACAGAAAGCCTGGCCTTGTGTTATGAGGGAGCTGGAGGTTCAGAGTTCTGGACAGCAAAAAGGGTCACAGTCAAGTACAAAGATGGGGCTTGAGATAGATTCTGCCAAGATTCTCCAGGAAGGCACCAGCATTGGGTGGCAGGAATCGGCATTCTACTTTAAGCCACAGTTCAAACTACAGAACTGAATCCATCTGACCAGACCATCAACCTTCCTTGGGAGAATTCTGACCTCTCATGTCAAACCTAGCAAAGAAGTACCCGTCAAATATAAAAAAAGGCCAAGCCAGCAAAATACAGGAAGGATTTTTTTTTTTTAAATCTAATTTAAATAGCTTCCATACCCTACCCTTTGGGAATTATATTCAGTAACTTTCTTTTAACAAGGTAAATTTGGTTTTAAGGAGCTTATGGGAACATTTAACTTGGACTGGAAAGGTTATTTGCTCAGTGTTAGGCTAAAAGCCAAAATCCACTTTTAGCCAGAGATGATTTTAATATTATACCTCACAAGAGTATTGTCATGTGAGCAGGCTGCTGCGATAAGCAATGTAGTAAAGTTATGACTTCCCCCAAAGACGCATTAAAATGTATTATTAAGTAGAAAAAAGTTCAGAAAATCCAAAAGGAACCCGCCTGTACTATCTCAGAAACAGTAAAACTGGTCTCCAACTTATCACTTCTTTGCTCTGCCTCCTCTACATATACCAGTAAGTAAATACTGTGAAGAACTTGATCCTCATGCAAAAGAGGATGAAAATGCCTTACGGTTGCATGCCACTGTGATGTTCTGTATAAAATTTTTTCCTTTAAATGTGTTATGAAGGAATATATAACAAATTTGAGTAACTGTAAAAAATAATAAACCTGTGAAACTCCATATTTTTAAATTATTCAATTGGCAAAACATGTAAAATTATGAACATTATCTTGAAGACAAATAGAAACTTTTTCCAATTTTAATTTTTACAATTTCAAATTTTAATAACTCTAATATTTTTCTTCTTCCTTTCTGTTTTGGTTTTTAACTCATTAAAATTTCTCCCTTCACCAGTTCTTGAAAATGTTCTTCCACCTCTTCAATTAAAAAAAAAAAAGAAAGAAAGAAAGAAATGTAATGACTTCATTTAAGCCAAGCAAACGTGCTTCAGAAAGCTTGACCATATATCGACTTTCTTACCAGATCCTGCAAGAATGTGAGAGCACACTTGGAAAGGCAGTCCAAGCTGCTATGGAAACGACATTCTTTTTTCATAATAACAATACTCCTGGCTGAGGACTGCTGGCATGCAAGCTCCCAATCCAAGCCCATTGACAGCTTGTGGAGTGGACAGATGAGGCGTGGAAAATATTTCAAATTAGTTCATTTATCTTGTTGAGACACAGGAAATGGCAACAAATTTCTCACATAAAAGAAAGAACAGAGAAAGACAATGCACCTCTAGCAATGTGTAGCAAATTTAGCCCATTAAATCAAACCCTTCAGACTATTTCCTACTGCCTAATAATAGCCACATCTCATTTCCTGAGGAAATGTTTTATGATCAAAAGATCCAGAAGGATGGCTAGAAATCACTGACTGTGTACAATTATCTGATGGACTCAAATTCTGGAAGTCAAATATTTTCAATTCAATGTTATTTGACTGATCCCAGGTAGATCTTGGACCAATATTAATCCTGATTAATAAGTCTAAAAAATTGCAATAAAGAACTGAAAGTTCTTGAAGGAGAGCTCAAAAATGCCATTTGGGGGCGCCTGGGTGGCTCAGGTGTTAAGTGTCTGCCTTTGGCTCAGGTCATGATCCCACGGTCCTGGGATTGAGCCTTGCATTGGGCTCCCTACTTGGCGGGAAGTCTGCTTCTCCATCTCCCCCCTCCCTGCTTGTGTTCCCTCTCCAGCTGTGTCTTTCGCTATCAAATAAATAAATAAATAATTTCTTAAAATGCCATTTAGGATGAGTTATGTATGCAAAGATCATTTTTGGATAGGATGTGAACCTCCACTAAAGTGAATGGACAAAACAGCTTTGTTCTAGGTACCCATTCCATTCTTGACACATCAGGAACTTTTGGCTTCTTGTTTTCTTCCCACCTGAATGTCACGGCACCACCTGCACAGTGGTCTGTCACCGACAGCTTCATGAGTCCTTCCAAGAAGCAGCGACCTTTAAGCTTCACTTTAAGCTTCAGGCCTATAAGTAGAAGCAAGTGGACACAAGGGAGCCAAAGACGGGTCCTAGGATCCACTGGCAATCAGGGAATCATGTAAGGTAATTTCTGATTCATAAGTCTAAACAGGAGCTCAGAAATCTGTATTGATCATATGCACTCCTAAGCCAGAGTTGGAAATCACTGTAACATCCCAAACCTGCCTCCTTCACAAACTAAAAGCAGATAGAACTTTGAAAATCTATGTGCTCCCTTATACAATTTTGAGTAGACACATAAAATTTCTTATAACTTTAAATAATTATAAAAGTCATTAATTCTTGTGTATTAAACATTGACATTTAGAAACAAAATACATATCATGGGGTGCCTGGGTGGGTTAGTTGGTTAAGCATCTGACTTGGTTGTGGCTCAAGTCACAATCTCAGGGTCATGGGATCAAGCCCCATGTTGGGCTCCCTGCTCAAGCAAGGAGTCTGCTTGTCTCCCTCTCTTTCTGCCCCTTCCTCTGCTCATGTGCTCTCTCTCTGAGCTACCCTATGATCCTGCAATTACACTACTGGATATTTATCCCAAAGATACAGTTGTAGTGAAAAGACAGGCCACAAGCAAACCAGTGTTCATAGCAACAAGGTCCACAATAGCCAAACTGTGGAAAGGGATGAGATGTCCTTCAACAGACTAATGGATAAAGAAGATGTGGTCCATATATATAAAGGAATCAGAAAGGAAGAATACCCAGCTTTTGCATCAACATGGATGGGATTGGAGGACATTACGCTGAGTGAAATAAGTCAACCAGAGAAAGTCAATTATCACATGGTTTCACTTATTTGTGGAACATAAGGAATAGCATGGAGGACATTAGGAGAAGGAAGGGGAAAATGAAGAGGGGGAAATTGGAGCAGGAGATGAACCATGAGAGCCTATGGACTCTGGGAGACAAACTGAAGGTTTTAGAAGGGACAGGGGTGGGAGGATGGGTGAGCCCAGTGATGGGTATCAAGGAGGGCATGTATTGCATGGAGCACTGGCTATTATTTGCAATCATGAATCATGAAACACAACATCAAAAACTAATGATGTACTATATGGTGACTAACATAACATAATAAAAATAAATAATTTTTTAAAATTATCTCTAAATTAAAAAAATTATCTCTAGGGAGGAGTCAAGATGGCGGAGAAGTAGCAGGCTGAGACTACTTCGGGTAGCAGGAGATCAGCTAGATAGCTTATCTAAAGATTGCAAACACAAATCCAACGGGAGATCGAAGAGAAGAAGAACAGCAATTCTAGAAACAGAAAATCAACCACTTTCTGAAAGGTAGGACTGGCGGAGAAGTGAATCCAAAGCGACGAGAAGATAGACAACGGGGGGAAGGGCCGGCTCCCGGTAAGTGGCGGAGCAACAGAGCACAAAATCAGGACTTTTAAAAGTCTGTTCCGCTGAGGGACATCGCTCCAGAGGCTTAACCAGGGTGAAGCCCACACGGGGTCAGCGTGGCCTCAGGTCCTGCAGGGTTACAGAAGGATCAGGGGTGTCTGAGTGTCGCAGAGCTTACAGGTATTAGAACGGGGAAGCCGGCTACAAAGACAGAGCCGAGGAGTGAGATCTCAATTCAGGGTTACCTTAAACCGGTTGCAGGCTCAGTCAGCTCAGAGCGTGGCCAGAGGCCACGGTGACGGGAGTAATTGGGTGCTGTTCTCTGAGGGCGCACTGAGGAGTGGGGCCCCGGAATCTCGGCTCCTCTAGGACGGAGGGAGACTGGAAGGCCGCCATCTTCATTCCTGTCCTCCGGAACTCTACCGAAAGCGCGCTCAGGGAACAAAAGCGCCTGAAAGCAAACCCGAGTGAGTGGATTACTCAGCCCAGTCCCTGGTAAGGGCGGTGCAACTCTGCCTGGGGCAAAGACACTTGAGAATCACTACAACAAGCCCCTCCCCCAGAAGATCAACAAGAAATCCAGCCAGGACCAAGTTCAACTACCAAGGAGTGCAGTTTCAATACCAAGGAGAGCAGCGGAATTCCAGAGGAGGAGAAAGCAAAGCAAGGAACTCATGGCTTTCTCCCCATGATTCTTTAGCCTTGCAGTTAATTTAATTTTTTTTTCAACTTTTTTTTCTCTTCTTCTGCTAAATTTTTTTTAACTTTTACCCTTTTCTTTTTTAAAGTTTTTAAACTAGTTTATATAATATATATATTTTTTCCTTTTTATACTTTTCTTTATTTGTTTTCTTTTTTTAAATTGTTTCTTTTCTTTTTTTTCTTTCAGAACCTCTTTTTATCCCTTTTCTCCCCCCTCATGATTTGGGATCTCTTCTGATTTGGATAAAGCATATTTCCATGGGGTTGTTGCCACCCTTTTAGTATTTTACTTGCTCCTTCATATACTCTTATCTGGAAAAAATGACAAGGCGGAAAAATTCATCACAAAAAAAAAAGAACAAGAGGCAGTACCAAAGGCTAGGGACCTAATCAATACAGACATTGGTTATATGTCAGATCTAGAGTTCGGAATGACGATTCTCAAGGTTCTAGCAGGCTTGAAAAAGGCATGGAAGATATTAGAGAAACCTCTCGGGAGATATAAAAGCCCTTTCTGGAGAAATAAAAGAACTAAAATCTAACCAAGTTGAAATCAAAAAAGCTATTAATGAGGTGCAATCAAAAATGGAGGCTCTGACTGCTAGGATAAATGAGGCAGAAGAAAGAATTAGCGATATAGAAGACCAAATGACAGAGAATAAAGAAGCTGAGCAAAAGAGGGACAAACAACTACTGGAACACCAGGGCAGAATTCGAGAGATAAGTGACACCATAAGATGAAACAACATTAGAATAATTGAGATTCCAGAAGAAGAAGAAAGACAGAGGGGAGCAGAAGGTATATTGGAGAGAATTATTGGAGAGAAGTTCCCTAATATGGCAAAGGGAACAAGCATCAAAATCCAGGAGGTTCAGAGAATCCCCCTCAAAATCAATAAGAATGGGTCCACACCCCGTCACCTAATAGTAAAATTTACAAGTCTTAGTGACAAAGAGAAAATCATGAAAGCAGCCCAGGAAAAGAAGTCTGTAACATACAATGGTAAAAATATTAGATTGGCAGCAGACTTATCCACAGAGACCTGGCAGGCCAGAAAGAGCTGGCATGATATATTCAGAGTACTAAACGAGAAAAACATGCAGCCAAGAATACTATATCCAGCTAGGCTATCATTGAAAATAGAAGGGGAGATTAAAAGCTTCCAGGACAAACAAATCTGAAAGAATTTGCAAACACCAAACCAGCTCTACAGGAAATATTAAAAGGGGTCCTCTAAGCAAAGAGAGAGCCTAAAAGTAGTAGATCAGAAAGAAACAGAGACAATATACAATAACAGTCACCTTACAGGCAATACAATGGCACTAAATTCGTACCTCTCAATAGTTACCCTGAATGTTAATGGGCTAAATGCCCCAATCAAAATACACAGGGTATCAGAATGGATAAAAAAACAAAACCCATCTATATGTTGCCTACAAGAAACTCATCTTAAACCCGAAGACACCTCCAGGTTTAAAGTGAGGGGGTGGAAAAGAATTTACCATGCTAATGGACATCAGAAGAAAGCAGGAGTGGCAATCCTTTTTCAGATCAATTGGATTTTAAGCCAAAGACTATAATAAGAGATGAGGAAAGATACTATATCATCCTCAAAGGAGCTGTCAAACAAGAAGATCTAACAATTTTAAATATCTATGCCCCTAACGTGGGAGCAACCAACTATATAAACCAATTAATAACAAAATCAAAGAAACACATCAACAATAATACAATAATAGTAGGGGACTTTAACACTCCCTTCGCTGAAATGGACAGATCATCCAAGCAAAAGATCAACAAGGAAATAAAGGCCTTAAATGACACACTGGACCAGATGGTCATCACAGATATATTCAGAACATTTCATCCCAAAGCAACAGAATACACATTCTTCTCTAGTGCACATGGAACATTCTCCATAATAGATCACATTCTGGGTCCTAAATCAGGTCTCAACCAGTATCAAGAGATCGGGATCATTCCCTGCATATTTTCAGACCACAATGCTCTGAAGCTAGAACTCAATCACAAGAGGAAATTTGGAAAGAACCCAAATACATGGAGACAAAACAGCATCCTTCTAAAGAATGAATGGGTCAACCAGGAAATTAAAGAAGAATTGAAAAAATTTATGGAAACAAATGATAATGAAAACACAACGGTTCAGAATCTGTGGGACACAACAAAGGCAGTCCTGAGAGGAAAATATATAGTGGTACAAGCCTTTCTCAAGAAACAAGAAAGGTCTCAGGTACACAACCTAACCCTACACCTAAAGGAGCTGGAGAAAGAACAAGAAAGAAACCCTAAACCTGCAGGAGAAGAGAAATCATAAAGATCAGAGCAGAAATCGATGAAATAGAAACCAAAAAAACAATAGAACAAATCAACGAAACTAGGAGCTGGTTCTTTGAAAGAATTAATACTATTGATAAACGCCTGGCCAGACTTATCAAAAAGAAAAGAGAAAGGACCCAAATAAATAAAATCATGAATGAAAGAGGAGAGATCACAACGAACACGAAAGAAATACAGACAATTGTAAGAACATACTATGAGCAACTCTACGGCAACTAATTTGACAATCTGGAAGAAATGGATGCATTCCTAGAGACATATAAACTACCACAACTGAACCAGGAAGAAATAGAAAGCCTGAACAGACCCATAACCAGTAAGGAGATTGAAACCGTCATCAAAAATCTCCCAACAAACAGAAGCCCAGGGCCAGATGGCTTCCCGGGGGAATTCTACCAAACTTTTAAAGAAGAACTAATTCCTATTCTCCTGAAACTGTTCCAAAAAATAGAAATGGAAGGAAAACTTCCAAACTCATTTTAGGAGGCCAGCATCACCTTGATCCCAAAACCAGACAAGGATCCCATCAAAAAAGAGAACTACAGAGCAATATCCTTGATGAACTCAGATGCAAAAATTCTCACCAAAATACTAGCCAATAGGATTCAACAGTACATTAAAAGGATTATTCACCACGACCAAGTGGGATTTATTCCAGGGCTGCAAGGTTGGTTCAACATCTGCAAATCAATCAATGTGATACAACACATTAATAACAGAAAGAACAAGAACCATATGATACTCTCCATAGATGCTGAAAAAGCATTTGACAAAGTCCAGCATCCCTTCCTGATCAAAACTCTTCAAAGTGTAGGGATAGAGGGCACATACCTCAATATTATCAAAGCCATCTATGAAAAGCCCACCGCAAATATCATTCTCAATGGAGAAAAACTGAAAGCTTTTCCGCTAAGGTCAGGAACACGGCACGGATGTCCGTTATCACCACTGCTATTCAACATAGTACTAGAAGTCCTAGCCTCAGCAATCAGACAACAAAAGGAAATTGAAGGCATCCAAATCGGCAAAGAAGAAGTCAAACTATCACTCTTCGCAGATGATATGATACTATATGTGGAAAACCCAAAAGACTCCACTCCAAAACTGCTAGAACTTGTACAGGAATTCAGTAAAGTGTCAGGATATAAAATCAATGCACAGAAATCAGTTGCATTTCTCTACACCAACAACAAGACAGAAGAAAGAGAAATTAAGGCCTCAATCCCATTTACAATTGCACCCAAAACTATAAGATACCTAGGAATAAACCTAACCAAAGAGGCTAAGAATCTGTACTCAGAAAACTATAAAGTACTCATGAAAGAAATTGAGGAAGACACAAAGAAATGGAAAAATGTTCCATGCTCCTGGATTGGAAGAACAAATATTGTGAAAATGTCTATGCTACCTAAAGCAATCTACACATTTAATGCAATTCCTATCAAAGTACCATCCATTTTTTTCAAAGAAATGGAACAAATAATCCTAAAATTTATATGGAACCAGAAAAGACCTCAAATAGCCAAATGAATATTGAAAAAGAAAGCCAAAGTTGGTGGCATCACAATTCCAGACTTCAATCTCTATTACAAAGGTGTCATCATCAAGACAGCATGGTATTGGCACAAAAACAGACACATAGATCAATGGAACAGAATAGAGCCCAGAAATAGACCCTCAACTCTATGGTCAACTCATCTTCGACAAAGCAGGAAAGAATGTCCAATGGAAAAAAGACAGCCTCTTCAATAAATGGTGTTGGGAAAATTGGACAGCCACATGTAGAAAAATGAAACTGGACCATTTCCTTACACCACACTTGAAAATAGACTCAAAATGGATGAAAGACCTCAGTGTGAGAAAGGAATCCATCAAAATCCTTGAGGAGAACACAGGCAGCAACCTCTTCGACCTCAGCTGCAGCAACATCTTCCTAGGAACATCGCCAAAGGCAAGGGAAGCAAGGCAAAAATGAACTATTGGGATTTCTTCAAGGTCAAAAGTTTTTGTACAGCAAAGGAAACAGTTAACAAAACCAAAAGACAACTGACAGAATGGGAGAAGATATTTGCAAACGACATATCAGATAAAGGGCTAGTGTCCAAAATCTATAAAGAACTTAGCAAACTCAACACCAAAGAACAAATAATCCAATCAAGAAATGGGCAGAAGACATGAACAGACATTTCTGCAAAGAAAACATCCAGATGGCCAACAGACACATGAAAAAGTGCTCCACATCACTCGGCATCAGGGAAATACAAATCAAAACCACCATGAGATATCACCTCACACCAGTCAGAATGGCTAAAATTAACAAGTCAGGAAATGACAGATGCTGGCGAGGATGCGGAGAAAGGGGAACCCTCCTACACTGTTGGTGGGAATGCAAGCTGGTGTAACCACTCTGGAAAACAGCATGGAGGTTCCTCAAAATGTTGAAAATAGAACTACCTTATGACCCAGCAATTGCAATGCTGGGTATTTACCCTAAAGATACAAACGTAGTGATTTGAAGGGGCATGTGCACTCGAATGTTTATAGCAGCAATGTCCACAATAGCCAAACTATGGAAAGAACCTAGATGTCCATCAACAGATGAATGGATAAAGAAGATGTGGTATGTATATACAATGGAATACTATGCAGCCATCAAAAGAAATGAAATCTTGCCATTTGCGATGACGTGGATGGAACTAGAGGGTATCATGCTTAGCGAAATATGTCAATCGGAGAAAGACAACTATCATATGATCTCCCTGATATGAGGGAGAGGAGATGCAACATGGGGGGTTAAGGGGGTAGGAGAAGAGTAAATGAAACAAGATGGGATTGGGAGAGAGACAAACCATAAGTGACTCTTAATCTCACAAAACAAACTGAGGGTTGATCAGGTGAGGAGGATTGGGAGAGGAGGGGTGGGGTTATGGACATTGGGGAGGGTATGTGCTATGGTGAATGCTTTGAAGTGTATAAACCTGGCGATTCACAGACCTGTACCCCTGGGGATAAAAATATATTATATGTTTATAAAAAAGAAAATTTAAAAAATTTTAAAAAATTATCTCTAAATACCACAGTGATTTGATACCTCTACCATTCTTGAAGAAACATAAAAGAACAGGTGCTTCTTTAACAGGTTTTATAGCATTCCTTCTTCCCTTTCAGCTACTTGCCTATATTTTACTTTCTTTACAGAATTTTATCTGGTGATATTTTTGTGTTTAAAACCTCCTTTATTGGGGCGCCTGGGTGGCTCAGTGGGTTAAGCCGCTGCCTTCAGCTCAGGTCATGATCTCAGGGTCCTGGGATCGAGCCCCGCATCGGGCTCTCTGCTCAGCAGGGAGCCTGCTTCCTCCTCTCTCTACCTGCCTCTCTGCCTGCTTGTGATCTCTCTCTGTCAAATAAATAAATAAAATCTTAAAAAAAAATAAAATAAAACCTCCTTTATTGACCATTCTACCATAATCCTCTGTATAATAAAAATATGCAGATTAGTTCAAGTTTCAGTTAATTTTCCTCTGACAAGGTTCTAAGTTAAGAAAAAAACCTTCTGAGTTTAATAATTGCACTATAAAAAATTGTAACTAAAAGCTATGTATATAATAATGGTAATTATTTAAAATAGTAATTTTTTTGGAAATACATCTCTTTTTCTGTTTTTAAAGATTTTATTTATTTGACACAGAGAGAGAGATCACAAGTAGGCAGAGAGGCAGGCAGAGAGAGAGGGGGAAGCAGGCTCCCCGCCAAGCAGAGAGCCCAATGTAGGGTTTGATCCCAGGACCCTGAGATCATGACCTGAGCCAAAGGCAGAGGCTTTTAACCCACTGAGCCACCCAGGCGCCCCGGAAATACATCTCTTAACCAGATAAACAAAAGAAGATTTTTTTAAATTAGCTTATGAAAATATATTTCACACATTGCTAGAGTGAGACAAGTTTCAAGTGTCAATTTAACTGTATTTTTCTTCTTTAAAAAAAGCATTCACATCAACAAGTAGTATTGCTGGAGTTTTGTTGCAGCAATATCCCTCAATGCTTTTGAAATCCTTCCAAGTCAGATGCCCAGATGCATACCAGCCGCCATCTAGCACAATCTAGTAACTGACATCCTCTGGGTATTCCTTCAGTTTTGTCCAAAGTAAAGGAAAAGAACCATCTGAATAGCAAATAAATACACGTCACCCTGTCAGTACATTCATTACCTTTGCAACTTTACTTATTAAGACCAGTATTTTGTACCCTTCCTCTGCTTAGTATGCCAGAGGTCTTCCAACTTGGAAAAGGAACAAGATCCCACCATGCAATTAGAGATGGGGGTGAGTTAAGTGGGAGACTGACTGAAGGGCAAGAGGCCAGGAGACCCTGTAGACTGTAGGCCTGTTTGTAGGCAGATGAACTTTAGGGGAAAGTATGAATTATCCTTGTACCTGTCCTTATGAAGGTACTCAGGATAGGCGTTCCAGTTCGAAGGTACCTGCCAGGTGATCCTGTAGTCCATAATCCCAGGGGTCTCCTGGTGGCACCTACAGTTACCCAAGGCGAAGAGCACTCTGATAGCAGCTCAGACAGGAAACAGGGCTGAACAGGGTGGTGCCCAGCACAGTGCTGACTTCACAAGGACAGTGTGGCAGGTGGGGTGGGGGCCACTAGAACTGAGAGGATGGTGGGCATCTCTCTTAGAGCAACCTGTTACAGCATGGACTCTCCCAATTCCATCGTCTTCCCCAGCCTCAGGTTTCCAGAAAGATTCCATTGAGAACACAGCACAAAATGTGGATAATTATTCCCCTCTGTGACAGAAAGCATACTTACTCAACAGAGTAATACTATTCTGGTGCTACTGTTGTAGCAATCAATGTACCTAGGACTCACAACCAAAATCCTGTGTGGTCTAACTCAGAAATTCACAATTAGGGCTAGTGGAGTTTCAAAATACAGAAGTATCTACCAATTTTTAAAACTTCTCCTGCTTGTTCTGGGATTCAAATGTACTAGAGATAAACAAGTTTTTAAAATGAAAAATAATAAAAGAAAGAAAAAAGAAAAAATGAAGTTCTTCCACTGCATGCTCCATTCACTTAAGGAGGGGTTAACATATAAACTCAGTGGGGAGTACCGTTATCTATAAATGCTAAAATTATCTCACCATGCAGTCTGAGAAGAAAAACACAAGAGAAAAAAGTTTTTAAGAGCCCAAACTCCTATGAGCAGAGGACGGACATGGAACCATAACCCTAACTCCCACCTTTCTGCGTCTAGCAGGAGCTTTCACTATGATGCCACCCTTAAGCAAGATTAAATGTCATCTGGGGACCCAGAGCTGCTCAAGGGTCAGCCAGCATGACTCCACATTTTACAGCATAAAAGTCAGGTTAAGCATAAGACCAGAAAGAATCTATTCTTCTCTTCCTTTTGGTTGTTCCTCTTAGTTCTCTCTTTACAATTAGAGTTTGTTAGAAACAACTTTTGGCACAGCCTCATTGGCTCTTTGAAACAGGGAAGGAAAAGGCAAGAAAATCCTAGAATATTAATTTTGGAACTGAAAGGATCACTTACCTTAGAAATGAGGAAACTGAGGCCTGAAGAAGAGAAGTTTTTGTCCAGGATCACACAACCATGGCCAGGATGTCCATGAAGGCCCTGGTGCCCTCCTCTGCCACACTGCTCCAGGGCTCCTGCCTCACTCTATTTGGCCCCAGCCCCTCCACTCCTCCTGCCCTGCTGGCTTCTTTCAGTTCACTGATGTGCCTAGCTGCTCTCCCCCTTCAGGGCTCTTGAATACACCACTTCCTTTACCTGCATAACTCCCTCTAACTCCACCTTTATCATGGCTATACCTACCTGTCTTCTAGCTCTTAAATGTCATTCCTTCAGGCCCATCCGTTCTTGACCCTCCAAATTAGCTTAGTCTCCCTGATAGATATTCTTGTAGTACCGCACTCTTCATAATTAATCATTTTTTCACATATCTCTCTACCTAGACCTATGAACTCCAAGAACATTGGAACCAGTATGCATTCATCCATGTTTATAAGCCATTAAGTATTACCCCTTATAAGTAACTACTCAGGACCTAGAACATGGTAAGCACTCATTAAATATTTACAGATAAATTTAGTAAATATTTACTACATGTCAGATACTGCTTTGAAGATGTTATATATTCACTTAATCCTCTGAACTCCAAGGGACAGGCAACAACAGTATTTTGATTTTACAGATAAAGAAACTGAGGCACAGAGCATTTCAGAATCTTCACCAATATCACACAGTGCATAAGTGGAATGGTTATTTAAAATACACATAATGTGGGAGCCTGGGTGGCTCAGTGGGTTAAGCCGCTGCCTTCAGCTCAGGTCATGATCTCAGGGTCCTGGGATCGAGTCCCGCATCGGGCTCTCTGCTCAGCAGGGAGCCTGCTTCTCTCTCTCTCTCTCTCTCTCTGCCTGCCTCTCTGTCTACTTGTGATCTCTCTCTGTCAAATAAACAAATAAAATCTTTAAAAAAAATAAAAAATAAAATACACATAATGTGTACTGGGTAACATTTATGGTAGCAGCTTCATGAATGGCTAGGAGACCTGAATTAGGACATAATCAATTCTTGGAACAACTATTAAAGAACAAGTCCATTATGCTCTACTATAGGACATTATGGGAGCATTTTCCAAAAGCATATAATAACAGACTTTATATTATCATTTTTCATGCTCCAGTAGCAACAATCTCCAATACCTCAGTGGCTAACGACACAAGTTTGTTTCTTGCTCATGATGGATGTTGGTTGTGACTCTGCTCTGGGCCTTCTTTAATATGGGATCTAGGCTGAGGGAGCAAGTTCTATCAGAATCATGCCATTCTCCCAGATGCTGGCATCACGCAGGGTAAAGCTTCAGTTTAGTAGCACACAGGTCATTACCACTGACATTAAATTAAAAGCCCCATGCTCCTTATTTTCTTTCCCTACATTCCCCAGTACATTAGAAGAAACCAACTAACTCCATTAAGCTTATTTTCATTAAAATGCTCATGGCACTGAATACTTGGGTCACTTGGAGCATGTCTTCCCTAGGCACTTGATTATTGGGACCTAAAGGGGATGATCTGAGTAACTTTTTGCTATGGCTATACCATGGGCTGCCCAGTTGAATCCTTCCTGTAATTCTTTAAGGCTTTTTAGTCCTGTCTCTACACAATGCTTTTACTCATTCAACCCTCTCCCAGTTGAAAAACCCCTTACTGACCTGGACTCAGATTCCCATAGAGGTACAGTAGAAAGACCTCTCCTATCTTTCCTTTGAGAGAAGGGATGATAAGGAAGAGATATAATCTAACAATCTTAGTGTTTAAACAGTACTACTTTATCTCCTGAGTAACTTAACCTCCATTTGCCTTGGGCACTTTGCATGTGCTAATTCATGATTCCTTATGTCTCTGGATGTTAGAAATGATTATATCATTTTATAGGTAGCAAATAATAATAGACACCTAGAGGTTAAGTATCTTGCCTTAAGTCTCACAGACAGCAGCAGAACTAGGACAAGAAGATCCCTCCTGGTATTCTAACCTTTGCACAGAAATGTTAATCTAGACTTTCTAATGATTCTGAGCTAAAGTAAAGACACAGCCAGAGTAAATATCTCCAACCGCTTTCCATTGATATACATATATCCACACATACTAAATACATATATTTTTATGTGTGTGTGTGTATTATATAAATATATACATATAAACATACACACAAAACACTGACTCAGAATCGGGGGGAAATATTCTTGAACTGTTGAGTACTTGCAGGCTGGTGAACTGACAGAACTTCACTTATTTGATAAATAATTAATCTGTCCTCACTTCTTCAGGAAAATACACAATAGGGAACTGCAGGTCTCATCCCTGCTTGAGACTGAACTCTAACAATGGCAAGGAACATAAATATTAAATAAGGGAAAAGCCTGTAATGTTTAGTGCTATATTTTATCACTTCTCTTAAATCTGACAATTTCCTTTTATTGCATACAACTTGATCATTCATTCTGTTGAACAAAGACATAAGCCCCTATTGTCAGCTCTCTGTTTTGCTACTGCAAATGCTTGACAAAATTGCCCGTTTCATTTTTTATTCCCTATAGATCATCCTGCCCTCAAGGAAGTGGCTCTGAAGCAGTGTGAGATCTGGAGCAGAGTGTGACAACCCAGCAGTCTCGAGATGAAGTGTCAAGTCAGCAGACAATACTGGTTACAAGAGCAAAGCAGACTCTCACAGGAAAAGGACTGCCTGCAGTCCTCTGGAGGCATGCTGGGACTCACAGGCAGGAAGCAGTCAAAGCTCTGCCTCTGCAAATGGATATAAGAGAAGCACTATCCCTTCTATCATCAACCTCAGAGGCTTGAGGTTGCATCAAACTGCAAGGCTCTGAAAGAACCAGTGAGCATTTATGGAGTCACTCTAAATGGGATGCCTTTGCCCCTGGTGTCTTACCTTGATCACAGTATCAGTGACAATGCCTGACTGTGTCTCCTCTTAACTCTTCCTGAATCTTACCTCCTAGGGATCCTGAAATAAACACAGGTGAGCACACACTATTCCTAATGGAGTGTTCGTCTGAGTCCCTCTGTGCTATTCTAATGGACAAGGGTAGAGGGGAATCTTTTAACTGATCCATTCATTCATCACATAAACTTTTTCTGGGTATGGACTCATGCCCCACCTGAGGCTGTAGTGATGCAAAGACAAACAGGCTAAGTCTCTGCTCTGGAGGACAGACAGAAATTCCAGAGAAGGAAGTCTCTGGAGTATTTCTTTGATGATTCCATTCTCAGATCCACCATGATACCATTCACAGGGAGAAGGGTCAAGCCAAGTGAAAGGTACCTGATGTTTAAACATCATCTACCCAAATACCTTCCTAAAAAGTCTCTTTAGCCAGTAATTAGCTCTTTCACTCCTGCCCTTATCCAATCTCTAAACTGGATCAACATCTCTAAACGAGTGCAAAAAATTTGGAATATTCACCTTATCGAGTTTCTGAAGTAACACAAGCCATTCCTTATTAGTACTTGGCCTACCTTCTACTGATTGCCTCTCTGAACTCCTCTCCAGAACTTTAAACACTTGTTTTGCAGATACCGGAAACCTAAAGGATTTCTTCTATCAATATGGAATATTTCCATCATATTTCCTCATCAAATTTCCATCATATTTCCTCATGCAAAGCAATTATTCTACTTCCCAGATTTCCCCATTACCCCTGCAGGCTCTGGGCCGTGGAGTGTGTTCAATGTTTTTCAACAGAAATGTCACATGTGATTCTAGCATTTATGGTTGTCAACATCTTCAAAGTGGATGAATGCCAGGGACATACTCCTGGAGATACTTTCAGTCACTGGGGCAGTACCACCTGTGAGAGCTGATGATTTCCTCTGATCTTTTACATATCTGCATGGAGGATATATGCTCAGGTTTCCCTCTGTTGTTCCTTACTTGCAGTGAGTTTGGTGTGTTGTACGGGGCACAAGTAGGAATGTTTCCCTTAAAACCTTATTTAAAACCCTATAGGCATCAGCCTTCCCAAACCATAAATTTAGGGAATTGCATTCTGTTAGACTAAGTCCTTCCCTTAGCACTTTAGTCATCGAGTTATTCTTCAATATCTTCCCTACAATCATTTGGCCCAGGTCCCGAGGTCCATCCCATATCTATGTGTCTCTTCAGCACATAAAAAAGATTCAGGAAAGGAGAAGGAACAATAAAATTTCAGGTTTACTGGCAGCACTAAGTGAAGTAATCCCGCTACGCATACACTTTTCTTACAAGAAGATCACTTACTCAACCTTTCCATTCACCTGCCTGATGAGATCTACAAATATTTTAAGAGGGTAATTTGGAAGAGTTATATTAGCAGAAGTTGCTCAAGCTGTAGCATTAGTCTCTGTCGTTTGCTTTAGGTTTGCCCTGGACGTTTAGCTCATTTACACAAGTGAATAACTAACTGCCTATTTATTTATCAGGTCAACAAAGACTTGTTTAAACTACTTATTAGCAGTCATCCTTATATAGTAGTAGTCTTCAAATGTTTTTGCTTATATTTCCCCAAAAGACTTTTGCATATGTTAAAGTTAAACCTTATACATTTATTTGAGGATTAAAAAAATTAAGGGGTATTATTTTCCAACATAGAATTCCAAGTTATAATTATATATATGTTTTAGATATATTTTATCAAACTTTTGAGACTGCAGATTAAATATAATTTATGTTAAGTATCTGATATATATGTATATACATATATAACCCAATGGACAAAGGTAACCATCATTATCAAACCAATTGGCCAAAACTGTTTTATTTTCTCTCAGAATAAGTCGAATTCATTTTTAAAATAAAATAAATATATTAATATGTATTCCCTTATCAAGAATATCATTTCTAGATTCTAAGAGATAACAAAGAGTATATAGGGTAAAATATAGGCCTCCACTATATAATACCTTAAACCTAATAGAAATTCATTTCTGACTCACATAAAAGTATCAGACTGGCAAATAATTCAGTGGGGCAGAATTCCTCCACAGTCATTCAGAGACAAAAAGTGCTATCAATTCAACATTTAGGTTCTGGGGTCTCAATCTGGGTCAACTCCATTCCAGAAACCGTAAGGAAGAGAATATCTGGGGGCATTAAGAAGCCAAACCTGGGAGTGATATCCATCACTTTTGCTCCCATAGTAGCTTTAGCTGAGCTCCAACCTGCAAGGGAGACTGGATTATGTGGACCAAAGCTGTGGACCAAGGAAGAGAAGACCATGGGATTTAATTGGCAGCTAGTAGATAAAGTCAGGACTTTCTCAATAAATTAATGCCTAGATGAAATAATGTGCTATTTACTTCAGTATTTATCACCTAATCTGTCTTTGTCTTGCTCTCTTAAGACGACTATCCCTTTGTTTATCTACTTGAAAGTAATGCAATTATTCTATAAAGCAAAAACAGTAGGGGAAAAGAGAACCAGTAGCCCATTCCAACACTCATTCTCATACAGATCAATCTAAAGAGAGAGTACATACAAAAGTTGAGAGTCTGGTACTTACTTGACTCAGAACTATCACTGCACTGGACTGCTAAGACAGTCTTCATATAACTCTATGGCATGTGGACTACAGTTTTAGTCCCTGACATATAAAGTATCAGAAAACATACAGGATCACAGAATTCTTTACTTCTTGAGATATTTATTTATTTATTTATTGGCCAGGGGCAGGGGCGGGGGAGGGGGATCAAGAAAGTGAGAGAGTGAGAACACAAGCAGGCCTGGGATCATGACCCAAGTCGAAGGCAGATGCTTAACTGACTAAGCCACCCAGGGGCCCCTAGGATCACAGAATTCTAAAGTGCAAAGTACCAGTGCACTTTGCAAGAGGTGAAAAATGAGCTAAAGGGAAGATGTCCAAAGTAACTCTCACAGAGGTTAATGCACACAGTGGGGCCATTCTTTACTCTAGCAAACTCAATTTTGCCTTAGGTGTAAATGGGTATTTCTAGCTTTTTATCCCACATTGTGTAGAAAGGAGTTCACACAGCAGGCCTGGGACTGCTATTCACTGAAAATCCTGCTTAGAAGGTTGGCCCCTGGCAGTTGTGTGACAACTTGAATTTCAGGAGTTCTGCCCATTCTCTAATAAGAGTGACTGACTGTGCCTGTACTGTTTGTACAGTACAAACAGTATGGTTAATGCTTGCTTCCCTTCCAAGAGTCTGAAATTTTGGCTCATGCTAGGCAGAAAGGGTGCCATATACGTGATCAGTTCCAAGTAAAAACTGTAGGCACCAATTCTCTGACAAGCTTCTCTGGTTGGCAACATTTCACAGGTACTGTCACAACTGGTTCCAGGGGCCATAAGGAGTGCTGTGTGACCCCCCACTAGAAGAGGACTCTGGAAGCTTGCCCCTGGTTTCCTCCAGAACTTCTCCCCAATCCTTTTTTGCTTGGCTGACTATGCTTTCTATCTTTTCATTGTAATCACAGCTGTGAGCACAACTATGTGCTGGGTCTTATGAGTCCTCCCAGTGCATCACTGAACTTGGGGGTGGTTTGGGGACTTCTAACACAGAGGTAAATTATGTTTGACAAACAAGAATAGGCTAATTTCAGGAAATTAAGAAACATAGAAATTAAGTAAAATTAAGTAAAAATAGAAATTTTAGTACATTTTGAATTCAAGTTCTTTTTTGGGATATGGAACCTCTAGAAAACACTGAAGGCAATTTATATTCAATTTAATTAAGCTACATACTTTTTAAATGACAGACAATAATGAAAAACATAAAAAATATTGATCCTGGTCTTAGCTAGCAAATAAAACAAGAATTCCCCGAAAATTACTACCGAAGACATCAAAAGGGAACCTTCCATGTTGAAAGGAACCATTAATAAGAAGATGAATATGGAATTGTGAACATTATTAAGAAAAAAATGTGTCCAGCATTGAAAGAAAAAAAAAATTACTCAGAGTAATTGTGCTAAAAACCAAAGGGAAGAAACCAGTGGACATTACCATGGCTACAGTTTGTCCCATATCCCTCCTACTGAGGTCATAAAACAAAAAATCATACAAAAGGCCAAGGTATTTAAATAACATTTTCTCCAATTTTATAAGCTTTATCTTTTTTCCTCTGATTTTACAAGCAATATAAAATTTCTTATAGAAAAAGTGCAAATGGGTACCTGAGTGGCTCAGAGGGTTAAGCCTCTGCCTTAGGCTCAGGTCATGATCCTAGGGTCCTGGGATGGAGTCCCGCATCGGGCTCTCTGCTCACCAGGGAGCCTATTCCCCTCCCCTCCACCACCTGCCTGCCTTTCTGCCTACTTGTGATCTCTCTCTGTCAAATAAATAAGTAAAAATCTTAAAAAAAATAAAAATAAAAACTGCAAATTACAAGAAAGTACATCTAAAAAAAAAAAATTTTTTTTTTTTTTAATTACTCAACATACAGGGCACCTGGATGGCTCAGTTGTTTAAGTGTGTGCTTTTGGCTCAGGTCATGATCCCAGGGTCTTGGGCTCAAGCCCCTCGTCAGGCTCCCTGCTCAGTGGGAAGTCTGCTTCTCCCTTCTCCCTCTGTCCCCACTCATGCTCTCTCTCTCACAAATAAAATCTTTAAAAAAACAAAACAAAACCCAATATATCCTGTCATCCAGAGGCAACTACAATATGGCATTTAGAGTCTTTTCACTGTTCATTTAAGAAAAAAATTAGGAATATTCTGCATTTCTAATGTCTCTTAAACTTCTTTTCTCATCAAAATGCAGTTTATACACAAAAATAAAACTAAAAATGGAAGAAGGACCTAAATGTGAGACCTGAAACCATAAAAGTCCTAAAAGAGAACACAGACAGTAACCTCTTTGACATCAGCCATTGCAACTTTTTTCTAGATATGTCTCCTCAGGCAAGGAAACAAAAGCAAAACTAAACTATTGGGACTACATCAAAATAAAAACATTTTGCACAGTGAAGGAAACCACCAACAGAACTAAAAGGCATCCTATGGAATGGGAGAAGATTTTTTGTGAATGATATATCTGATAACGGGTTAATATCCAAAATATGTAAACCTCAGGGAGCCTGCTTCCCTTCTTCTCTCTGCCTGCCTCTCCTCCTACTTGTAATCTCTGTCTGTCAAACTAAAAAAAAAAAAAAAAAAAAAAAAAAGTATATAACTTAACATGAAAAAACCACAAGCAATCCAATTAAAAAACAAGCAGAGGAACTGAATATACATTTTTTCCAAAAAAGACATACACATGTCCAACAAACACATGAAAAAATGCTCACCATCACTTATCACCAGGGAAATACAAATCCAAAACCACAATGAGATATCAATTCACCCTGTCAGAATGGCTAAAATCAAAAAGACAATAAATAACAAGTGTTGGCAAGGATGTGGAGGAAAAGGGACTCTCGGGTACTTCTGGTGGAAATGTAAATTGATGAAGCCACTGTGGAAAACAGTAAGGAATTTCCTCAAAAAACTAAGCATAGATACACCTTACAAACCAAAATTCCACTAGTTGGTATTTGCCCAAAGAAAATGAAAACACAAATTTGAAGTTATATGCCCATATGTTTACTGTAGCATTATTTATAATAGCCAACCTGTGTCCATCAGTAGATGAATGGATAAAGATGTGGTACATATATGCAATAGGGTATTATTCAGCCATAAAAAAGAATGAGATTTGTCATTTGCAATTACATGGATAGACTTAGAGGGTATTATGCTAATTGAAACAAATAAGTCAGAGAAAGACAAACACTGTATAATTTCATTTACATGCGGAATCTAAAAATCAAAACAAATGATTAAACAAACAAAAGGCAGAATTAGACCTACATATACAGAGAAAAAAAGGATGTTTTACTGGGGGGATGGGCAAAATGGGTGAACAGAATGGGAGATACAGGCTACCAGTTATGGAATGAATGGAATGAATACATGATAGGAATAAAAGGCACAGCATAGGGAATATAGTCAATGATATTATAATAGCATTGTATGGTTACAGATGGTAGCTACACTTGTGGTGAGCATAGCATAATGTATACAAAATGTTGAGTTCATATATTGTACATCCGAAACTAATATAATATTATGTGTCAACGATACTCAAATAAGCAAAAGAAAAACATTTATCTCCCAGACAGAACTTGAATGAGTGACAGTTTCACCAAAACTCAAAATATGTTCAGTTGCTTTGATGTGCTACAGGAAGGCAGGATTCAGGCTGAGATACAAAGTACATTCCCCAGGAAACAAGCCTCTGGGTATGTGAAATGCTGTAGAATTAACAGTGTTACTTCTGAGATTCCTATTAAAATCACTCCATGCTATGGGAGGTGATCCCAGGATGTACCAAAATCATTAATTCCATGTACCTTGGAAAGATTTTGATTCCAATCATCATTTTTGAGGCTGTCATCAGATATATGTTGGACTCAATTACCAAAGGAAAGGGAGATTCCAGGTTAGTATAGTACACTAGGCAAAAGAAGTAGCTTTATCCACAGAGTAGGTCAACAAACAAAAATAACTGAGCACAAAGTCCTAAGATTCCAGGAGAAAATGACAGGTGACATATTATCTTAGAAAAAATCCATGGATTGACTCAAGCAGGAGCTTAGGCTGCTGTGACCCCATCCTAGAGATTATGCTGGCTATTCCCATCTAAGATGAGAAATAGCATCTTAAACAAGATTTGGGGTGCATGCCAGTGCAACTTTCCTACTGAACTGCCATTTTCACAGTGAGCCTTCAGTATTATTTTTATTTTTCAGTATCTAGACTCCTTAATGTGCCCTAAAAAATTCAAAGTATCATAAGTTTCAAAAGCCCAATATGCTACACATTAATGAATATTAGTCTACTTAGCAAGAGCTTTAGAATAATACATATGGATTTAATCCCAGTTCAACTACTTCCTACACATATATCATAAAAGAATTATTATATATCTCAATTTCCTTAAAATCAACTGTTTCTAGTAAAAATGAGTTAGAATAAAGCCTAGCATAAAGCCTGAAAGCAAGAACTTGTGCAATTTGTTGTTTTTACTGATGTTTCATTATAGTAGGATGCCTTACAACAGGGTCTGGCAAAGGGGGAACAGAAATAATGAATGGATACAGAAATGTCAAGGACCACAAGGATGATGCTTGTGATGGCACTGGGCAAAGTACCCAGTGCAGGGTACACATGCCCTAATTATCATTTTTCCCCAAAAGCTATGCTGCTACTATTCCTTTCCATGAGGGGGAACAAGTGAGGATTGACTCATTTAAGAATACTAACCAGACAAATCATAGCACCCAAGATCTAAGAAAAATCTCCTCCTGGGGCGCCTGGGTGGCTCAGTGGGTTAAAGCCTCTGCCTTCGGCTCAGGTCATGATCCCAAGGTCCTGGGATTGAGCCCCGCATCGTGCTCTCTGATCAGCGGGGAGCCTGCTTCCTCCTCTCTCTCTGCCTGCCTCTCTGCCTCCTTGTGATTTCGGTCTGTCAAATAAATAAATAAATCTTTAAAAAAAAATCTCCTCCAAATAAAAATCTTTAAAAATAACTAAATAAAGTGTACAAGAGAAGGGGTCTCTCTTTTCTCTACCAGCTGGCTTGTCCTTCCTGATAAGTATGATCAAACTGATGATACGGGTTTGTTAAATAAAAAAGAAGGCATTTAAAACTCAGCATAAACAGAAAGAATTACAACTAATTTATTACACACAAAGAGGTAGTAAGCTCTGGGATCTGTTTTGGGGGAACCCTGGCAAAATACCCAAATGCAGAATTGTTTCACTAACAGTCTCCTCACTGCCTATCATGTCACCATCACAACTGGGGTGCTTTCTTCTGGGGTCCACTTGGGGAGAAAATTATTTCATATCCCTTCTTTTGCTTGAAAAGAGGGTAATCTGTTCATTGCCTCACAAATACAAAGAAGGGAGACCTGCATTTTCAAGGGTGGAAATCATCTATTCACTATATACAGTAGAAGATATTGTCAGATGTCCCAAGACCTCTGGAAACCCCCAAATTCATGAAAACCCATTAAACACATACCTTTCCATGTAAAAGATGTATTCTGATGGATAGAAGAAACAAGGTTATGTTCACATGTCAATGCTGGTTGTGTACACATGTCAAAACTAGGGTCACTGGCTAATGCCTTATACAGCAGCCACAAAAGACTCAGCAAGACTACTAATTAAAGGGATTTGGGCTTTTAGGGTTACTCACAAATAATAAAAATTGCAAAGAGTGGATGAAAGAGATGAAATGTTTGTGTCCAATTTAATATGTACCAGGAATGCTTTAAAAGTATCTGCATTTGTTTCAACATAAAGGAAATAATGTGAGCTTGACATGCATAAATTAATCTCAGGAAACAAACAGGATTGCTGGAGGGGAGGGAGGTGGGAGGGATGAGGTGGCTGCGTGATGGACATTGGAGAGGGTATGTGCTATGGTGAGAAAAAAAAGAATTAAAAAAAAGATAAAGATGAAAATAATAAATTAAAAAATAGTAAATATTATCTTTAAATGAAAGTAAACAAAACAAAAAAAAACCCAACCACAATGGTCAAATCTTAATTGTACATAACTTTCTGTTAACCAAAGTTTTCACTCTGGTTGAGTTCCAAGAACAGCTTATATAAAAATTGCTTATATATGTAAAAGATTCAGATGTTAGGAAATAAACCCAATAATGACATACCTTTCTTCTCTATAAAGTGAGCTCCCAAACAGTCTTTTCACATGAGGGCAAGATTCCTTTGGAGTTTTTCAGATAGTAAATCCCTGTCCAGAACTGTCTTTTTTAAAAGCTGTCAATGTTAAAATGCTGTTTCTGGTTAACAAAACCCATGTGCCCACATCACCATGAGTTCGAGTTCTGAGACACCTGCCACTAGCGGAGTTTATTTAGATGATAGATTTACGTGTGTCTATGAACCTCTCTGAGGCTTTAGCTGTCTCTGACATACCAACTGTTTGTCGAAGCTTTCCAAGAGATCTGACAACAGGCGAGAGTGAAATGGAGTTTGATGGGCACTGCAAGTCTAATGACACTATGTACGAATATTTTTAAACTTAAGAATACTTTTGATTTTCTGGCAACCTATTTCTCCCAAGGACTTAAATAACATAGACATAATTTTATACTACTATATATTTAATGTCCTCTGAAATGGAAAACAAAACAGAATAAAACAAAAACTAGGTTATATACCTGAACTGAGATGACCGTCTTCATGGAAAATACTGGAAACATTTAACTTCAACACATCAGTGCTTGTTTTAAACCTTTAAAAAGATCAAGGAGCTACCTAACTCAGTGGAGAATACAGCCTAGATAACACGGGATTTGGGTCAGGAGGTAAGATTTAGCACAGCTCTTTGATTTCTATCTATATAACATAACCACTTTAAACCTCTGATTTCTTATTTTTAAATAAGAGTCAAAACCATCACTTCATGGTTGTTAGTTACTGAAACTTACTCACTGCCAGCCAATGTGCCAATATAACAAATATTTCATTTACTCCTCCATGAGATGATAGTTGATGAAGCAGTGGAAACTAAGATTAATACCTTTCTTACAAATGATTTTGGGAGTAGGATTTTAGCTCTGGAAGTAACTACCTGAGGTGAGAACTTTCTGAATGGAGGGAGATCTATGTGAAAAGCCTTCTGAAAGTCCAGTGTTGTCAGGAAGGAGAGTAAACATTGAGTTTGGGGTGGAATGTGAGCAGTCATGGACTTTACCTCTGACTCCCCAAAACCTTTCCCTTTCTACTTTCATCTCCATTCTTTCATTTCCTCTCCTATTTTTCTTCACATTTTCCTTCTTATGCCACTGAGTTATCATCAGTTTTGTTAGTCGTTTCTGTAGCCAATCTAGTAATATATTTTTTAATTATTTTATTTATTTTCAGAGAGAGAAAGAGAGCACAAGCAGGCAAAGTGGCAGGCAGAGGCAGAGAGAGAAGCCAGTTCCCCAATGAGCAAGGAACCCGATGTGGGACTTGATCCCAGAACCCTGGGATCATGACCTGAGCCGAAAGCAGTGGCTTAACCAACTGAGCCACTCAGGTGTCCCTAAATGTTTTATTGTTTTTAAGTAGTATCTATACCCTACATGGGATTTGAACATACAACCCCAAGATCAAGAGCTGCATACTCTTCCAACTGAGCCAGCCAGGTACCCCTTCAATTTGGTAATATTAAAGGTAAAGTTTTACACTTAATTTTTATTCTTGGCTGTGGTTTCTCTAGACAGTAGGTAGGGAGAGTAGGAATCTCATTCAATCATTCATGTACATCATTAATAGAATGACAAGACATTTGGCAGATCTTAAAAAAAATCATAGTTACTCCCGCCATTTACCCATGCTCACTGAATTTCTTCATTTTGACATTTAGAATGGTGGGCAGAAATCCCATGGTGTTAACACCCACCATGGACCTTACAATTTTAAAATTACAATGTAATTAACTGTAGTAAAATTTATCCTTCATGTGCACACTTCTATAAATTTTGACAGAAAAATTCAGTCATGCAACACCCTCCACAATTAAGGTATACAACAGTTCTACCAATTCCCTTGGGTCCTTCTGTAGTCAACCACTCTACCCCTACACAGTTTTTGCACTAATCTGTTTTTTGTCTTTATAGTTGTGTGGGTGATGGAGGGTAGGGGGTTGTTTTGTTTTGCTTTGGACTGGTTTTTTTGTTTTTGTTTTTGTTTTGTTTTGCCAGAATGTAATATAAATGGAATTATACAGTATGGAGTCTTTGAGTCAGGTTTCTTTCACTTAGCATACTGCATTTAAGATTCATCCACATTGATGGTATGAGTAGCTTGTTTCTTTTTAGTGCTGAGTGTTATTACATTGTACGGATATGCCAGGGTTTGTTAAGTTATTCACCAGCTGAAAACAATTGGGCTGTTTCCAGATTTTGGTGATTATGAATAAAGTCACTATAAATGTGTGAACATAAAATTTCATTTCCTGTTCTTTTAAGATTTATTTATTTTTGAAAGAGCGAATGAGCAAGCACGGGAAGTGGGGAGGGGCCAAGGGAGAGAGAGAGTCCCAAGCAGACTCTGCACTGAGTGCAGCTCCCAATGCAAGGCTTGATCCTACGATTCTGAGATCATGACCTGAGCCAAAACCTAGAGTCGGCCACCCAAGTGCCCCCAAATTTCATATTTTTTTTAAAGATTTTTATTTATTTATTTGACAGAGAGAGAACACAAGTAGGCAGAGAGGCAGGCAGAGAGAGAGAGAGGAAGGCAGAGAGAGAGAGGAAGGGAAGCAGGTCCCTGCTGAGCAGAGCGCCCGATGCGGGGCTCGATCCCAGGACCCCGGGATCATGACCTGAGCTGAAGGCAGAGGCTCAACCCACTGAGCCACCCAGGTGCCCCCCAAATTTCATATTTTTAAGATAAACTCCTAGAAGTGGGATTGCTGGGCAGCATGGTAAATTGCATATTTAGCTTAATTTGCGAGCCTTTATTCCAGCAGAGCTGTACCATTTTGCACTCCCACCAGCTGTGTGAGTTCTAGTTGCTACACGTTGGCATCACCACTTGTATTGTCAGTTATATTGATTTTAACTATTCCACAGATAGGTAGTGGCATCGCATTGTGGTTTTACTTGCTTTAGCTATGGCTAAGGACATTAAGTATCTTGTCGTGCTTAGGCGCTATCCATATTTGTCCTCTGGTGAACTGTAAGATCAAATTTTTGCCCAATTTTTATAGTGTTTTATGTCAAGTGTCAAGAGTTATTTTTACTTTCACAAATGCTATAAGCCAAATACATTGCTAATATTTTTGTTTGATCTTCCAAAAGGAGGATCAGAGAAGTGCATTTCCTTGTAATAAAGTTATAGCTATACACATGATAAACCTACACAGAACTAATAAGCACATACCAATTTCCTGGTTTTGATACTGTGCTATAGTTACATAAGATGTAACCAAAGAAGGACAGTGCAAGAAGGGCATAGAAGAATATGCCATCTTTACAACTTCCTGTGAATCTGTAATTATTTAAAAATAAAGAGTTTATTTTAAAAAATTAAACATTTGCAAACTTTACTGGTACTTAATCATTTTTAATGTTTTATGTACGAGAAAATGTGTTCCAATTCTCACCAGGACCAGTAAGTACTACCTTTAGTATAATTCAGGTAACTGAATTATATTAAAAAAGAAAAAAAGGGGCAAGGAGTCAAGATGACGGAGAAGTAGCAGGCTGAGATGACATCAGGTAGAAGGAGAACAGCTAGATAGCTTATCAAACCACTGCGAACACCTACAAATCCGACAGGAGATCAAAGAGAAGAAGAGCAACAATTCTAGAAACAGAAAATCGAACACTTTCTGAAAGGTAGGACCAGCGGAGAAGTGAATCCAAAGCTACAGAAAGATAGACCGCAGGGGAAGGGGCCAGTTCCCGGCAAGCAGCGGAAAAAGGGAGCATAAAATCAGGACTTTTAAAAGTCTGCTCCACTGAGGTACATCGCTCCAGAGGCTAAACCGGGATGAAGCCCACGCGGGGTCAGTGTGGCCCCAAGTCCCGCGGGGTCACAGAAGGATGGGGGTGTCTGAGTGCCACAGAGCTCGCAGGTATTAAAGTAGGGAAGCCAGCTACAGAGACAGAGCCGAGGAGTGAGCTCGCAACTCGGGGTTACCTTGAACCGGAATCTGTGGAAAAGACCCCGGCTCTGTGAATGGGGTCCCCACAAGATCCGGGGAGACACCCCAGAAGAGCTCAGGGATCTGCAGGATTCAGAGACTACAGGTGGAGCTGTGTGCGAGAGACAGAGACACTTGGTCACAGGCTGGGTGAGCTTGGAGCATGGCTGGAGGCCAGGGAGACGGAAGTGATTGAGTGCTTTTCACTGAGGGTGCTCTAAGGAGTGGGGCGCCGAGCTCTCGGCTCCTCCGGGCCGGAGACCAGGAGGCCGCCATTTTCATTCCCGCCCTCCGGGACTCTATGGAAAGCGTTCAGGGAACAAAAGCACCAAAAGAGAACCCGAGTGGATAACTTAGCCCGGCCCCTGGTAAGGGTGGTGCAATTCTGCCTCGGGAAAAGACACTTGAGAATCACTACAACAGGCCCCTACCCCAAAAGATCAACAAGAAATCCAGCCAAGACCAAGTTCACTTACCTAGGAGAAAAGCGGAATTCGAGAGGAGGAGAAAGCAAAGCATGGAAGTCATGCCTTTCTCCCCATGATTCTTTAGTCTTGCAGTTAATTAATTTTTTTTAATTTTATTTTTTTCTTCTGCTAAATTGTTTTTCACTTTTACCCTTTCCTCTTTTAACGTTTTTTAACTAGTTTATCTTAACAATACCTTTCATAAAAAAATAATAACCTTTTTTGAACCTTCATTATTATAGTCATATTTTATCCTTCACTGTGTCTAACTTTATTTTTTGTATACACATAGGGCATTTTCTATTAAAAAATTTGGGATACTTCTTCTAATAGATCAAAATATAGCCTAAATCTAGCTCCGAGCTTGTTCTAGCCTCCAGCCCAAGCAAATTCTCTCCACTTTATTATTCTTTTTTTTTAAATTTTATTTTTTATAAACATATATTTTTATCCCCAGGGGTACAGGTCTGTGAATCACCAGGTTTACACACTTCACAGCACTCACCCTAGCACATACCCTCCCCAATATCCATAACCCCACCCCCCTCTCCCAACCCCCCGTCCCCCCAGCAACCCTCAGTTTGTTTTGTGAGATTAAGAGTCACTTATGGTTTGTCTCCCTCCCAATCCCATCTTGTTTCATTTACTCTTCTCCTACCTCCTTAAGCCCCCATGTTGCATCTCCTCTCCCTCATATCAGGGAGATCATATGATAGTTGTCTTTCTCCGACTGAATTATTTCGCTAAGCATGATACCCTCTAGTTCTATCCACGTCATCACAAAGGGCAAGATTTCATTTCTTTTGATGGCTGCATTATTCCATTGTGTATATATACCACTTCTTCTTTATCCATTCGTCTGTTGATGGACATCTAGGTTCTTTCCATAGTTTGGCTATTGTAGACATGGCTGCTATAAACATTCGGGTGCACGTGCCCCTTCGGATCACTACGTTTGTATCTTTAGGGTAAATACCCAGCAGTACAATTGCTGGGTCATAGGGTAGTTCTATTTTCAACATTTTGAGGAACCTCCATGCTGTTTTCCAGAGTGGTTACACCAGCTTGCATTCCCACCAACAGTGTAGGAGGGTTCCCCTTTCTCCGCATCCTCGCCAGCATCTGTCATTTCCTGACTTGTTAATTTTAGCCATTCTGACTGGTGTGAGGTGATATCTCATTGTGGTTTTGATTTGTATTTCCCTGATGCCGAGTGATGTGGAGCACTGTTTCATGTGTCTGTTGGTCATCTGGATGTCTTCTTTGCAAAAATGTCGGTTCATGTCTTCTGCCCATTTCTTGATTGGATTATTTGTTCTTTGGGTGTTGAGTTTGCTAAGTTCTTTATACATTTCGGACACTAGACCTTTATCTGATATGTCGTTTGCAAATATCGTCTCCCATTCTGTCAGTTGTCTTTTGGTTTTGTTAACTGTTTCCTTTGCTGTGCAAAAGCTTTTGATCTTGATAAAATCCCAAAAGTTCATTTTTGCCCTTGCTTCCCTTGCCTTTGGTGATGTTCCTAGGAAGATGTTGCTGCGGCTGAGGTTGAAGAGGTTGCTGCCTGTGTTCTCCTCAAGGATTTTGATGGATTCCTTTCTCACATTGAGGTCCTTCATCCATTTTGAGTCTATTTTCATGTGTGGTGTAAGGAAATGATCCAATTTCATTTTTCTGCATGTGGCTGTCCAATTTTCCCAACACCATTTGTTGAAGAGGCTGTCTTTTTTCCATTGGACATTCTTTCCTGCTTTGCCGAAGATGAGTTGACCATAGAGTTGAGAGTCGATTTCTGGGCTCTCTATTCTGTTCCATTGATCTATGTGTCTGTTTTTGTGCCAGTACCATGCTGTCTTGATGATGACAGCTTTGTAATAGAGCTTGAAGTCCGGAATTGTGATGCCACCAACTTAGGCTTTCTTTTTCAATATTGCTTTGGCTATTCGAGGTCTTTTCTGGTTCCATATAAATTTTAGGATTATTTGTTCCATTTCTTTGAAAAAAATGGATGGTATTTTGATATGAATTGCAAAAATTTGTAGATTGCTTTAGGTAGCATAGACATTTTCACAATATTTATTCTTCCAATCCAGGAGCATGGAACATTTTTCCATTTCTTTGTGTCTTCCTCAATTTCTTTCATGAGTACTTTATAGTTTTCTGAGTATAGATTCTTAGCCTCTTTGCTTAGGTTTATTCCTAGGTATCTTATAGTTTTGGGTGCAATTGTAAATCGGATTGACTCCTTCATTTCTCTTTCTTCTGTCTTGTTGTTGGTGTAGAAAAATGCAACTGATTTCTGTGCATTGATTTTATATCCTGACACTTTACTGAATTCCTGTACAAGTTCTAGCAGTTTTGGAGTGGAGTCTTTTGGGTTTTCCACATATAGTATCATATCATCTGCGAAGAGTGATAGTTTGACTTCTTCTTTGCTGATTTGGATGCCTTCAATTTCCTTTTGTTGTCTGATTGCTGAGGCTAGGACTTCTAGTACAATGTTGAATAGCACTGGTGATAACGGACATCCCTGCTGTGTTCCTAACCATAGCGGAAAAACTTTCAGTTTTTCTCCATTGAGAATGATATTTGCGGTGGGCTTTTCATAGATGGCTTTGATAATATTGAGGTATGTGCCCTCTATCCCTACACTTTGAAGAGTTTTGATCAGGAAGGGATGCTGGACTTTGTCAAATGCTTTTTCAGCATCTATGGAGAGTATCATATGGTTCTTGTTCTTTCTGTTATTAATGTGTTGTATCACAATGATTGATTTGCAGATGTTGAACCAACCTTGCAGCCCTGGAATAAATCCCACTTGGTCGTGGTGAATAATCCTTTTAATGTACTGTTGAATCCTATTGGCTAGTATTTTGGTGAGAATTTTTGCATCTGAGTTCATCAAGGATATTGCTCTGTAGTTCTCTTTTTTGATGGGATCCTTGTCTGGTTTTGGGATCAAGGTGATGCTGGCCTCCTAAAATGAGTTTGGAAGTTTTCCTTCCATTTCTATTTTTTGGAACAGTTTCAGGAGAATAGGAATTAGTTCTTCTTTAAAAGTTTGGTAGAATTCCCCCGGGAAGCCATCTGGCCCTGGGCTTCTGTTTGTTGGGAGATTTTTGATGACGGTTTCAATCTCCTTACTGGTTATGGGTCTGTTCAGGCTTTCTATTTCTTCCTGGTTCAGTTGTGGTAGTTTATATGTCTCTAGGAATGCATCCATTTCTTCCAGATTGTCAAATTAGTTGCCGTAGAGTTGCTCATAGTATGTTCTTACAATTGTCTGTATTTCTTTCGTGTTCGTTGTGATCTCTCCTCTTTCATTCATGATTTTATTTATTTGGGTCCTTTCTCTTTTCTTTTTGATAAGTCTGGCCAGGCGTTTATCAATAGTATTAATTCTTTCAAAGAACCAGCTCCTAGTTTCGTTGATTTGTTCTATTGTTTTTTTGGTTTCTATTTCATCGATTTCTGCTCTGATCTTTATGATTTCTCTTCTCCTGCTGGGTTTAGGGTTTCTTTCTTGTTCTTTCTCCAGCTCCTTTAGGTGTAGGGTTAGGTTGTGTACCTGAGACCTTTCTTGTTTCTTGAGAAAGGCTTGTACCACTATATATTTTCCTCTCAGGACTGCCTTTGTTGTGTCCCACAGATTCTGAACCGTTGTGTTTTCATTATCATTTGTTTCCATAAATTTTTTCAATTCTTCTTTAATTTCCTGGTTGACCCATTCATTCTTTAGAAGGATGCTGTTTTGTCTCCATGTATTTGGGTTCTTTCCAAATTTCCTCTTGTGATTGAGTTCTAGCTTCAGAGCATTGTGGTCTGAAAATATGCAGGGAATGATCCCAATCTCTTGATACTGGTTGAGACCTGATTTAGGACCCAGAATGTGATCTATTATGGAGAATGTTCCATGTGCACTAGAGAAGAATGTGTATTCTGTTGCTTTGGGATGAAATGTTCTGAATATATCTGTGATGTCCATCTGGTCCAGTGTGTCATTTAAGGCCTATATTTCCTTGTTGATCTTTTCCTTGGATGATCTGTCCATTTCAGTGAGGGGGGTGGTAAATTTCCCTACTATTATTGTATTATTGTTGATGTGTTTCTTTGATTTTGTTATTAATTGGTTTATATAGTTGGTTGCTCCCATGTTAGGGGCATAGATATTTAAAATTGTTCAATCTTCTTGTGGGACCGATCCTTTGAGTATGATATAGTGTCCTTTCTCATCTCTTATATTAGTCATTGGCTTAAAGTCTAATTGACCTGATATAAGGTTTGCCACCCCAGCTTTTTCTAATGTCCATTAGCATGGTAAATCGTTTTCCACCCCCTCACTTTAAATCTGTAGGTGTCTTCGGCTCTAAAATGAGTTTCTTGTAGGCAGCATATTGATGGGTGTTGTTTTTTTATCCATTCTGAAACCCTGTGTCTTTGATTGGGGTATTGAGCCCATTTACATTCAGGGTAACTATTGAGTGATATGAAATTAGTGCCATTGTATTGCCTGTAGGGTGACTGTTACTGTATATTTTCTCTGTTCCTTTCTGATCTACTACTTTTAGGGTCTCTCTTTCCTTAGAGGACCCCTTTCAATATTTCCTGTAGAGCTGGTTTGGTATTTGCAAATTCTTTCAGTTTTTGTTTGTCCTGGAAGTTTTTAATCTCTCCTTCTATTTTCAATGATAGCCTAGCTGGATATAGTATTCTTGGCTACATGTTTTTCTCATTTAGTGCTCTGAATGTATCATGCCAGCTCTTTCTGGCCTGCCAGGTCTCTGTGGATAAGTCTGCTGCCAATCTAATATTTTTACCATTGTATGTTACAGACTTCTTTTCCCCGGCTGCTTTCAGGATATTGTCTTTGTCACTTAAGACTTGTTAATTTTATTATTAGGTGACGGGGTGTTGACCTATTCTTGTTGATTTTGAGGTGGGTTCTCTGCACCTCCTGGATTTTGAGGCTTGTTCCCTTTGCAATATTAGGGAAATTCTCTACAATAATTCTCTCCAACATTCCTTCTGCTCCCCTCCCTCTTTCTTCTTTTTCTGGAATCCCAATTATTCTAATTTTGTTTCTTCTTGTGGCATCACTTATTTCTCGAATTCTCCCCTCGTGGTCCAGTATTTGTCTCTCTTTTTCTCAGCTTCTTTATTCTCTGTCATTTGGTCTTCTATATCACTAATTCTCTCCTCTGCATCGTTTATCCTAGCAGTAAGAGCCTCCACTTTTGATTGCACCTCATTAATAGCTTTTTCGATTTCAACTTGGTTAGATTTTAGTTCTTTTTTTCTCCAGAAAGGGCTTTTATCTCTCCAGAGAGGTTTTCTCTAATATCTTCCATGCCTTTTTCAAGCCCAGCTAGAACTTTGAGAATCGTCATTCTGAACTCCAGATTTGTCATATTACCAGTGTCCGTATTGATTAGGTCTCTAGCCTTTGGTACTGCTTCTTGTTCTTTTTTTTTGTGGTGAGTATTTCTGCCTTTTCATTTTTTCCAGATAAGAACATATGAAGGAGCAAATAAAATACTAAAAGTGTGGCAAGGACCCCAGGAAAATGTGCCCTAACCAAATTAAAAGAGACCCCAAATTGTGGGGGATAAAGGGGTTAGAAAGAAGTTCTGAAAAAAAAAATTAAAAAAAGAAAACCAACAAAGAAAAATATTTAAAGAAAAAATATATATATATATATATTAGACTGGTGACTGGAACAGGGTCACCCACTTAATTTTGGGAGTATGTTGGTCTCTTAGAAGAAACTACCTCCCAAAATTTTAAAGAATGAAAAACATATATAGGGGTAAACACAATGAAGGGATGGAATATGGTGATAAAGATGAAAAAAAATTTTTTTTAATTTCTAAAAAAGTTGATAAAGTAAGTTGGTTGGGAGAATAAAGAATAATAAAGTGGAGGTGGGAGGAGTCAAGATGGCGGAGAAGTAGCAGGCTGAGACTACTTCAGGTAGCGGGAGATCAGCTAGATAGCTTATCTAAAGATTGCAAACACCTACAAATCCAACGGGAGATTGAAGAGAAGAAGAACAGCAATTCTAGAAACAGAAAATCAACCACTTTCTGAAAGGATAAATGAAGCAGAAGAAAGAATTAGTGATATAGAAGACCAAATGACAGAGAATAAAGAAGCTGAGCAAAAGAGGGACAAACAGCTACTGGACCACGAGGGGAGAATTCGAGAGATAAGTGACACCATAAGACAAAACAACATTAGAATAATTGGGATTCCAGAAGAAAAGGAAACAGAGAGGGGAGCAGAAGGTATATTGGAGAGAATTATCGAAGAGTATTTCCCCAATATGGCAAAGGGAACAAGCATCAAAATCCAGGAGGTTCAGAGAACCCCCCTCAAAATCAATAAGAATAGGTCCACACCCCATCACCTAATAGTAAAATTTACAAGTCTTAGTGACAAAGAGAAGATCCTGAAAGCAGCCAGGGAAAAGAAGTCTGTAACATACAATGGTAAAAATATTATTTTGGCAGCAGACTTATCCACAGAGACCTGGCAGGCCAAAAAGAGCTGGGATGATATATTCAGAGCACTAAACGAGAAAAACATGCAGCCAAGAATACTATATCCAGCTAGGCTATCATTGAAAATAGGAGAGATTAAAAACTTCCAGGACAAACAAAAACTGAAAGAATTTGCAAATACCAAACCAGCTCTACAGGAAATATTGAAAGGGGTCCTCTAAGGAAAGAGAGACCCTAAAAGTAGTAGATCAGAAAGAAACAGAGACAATATATAATAAAAGTCACCTTACAGGCAATACAATGGCACTAAATTCATATCTCTCAATAGTTACCCTGAATATTAATGGGCTAAATGCCCCAATCAAAAGACACAGGGTATCAGAATGGATAAAAAAACAAAACACATCTATATGTTGCCTACAAGAAACTCATCTTAAACCTGAAGACACCTCCAGATTTAAAGTGAGGGGGTGGAAAAGAATTTACCATGCTAATGGACATCAGAAGAAAGCAGGAGTGGCAATCCTTATATCAGATCAATTGGATTTTAAGCCAAAGATATAATAAAATTAGAGGAAGGACACTATATCATACTCAAAGGAACTGTCCAACAAGAAGATCTAACAATTTTAAATATCTATGCCCCTAACGTGGGAGCAGCCAACTATATAAACCAATTAATAACAAAATCAAAGAAACACATCGACAATAATACAATAATAGTAGGGGACTTTAACACTCCCCTCACTGAAATGGTCAGATCATCCAAACAAACAATTGATAAGGAAATAAAGGCCTTAAATGACATATTGGACCAGATGGACATCACAGAAATATTCAGAACATTCCATCCCAAAGCAACAGAATACACATTCTTCTCTAGTGCACATGGAACATTCTCCAGAACAGATCACATCTGGGTCCTAAATCAGGTCTCAACCAGTATCAAGAGATCGGGATCATTCCCTGCATATTTTCAGACCACAATGCTCTGAAGCTAGAATTCAATCACAAGAGGAAATTTGGAAAGAACCCAAATACATGGAGACTAAACAGCATCCATCTAAAGAATGAACGGGTCAACCAGGAAATTAAAGAAGAATTGAAAAATTCATGGAAACAAATGATAATGAAAACACAACGGTTCAAAATCTGAAGGACACAGCAAAGGTAGTCCTGAGAAGAAAATATATAGCGGTACAAGCCTTTCTCAAGAAGCAAGAAAGGTCTCAAGTACACAACCTAACCCTATACCTAAAGGAGCTGGAGAAAGAACAAGAAAGAAACCCTAAACCCAGCAGGAGAAGACAAATCATAAAGATTTGAGCAGAAAAATGAAATAGAAACCAAACCAAACCAAAACAAAACAAAAACAAAACTCAATAGAACAAATCAACGAAATTAGGAGCTGACTCTTTTGAAAGAATAAGATTGATAAACCCCTAGCCAAACTTATCAAAAAGAAAAGAGAAAGGACCCAAATAAATAAAATCATGAATGAAAGAGGAGAGATCACAACCAACACCAAAGAAATACAAACAATTATAAACACATACTATGAGCAACTCTACGCCAACAAATTTGACAATCTGGAAGAAATGGATGCATTCCTAGAGACATATAAACTACTACAATTGAACCAGGAAGAAATAGAAAACCTGTCAGACCCACAACAAGTAAGGAGATTGAAACAGTCATCAAAAATCTCCAAACAAACAAAAGCCCAGGGCCAGACGGCTTCCCAGGGGAATTCTACCAAACGTTTAAAGAAGAATTAATTCCTATTCTCCTGAAACTGTTCCAAAAAATAGAAATGGAAGGAAAACTTCCAAACTCATTTTAGGAGGCCAGCATCACCTTGATCCCAAACCAGACAAGGATCCCATCAGAAAAGAGAACTACAGACCAATATCCTTGATGAACACAGATGTGAAAATTCTCACCAAAATACTAGCCAGTAGGATCCAACAGTACATTAAAAGGATTTATTCACCATGATCAGGTGGATTTATTCCAGGGCTGCAAGGTTGGTTCAACATCTGCAAATCAATCACTGTGATACAATACTTTAATAAAAGAAAGATCAAGAACTATATGATATTCTCAATAGATGATGAAAAAGCATTTGACGGAGTACAGCATCCCTTCCTGATCAAAACTCTTCAAAGTGTAGGGATAGAGGGCACTTACCTCAATATTATCAAAGCCATCTATGAAAAACCCACCACAAATTTCATTCTCAATGGAGAAAAACTGAGAGCTTTTCCGCTAAGGTCAGGAACATGGCAGGGATGTCCGTTATCACCACTGCTATTCAACATAGTACTAGAAATCCCAGCCTCAGCATTCAGACAACAAAAAGAAATTAAAGGCATCAAAATCAGCAAAGAAGTCAAACTATCACTCTTTGCAGATGATATGATACTATATGTGGAAAACCGAAAAGACTCCACTCCAACACTGCTAGAACTTGTACAGGAATTCAGTAAAGTGTCAGGATATAAAATCAGTGCACAGAAATCAGTTGCATTTCTTTACATCAACAACAAGACTGAAGAAAGAGAAATTAAAGAGTCCACCCCATTTACAATTGCACCCAAAACCATAAGATACCTAGGAATAAACCTAACCAAAGAGGCAAGAATCTATACTCAGAAAACTATACAGGACTCATGAAAGAAATTGAGGAAGACACAAGAAATGGGAAAATGTTCCATGCTCCGGGATTGGAAGAACAAATATTGTGAAAATGTCTATGCTACCTAAAGCAATCTACACATTTAATGCAATTCCTATCAAAATACCATCCATTTTTTTCAAAGAAGTGGAACAAATAATCCTAAAATTTATATGGAACCAGAAAAGACCTCGAATAGCCAAAGCAATATTGAAAAAGAAAGCCAAAGTTGGTGGCATCACAATTCCGGACTTCAAGCTCTATTACAAGCTGTCATCATCAAAACAGCATGGTATTGGCACAAAAACACACACATAGATCAATGGAACAGAATAGAGAGCCCAGAAATAAACCTTCAACTCTGTGGTCAACTAATCTTCAACAAAGCAGGAAAGAATGTTCAATGGAAAAAAGACAGCCTCTTCAACAAATGGTGTTGGGAAAATTGGACAGCCAGATGCAGAAAAATGAAACTGGACCATTTCCTTACAACACACAAGAAAATAGACTCAAAATGGATGAAGGACCTCAATGTGAGAAAGGAATCCATCAAAATCCTTGAGGAGAACACAGGCAGCAACCTCTTCGACTCTTCCTCTTTGATGTCTTCCTAGGAACGTCGCCAAAGGCAAGGGAAGCAAGGGCAAAATTGAACTATTGGGATTTCATCAAGATCAAAAGCTTTTGCACAGCAAAGGAAACAGTGAACAAAACCAAAAGACAACTGACAGAATGGGAGAAGATATTTGCAAACGACATATCAGATAAAGGGCTAGTGTCCAAAATCTATAAAGAACTTAGCAAACTCAACACCCAAAGAACAAATAATCCAATCAAGAAATGGGCAGAAGACATGAACAGACATTTCTGCAAAGAAGACATCGGATGGCCAACAGACACATGAAAAAGTGCTCCACAGCCCTCGGCATCAGGGAAATACAAATCAAAACCACAATGAGATATCACCTCACACCAGTCAGAATGGCTAAAATTAACAAGTCAGGAAATGACAGATGCTGGCGAGGATGCGGAGAAAGGGGAACACCTACACTGTTGGTGGGAATGCAAGCTGGTGTAACCACTCTGGAAAACAGCATGGAGGTTCCTCAAAATGTTGAAAATAGAACTACCCTATGACCCAGCAATTGCACTACTGCTATTTACCCCAAAGATACAAATGTAGTGATCCAAAGGGGCACGTGCACCCGAATGTTTATAGCAGCCATGTCTACAATAGCCAAACTATGGAAAGAACCTAGATGTCCATCAACAGATGAATGGATAAAGAAGATGTGGTATATATATATATATATATATATATATATATATACACACACACACACAGACACACACACATATACACAATGGAATACTATGCAGCCATCAAAAGAAATGAAATCTTGCCATTTGGATGGAACTAGAGGTTATTATGCTTAGTGAAATAAGTCAATCAGAGAAAGACAACTATCATATGATCTTCCTCATATGAGGAAGTGGAGATGCAATGTGGGGGTTTTGGGGGTCGGAAAAGAATACATGAAACAAGATGGGATTGGGAGGGAGACAAATCATAAGAGACTCTTAATCTCACAAAACAAACTGAGGGTTGCTGGGGGTTGGGGGGTTGGGAGAGGGTGGTGGGGTTATGGACACTGGGGAGAGTATGTCCTATGGTAAGTGCTGTGAAGTGTGTAAACCTGGAGATTCACAGACCTGTCCCCCTGGGTCTAATAATACATTATATGTTTATAAAAAAAATTTTAAAAATCTAAAAATTAAAAAAAAATCCTTCAAAAATGCAGACTGAAAAATTTCAAAATGGGTGAGATAAGCAAAGGCATGTGAAATGTTAGGGATACTGGTAGGTTCACAGACCATAGGAAAGGAACAACACAACTACCTTGAAGACTGACATTTTTATAAAACAATTACATTTTTATAAAACAGGTTTACATGCATGTGTTTGATTATCATGTATATGCTGGAGAACAGTCTGGCAAATTAAGTTAAACATGCAATTTACCATCTTGCCCAGCAATGTTATTCCTAGGAATATACCTAAAAGAAATGAAATTTGGGGCACTTGCGTGGCACAGTCAGTTGGCCAAATCTAGGTTTCAACTCAGGTCATGATCTCAGGGTTGTGGGATCAAGCCCTGCGTGGGGCTCTGTGCTCAATGTGGAGTCTGCTTGGGACTCTGTCTATATATGGCTATCATATACATAGTATGCTATTGAAATACACTCTTAATGATAACACAGGATGGAAAAATGCTGCATTCTTCCAGGCTGTTTTCTCCATAGAAAAAAGTCAAGAATCATTACTTCAATATATGGAACATCACCACTTCTGTGAAGTGCCATGGAGCTGAAGACGACCTTCATTTGTGTATTTTATACACTTACATTTTTTTTTTAATCTTCGATGAGAAACACATTACTTTTATAACTAAAACAGTAAGTCCTTAAAGAAAGGACCAAGAGCCATACATGATCTATATATTAAAAATTCTAACATTAAATTAAAAAATCAAAGCTAAATGGTACAGTTTAGCCTTATTGGCTACAGAGATGTCCTGCACCTGTGTGTCTCAGGCCGATAACCTGAACTCTGAGTTTAGCTTGTCATTTTCTTGAAACATCTCTGAGAGAAACAGAATGTGATTAAGGATGAACACATCATGCTAGCTTGTTTGCTTTCCCCAGTGCAGGTGGACTGTCACCCTCTGCATGCAAAGCAAGTTGAGGTTAAAAGGCTGTCAAGCCTTATCTATGCAGAATGTACATTGCAGTGGTGTCATGTGCCGGAGCTCTGGGGCAGGGAGCCCCAAATCAGTGTGTGGCAAAGAGCAGAGATGCGTAATGCTGTCACAGACAGGAAAAGAAGACTCAGTAAGTTCTAAGGCTATCACTAAGATAAATGGAATTTTGAAATTAAATGGTGATTGCCCCTGTCAAATTGAGAAGCCTGAAAATGCACATATATTAACCATTGGACCAGCCAGGAAAAGGGGTGATTTTCATGTTGTTGGCTTCTTCATTTTCACCTTATAAAAAAGGATTCTTAGAAAAACAGTACTGAAGAGTTAGAAATATTAATTGTTTTGTTGTGTCTAAAAACATTTGGGTCATTAATCTCCCTCTTAGTTCTAAGCTGACCTGCCCACTAAAATTCTTATTTGGAAAGGGGTAATACTAAAGGATAATTTTCTCTGAATGGCCTCTTCCCAGAGAAATTTTAAAGCAAATTTCTACAGCAGTACTGAGTTCATGCCTTTTACTGTGCAGTATAAAAGAAATAACAACAAAATCCCTCAATTCTTTAAAAATGAAACCAGAAAAGACCCCAAATTGCTAAGGAAATGTTGAAAAAGAAAAACAAAACTGCGGGCATCATGTTGCCTGATTTCAAGCTTTACTACAAAGCTGTGATCACCAAGACAGCATGGTACTGGCACAAAAACAGACTCATAGACCAGTGGAACAGAGTAGAGAGCCCAGATATGGACCCTCAACTCTGTGGTCAAATAATCTTTGACAGGGCGCCTGGGTGGCTCAGTGGGTTGGGCCGCTGCCTTCGGCTCAAGTCATGATCTCGGGGTCCTGGGATCGAGTCTCGCATCGGGTTCTCTGCTCAGCGGAGATCCTGCTTCCCTCTCTCTCTCTGCCTGCCTCTCCATCTACTTGTGATCTCTCTCTGTCAAATAAATAAATAAAATCTTTAAAAAAAATAATAATCTTTGACAAAGGAGAAAAAAATATCCAGTGGAAAAAAGACAGTTTCTTCAATAAATGGTGCTGGGAAAATTGGGCAGCTATGTGTAGAAGAATGAAATTCGACCATTCTCTTACACCATAGACAAAGATAAACTCGAAATGGGTAAAATACCTCAATGTGAGGCAGGAATCCATCAGAATCCTAGAGGAAAACATAGGCAGTAACCTCTTTGATATCAGCCACAGCAACTTCTTTCAAGATATGTCTCCAAAGGCAAAGGAAACAGAAGTGAAAATGAACTTCTGGGACTTCATCAAGATCAAAAACTTCTGCACAGCAAGGGAAACAGTCAACAAAACACAGAGGCAACCCACGGAATGGGAGAAGATATTTGCAAATGACACTACAGACAAAGGGCTGATAACCAAGATCTCTAAAGAACTCCTCAAACTCAACATACACAAAACAGATAATTATTGTCAAAAAAAATGGGCAGAAGACATTGAGCAGACACTTCTCCAAAGAAGACATACAAATGGCTAACAGGCACATGAAAAAATGTTCATCATCATTAGCCATCAGGGAGATTCAAATCAAAACCACATTGAGATACCACCTGACACCAGTTAGAATGGCCAAAATTAACAAGACGGTAAACAACATGTGTTGGAGAGGATGTGGAGAAAGGGAAACCCTCTTACACTGTTGGTGGGATTTCAAGTTGGTGCAACCTCTTTGGAAAACAGTGTGGAGATTCCTCAAAAAATTAAAAATAGAGCAAGCCTACGACCCTGCAGTTGCACTACTGGTTATTTACCACAAAGACACAGATGTAGTAAACAGAAGGGCCAGGTGTACCCCAATGTTTGTAGTAGCAATGGCCACAGTCACCAAACTGTGGAAAGAACCAAGATGCCCTTCAATGGACAAATGGATAAAGAAGATGGATGAATACCCAACTTTTGTATCAACATGGACAGGACTGGAAGAGATTATGCTGAGTGAAATAAGTCAAGCAGAGAGAGTCAAGTATCATATGGTTTCACTTACTTGTGGAGCATAAGGAATAACATGGAAGACACTGGGTGAAGGAAAGGAGAAGTGAGTTGGGGGAAATAGGAGGGGGAGACAAACTATGAGAGACTGGGGACTCTGAGAAACCGACTGAGGGTTTTGGAGGGGAGAGGAGTGGGGTTTGGGAGAAGCCTAGTGGTGGGTATTATGGAGGGCACATATCGCATGGAGCACTGGGTGTGGTGCATAAACAGTGAATTTTGGAACACTGAAAAGTAATGAAATAAAATAAAATGGGAAAAAACAAACAAAACAAAAAACAATAATTCCAAAACATGGTGGTATTTGAAACAGTCCATATTATAAATAATTTTTCATTATTATGAATGTTTTATTATTCATATTTCATTGTGCTGTGAGCTATGACTAATCTGAAATTTTATAATAACAAGCCACTATTTTAAAATTAAGCTTTTAAAGATGTTTATTATTTCTAAAATTATCTCACATATCTGAAAGATGTATACATTTTTTAATATTTTTATCTATTTGTTAGAAATTATCTACATGAGATAAACACCCTGACATTAGAAAATAGAAGAGCCTATTTCAACCCCTCTGTGAAGAAATACCTTAAACCAATGCTCTACTCTAGCCCTTCCCTTCTGCCTTTCAAAATGACCCAAAGAACAAACCATATCCTTGGAAGTTCTACTTCTAAATCCTTCCAGAATATAAATCCCAAAAGAGGAATGACTCTATCCATCTCATGCACCCTGTCATCAAGCACCAAATGCAATGCATGATCAGTTCCGTTAAGTATTTATTGACTAAAAGATTGAAAAACAAATGAAAGAAAAACTCTTCATTCCACAATTTTCCTCAAAACCTTGAAAATGACAGGCTGGAATTCCCAAATTATATAATAAAAGGCAATTTTATTATATTTCAAGATATGCTTTGTAGTAGAAATTATTCTAAGTTGATTCCCACAACAGTAAAGAAATCTATTATTCTTCCATTGCCCCCAAATCAAGAGCTGTCAAATATAAAGCTGTGATATCATTAAAACTAAGAAAAGACAGCTGAATGAATCTGTGAGTCATGATTTGTTTTTTGGTTTTTTTAACTATAGCTGCTGACTTATTACATTTCACACCACTTAGAGTTTTAGAATTAAATATAGGTCAACAATCACTAAACACATCAACAAGTGACACTCATTGAAATAAATCACACCAAATGGCCAGCATATTATAAGCTAGTGTGATACTACCCTGGTTTCATAAATAAAAAATGAGAATTAAACTTTCATAGTAAAATATTTCACCAGACTAGATTGCAAATTTTGACATAGTCAATTTATCACTGTAAAAATCAGAGGAGGCTCACTTGGCTCTGGTCAGAAAGCTCATTAGTTTATCAAAATTATACTCTTGCCAGAGTGTCACGATTATTTTTACTGAAAAAAATCTGCTATTTAGTGAAAAGACTTCACAATATTTTCTTGCTTTGTCTATAAAGAGAAAGTGTTTTAAAACCAATTTATTTTTAAATCAATTAGGAACAACAGATGGCTCTAGGAAAATATTGTTTAAGTGTTAATTAACCTTAAGCACTACTCCTTATAATGAAAAGTGGTCAATTTATTTGACTACTTTTATCATTTATTTAATGCAAAATATTTTGTTTTTAAAGAAAAATAAAGCATATTTTATATTCTGAATGAAAAAAATCATGATTTAAAATTTTATCCTAAAGGCAGTTTTATCTCAAAAATTATTGATGAAAAGATGATTTTAAACTAAAATTAACTGAAATTGTAACAAGAAGCAATCCTGACATAAATACCTTATCATGGGTTTGAGCAACCCCGTGTGATTTTTACAGCAAATCCTTTTTCATATTGTGGCCACACATCTTGGCAACAAATCCCAGAGTAGACTATGTTTCTACTGGTTGCAGGACACATTTATTTTTCATGAGAACACTATACTTTCTTTCTTGTTCATCTTTTTGCAAGTCAGACTACTTCATTTCTATAGGTTAGGTTTTCATTTTCAATATATTTCTTCTTCTTGCCCTAAGAGAGAATCTAAATAAAACTTGTGGTACTGATACCACCTTGCTTGACTGTTACACTTCAAACAAGAGTTTGGAGTGGCAGATATGATATTATTGTGAACCAAATGCACATCCAGACAAAGCCCAGTTGCTCACTACCACCTGAATGACTGACCAGTAATAGTCACTGACTGTCACATGCCTCTAGCCCTAACAATCTAGGAGCAAGCTGTTAAATAGCTACATAACCATAAGAGGTAGGATTCTGGCACATCTCTCTCCTGAGCCACACCAGATGAACTACAAGAACTTATGTGCAAAATGTACTTCCCCCTAAACTTTGTGGTGGTAAGCCCTATGCACAGCATGACCTCTACCCAAGCTACTTATGCCAGAACCAAGCTTCTTCCACACCTAGCTTACCCTGCCTCTGGTGAGTTTACTTCTCTCCATCCCCAGGTTCATGCCAAAATCACTGAAACTCCAGTCCTCCTCTCTTGAATACATTCTCCACTCCAGAAGCAAAATGCCTTTCTGAAATAAGAATATGATCTTACTATTATACTTCATAATTAAATACAAAATCCTCTAGGATAGCACTGTCCACTAGAAATACAATATAAGCCACACATGCAATTTTTATTATTATAGGAGCAATATTAAAAAACAGGTAAGAGGGAGACGCCTGGGTGGCTCAGTTGGTTGGACGACTGCCTTCGGCTCAGGTCATGATCCTGGAGTCCCGGGATCGAGCCCCGCATCAGGCTCCCAGCTCCACGGGGAGTCTGCTTCTCTCTCTGACCTTCTCCTAGCTCATGCTCTCTCTCACTGTCTCTCTCTCAAATAAATAAATAAAATCTTAAAAAAAAAAAAAACAGGTAAGAGAGGAAAGAATGGGAAAAAGAATGGGAAATTATCGTTCAATGAGTAAGCTTAGTTTAAGGAAGATGAAAGAATTCTAAAGATACAGGGGCGTGAGATATAAACTCATTTAATGCCATAGAACTATACACCTAAAAATGATTAAAATGAAAAGTTTATGTTATGTGTATTTTATAATTAAAAAAAGAATCAGGAGGCACCTGGGTGGCTCAGATGGTTAAGTATCGACCTTTAGCTCAGCTCAGGATCTCCAGGTCCTGGGATCGAGCCCTCTGTCAGGCTCCCTGCTCAGCGGGGAGTCTGCTTCTCTCGCTGCCTCTACCTCTCCCTCCTGCTTGTGTCTGCTCTCTCTCTCTCTTAAGTGAATAAATTAAATCTTTAAGAAAGAAAGAAAAAAAGAGAAAGAAAAAAAGAAAGAAAGGGAGAGAGGGAAGGAATCAGGTGAAATTAATTTTAAGAATATATCTTAACTCAAGAAATCCAAAATATTATCATTTTGACATGTAACCAATATAAAAATTAATGAGATATCTTGCATTCTTTTTTTCATACTAAGTCTTTGAAATCTGCTGTGTATTTGCACTTATAGCACATCTCAATTATGATACTAAATTTTCAAGGGTATTTGAAATGTGCACCTACCAAAATTATAGTTGTGTTTCATGTGTTTATGCTGCCTCCAGTTTTTAAATTTAGCTTATTTAAAATTAAATAAAATTTAAAATAAAAGGGGAGTGCGAAATTTTAGTTCTGCCAACATTAGCCCTTTGCCTACTTGCTTCAAGCTACGTAAAGGAATGGAAATTAATTGGGAGGTGTCTAAGTCAGGGTTCACTTGGAGAAGCAGAACTGCTGTGAGGACCATGAAACAGAGGCATATTTCAGGGCTAGGTATTACACAGGCCCTGCATGCTATTGCTCAGTATCTGTGGTTAGGCCTAAACTTCTGGAGGATCAGCTGGACTAGCAGTGGGAGGTATGTGGATGTGAGTGAGAACAAGAAAAGCCCCAAAATTGTTTAAATTCAGTTCTTTGATAACACTAACCACATTTCACGTGCTCAACAGCCATAAGTGGTTGCCATGCTGGACAGCACAGTTCTATCTCACCTGAGGCTTCTTCTCTCAAGATTCATCCTTCCCTCTCTATACTTCATGCTCCACCTGTACTGAAATTTCATTTCCCAGACTTCACAATTTCCTCCCACTTCTAGGCTACTAAGCATACTGACCTTTCCTCCAGCTAGCTCTTCTCATCTTTCATGTCTCAGATTAAGCATTATTAAGCAATGCTTCTTTTAGGAAGTTTTTCTCCACCTCTATATTACCAACCCTAATACCTCAAATCTAGTAAGGTCCTTCACTGAATTCCAGATTTCACTACAATAGATCTTCACATACTGCTTTGCAATTGCTTGCCTAATGTTCAATGACTTCTATTATTCTGTAAAATCTATAAAAATTGAAATGAAATAAAAACTATCACCTAACCACATAGCAAATCCTAAATAAATATCTATTGAGTAAACATGAGAGATCACCAGGAATCTACTCCCTCTAGAGCAGAAATATTTATCTGCTTTGTTCCTGATTGGTCAAAAGGCAGCTCACAGAGATTTATGAGTCATTAGCCATAAGCAATGACTTACTTTGAAGGCAACTGTATTCCAGTATTCCATTATTCTTACTTTATCCTCACAACCACCCCAGTTTATAGATGAGGTTCAGAGAAGTTAATCTGCATGGCAAGCATGCCTAAGTGGAGGACACTGGACTCAAATAGTCTTAATCTCAATGTAACAGAGATTTAGAATTGCATGATCCAAACAGTAATACAGATGAAAGCTAAGACTCTTTCATATTTAAATCAGTAAGTCCAAACTATGACTGACTAAAACTGTGCTGATACCTGTATGTATAAGCTCATGTTAGAAAATGACATCACTGGGCACCTGGGTAGCTCAGGGGGTTAAGCCTCTGCCTTTGGCTCAAGTCATGATCTCAGGGTCCTGGGATGGAGCCCTGCATCGGGCTCTCTGCTCAGCGGGGAGCCTGCTTCCCCTCCTCTCTCCTCTGCCTACCTCTCTGCCTACTTGTGATCTCTGTCAAATAAATAAATAAAATCTTTAAGAAAAAAAAAAAGAAAATGACATCACTAAATTGAGAGAATATGCCTAAAATAAACCAGGGTTATATGTTAAATAACTTATTTTTGTGGATTTTTAAGAATGCCTCTTTGAGGGAATAATTAATACTTTGAGGGATGTAATTAATACTAAAATATTAGAACAACAAATAATAATGAATCCACTGTTTTACAATAATGACTATATCTCTCTCAAAAATTATAACCTCCCTGCTGTCATTCACTGTTGACCCAGGAAAATTCTGTGATTTGTTTAGAGCCATATAGCAGCTGCCTCTGTTTGGCATGTGTTTGTTCAAATTGGCCCAGTCGATGTTGGAGTGAAGGGGGTGGTCCCATCTCTGGAAACCCAACACCAGCTCACTAATTCAATTAAAAGATCTGTCACTACAAAGCAGGAAAGAATGTCCACTGGAAAAAAGACAGCCTCTTCAATAAATGGTGTTGGGAAAATTGGACAGCCACATGCAGAAAAATGAAATTGGATCATTTCCTTATACCACACACGAAAATAGACTCAAAATGGATGAAGGATCTCAATGTGAGAAAGGAATCCATCAAAATCCTCGAGGAGAACACAGGCAGCAACCTCTTCGACCTCAGCCACAGCAACATCTTCCTAGGAACATCACCAAAGGCAAGGGAAGCAAGGGCAAAAATGAACTTTTGGGATTTTATCAAGATCAAAAGCTTTTGCACAGCAAAGGAAACAGTTAACAAAACCAAAAGACAACTGACAGAATGGGAGAAGATATTTGCAAATGACATATCAGATAAAGGGCTAGTGTCTAAAATCTATAAAGAACTTAGCAAACTCAACACCCAAAGAACAAATAATCCAATCAAGAAATGGGCAGAGGACATGAACAGACATTTCTGCAAAGAAGACATCCAGATGGCCAACAGACAGATGAAAAAGTGCTCCATATCACTCGGCATCAGGGAAATACAAATCAAAACCACCATGAGATATCACCTCACACCAGTCAGAATGGCTAAAATTAACAAGTCAGGAAATGACAGATGCTGGCGAGGATGCGGAGAAAGGGGAACCCTCCTACACTGTTGGTGGGAATGCAAGCTGGTGCAACCACTCTGGAAAACAGCATGGAGGTTCCTCAAAAAGTTGAAAATAGAACTACCCTATGACCCTGCAATTGCACTGCTGGGTATTTACCCTAAAGATACAAACGTAGTGATCCGAAGGGGCACGTGCACCCGAATGTTTATAGCAGCAATGTCTACAATAGCCAAACTATGGAAAGAACCTAGATGTCCATCTACAGACGAATGGATAAAGAAGATGTGGTATATATACACAATGGAATACTATGCAGCCATCAAAAGAAATGAAATCTTGCCATTTGCGACGACGTGGATGGAACTAGAGGGTATCCTGCTTAGCGAAATAAGTCAATCGGAGAAAGACAACTATCATATGATCTCCCTGATATGAGGGAGAGGAGATGCAACATGGGGGGTTGAGGGGGTAGGAGAAGAGTAAATGAAACAAGATGGGATTGGGAGGGAGACAAACCATAAGTGACTCTTAATCTCACAAAACAAACTGAGGGTTGATGGGGGGAGGGGGTTGGGAGAGGGGGGTGGGGTTATGGATATTGGGGAGGGTATGTGCTATGGTGAGTGCTGTGAAGTGTGTAAACCTGGTGATTCGCAGACCTGTACCCCTGGGGATAAAAATATATGTTTATAAAGCTGTAAAAAAAAAAAAAAAAAGAAAAAAGAAAGGATGAATACCCAAGTTTTGTAGCAACATGGACGGGACTGGAAGAGATTATGCTGAGTGAAATAAGTCAAGGAGAGAGAGTCAATTATCATATGGTTTCACTTATTTGTGGAGCATAACAAATAGCATGGAGGACAAGGGGAGATGGAGAGGAGAAGGGAGTTGAGGGAAATTGGAAGGGGAGGTGAACCATGAGAGACTATGGACTCTGAAAAACGATCTGAGAATTTTGAAGGGGTGGGGGGTGGGAGGTTGGGGGCACCAGGTGGTGGGTATTGTAGAGGGCACGGATTGCATGGAGCACTGGGTGTGGTGCAAAAATAATGAATACTGTTATGCTGAAAAAATTTTAAAAAATTAAAAAAAAAAAAAGATCTGTCACTAATCACTACTCACACAGACAAGATCGGAAAAAAAATCAACCATTCAGCAATGCAAGCTAAAAAATAAGATTACTCTCTTACAATACTCTTAAATCATGACTTACATGAAGTTGTACTTATCTAATAATGTTTTAAGAATTAGTCCCCAGGAAAAATGACTTCAAAACTAAAAATTTAAAGATTCCAATCAATTTCCTTTTGCCTCCGAGTTTTCTTTCAGCAGATAAAGAAAATCCATAGTAACAAGATAACATTTCATGCATTTACACATTTTCTCCTATAGATGTCTACAGCCTTCAGAAAGTATATTATTTGTAGTCATGCCTATCTGACATTTTCCATTTTACTCAAAAGATTTTATGGTTTGGTATTACAGCAATATACAAATTTGACAGCTTGCAATAGGATCTAGTCCCTGTAGCAAATCATTCTGACAGTTAAGAACTATTCAGCTACTAATATACATTTTTTTACACTAAACTTATTTAAAATTCTTACAAAGTTGAGGATACAATGTATGTTGAAATTCTGAAGAACGGTCTTAATGATATTATAAATTTCATACTGAAGTTATTAAATAATAGAGCTGAACACACTACACCATTATTTCATTTGTAGTATAACTTATTCCTCCTTCAGTAGTTCACTTTATTAAGGCAAATTTTTCCTCAACTGCATTTAAACAATAAAGTCACTCATCATGGTCAATGTTTAGTATTTTCTTAGAATTCCTCTTGGTCTTTAAAAATAACTGAAGATGTGAATAAAACAGTACATGCGTTAATGTGGAACATAATGACATTTTTTGATTGCCTTTCCAATGCATTTTTTTCCTTTTAAAGTGATGAAAGATAATCAATTACGTTTTTACATTTCCCGAAATGCATTAACAAAGGCTCTGTCAAATATACTCATGATTCCTCTAGAAAGAAGGCAAAGCCGATCTCTAACATTGCTGTAACATTAACTAAATAGGGCTGAGGGTGATCTTACAGCACGTGAGGCAGACCCCATCTCTATCTCTCAGTAATTCTATTTTTAGTATTCAATACATCTGATAATGTAAGCCAGTTAACAAGAGAACAAGTGCCTTATTCTAAGAAATAGGAAGTCTGGATGTATTTTTTTTTTCCTTTGATTCAACTTTCAGCTGGAATACCTCAGTGAAACCACTTTATTTTCAGAATTGATGTACCTTTCAAAACTATAATCTCTGGCTTTCAAGTTCACTATTATTTGCCTTCAGGTACAAATTTTAAAGTGTATAGAGGCTTCTAAGGAGAATAGCTGGTCTCAGCCAGATACTGAAAGGCTTGTAGCTCAGTCATCATTGCAGTGTAAATTCTTTTTCAAAATAATGTTCTTCACTCAGGGAACATTTGTGCCTGCGCTTGGTTCACTCGTCAAATATATATCAGTGGTCACTGAAGGCCTGGGGGCAACTTCAGCTATTCTAAAATTCATTTCTTCCTCTATTTGGTTGCAAAAATAGGATTTCAAATGTAAAAATCTTAGGGATATCCACACATATAGAAACCAAAGGCACTATGCTGTGCCACTGTAAGGATGGTTGTGTGGTCACTAACATTTCTATGCAATGACAGCTATCAAGATAAACATCATATGCTTTGACATGTATAATTTAATATTTAAGTATTCTTACAACATTTCTATTTGAGAACTTCCTCTCCAAAGAGAAAAATTTTTTAAACTAATGGCTGCATTGATGGCCTGCTCCAATTTTCCAAGATTTCTTAGAATCCATAAGCTTGCCTTGCTGTTTTATTTATATCAATTCCACAGATATTTAATTAATTTAATCTTCAAGAAGTGAATGATATATGTAATAGACATTTATGGTAAGTGCATAACAAACACCAGAACTTCATGCTGTTTTACTCCTTTTGTTAGGTTCTTAAAATGTTCTTACCTTAAATTTTATAATCAAATTTAAAGATTTTTTGGTGATCTGCTTCCAAATGATAACATTGATACTGAAGATTATTTCAGCAGACAATACTGTCTTCTGTGTGATTCTACTATAAAAAGAATATATTGTTTGTCCTCTCTAAATTTCTGTCCTTAACCCCTCTTCCTGATAATTTTTACCTATATTTTTTCCATCGTGAAAATAAAAAAGAAAAGACATTCTAATTTCATGTGTGTTTTATCTCTATTTCCTTTTCTTGTATTCTCAACTTTGAACAATTTGCTCCTTTTCCAGAGATACAATTATGACCAGGGCTAACTAATTATATTAGTACAGAGAACAAGATGGAAGGGATTAGGAAAAAAAAAATGATTGAGTAAATTCTAAAATCTGTATGATGTGAAGTCAGGTTTCTTTGTTGTTGTTGGTTTTGTCTTCAGGTATTCCCATCGCCTATGACTTCAAACAAACCCCTAGCCTGGCTATCCCTGAGCATAGGATCAAGTGGTAGGTTAGGAATGTCTTCAGCATCCTACTCATCCTGTGTCCTACCAGACACCAATGCTCTGATGTTCACTGGATAGTGGAGAAGGTATTGGAAAATTTTGTTTAGCTTTTAAAAATTAATGTATTTTATTAAAGTATTTAAAATTATCAACCACACAAAATAAAATACATTGTCTTGAAAAGAAGTCTAGTGTCATCATTGTTGTCCATTTAATTATCTAATGAGCAGAGACCACACCTGTGATGTTACCAAACAAGGTAGCTGGATGAGATAAAGGTTCTTCATAAAAGCATTTTAAGATCAACATAATCCACTGATGAGCACTGGAATTTCCATTTGCTGCCTCTTTTTTTTTTTTTTAAATGGTCATTATAAGTAAGAGGGAAAAATCTACTAAAGTAAATAAATCTTCTTATATCCTCTACAAAAAAAAAAAAATCTTCCTACACAAATAATTGAACAGAAAGGTATTTCAAAAGCTGCAAGTTGAACCAATGAATAAATAAAAGGCTAACAACAGTATTACCAAAACATTCAAATACCTCTGCATAAACTCCAGTATTCCATGTTCTAGAAAGACTAATAATAATGATTATTTTTAAAAATATACAGCTTTTATACTTCAGAAGACATTTTAAACTTGTTTGCCATCAGCTGTTCTTTAAGCCTCTTGCAGTTACTAGCTGTTACTAGTGTTGCTTATTACTTATACAGAAAAACACTAACTTGCCCCAAGGGAAAACTGTTCTTTTCCTATGACTAAATGAAAACTGAACTAAAAAATTGCCTTCTGGAATTCAGCATTTTGAATGCACAGCCAGTAGCAAGCACTTTCCCTTTCTTGGTGCCATCTCTCCATCTCTCTCTCTCTCTCTCTGTCTGTCTGTCTCTCTCTCACACACACACACACACACACACACACACATACACACACACACACACACACACACACACACACAGGACTCTGAAGAGGCCCTTGTTAGGGAGGTGATTTAAGGGCAATGGGATGAAAAACTGGTACAGCAGCACCACCTAGTGGGCATGGGGCAGAGGCTCAGAGTCCCCCTTCTGCTTCATTGGTCAATGCTTGCTTTGGGAACCACTTACAAAGACTTGTGCGTAAGTTTACCACAATTTTTTAAGAGGAAACCATAAAAAGGCAAAAGCCTTTTTATGTGATCAAACTTGTGTGATCAAACTCTCCAGCGACAGTAATTTTAAGTCAGAAGCAGAAATAATAAGTAACAATTTGCTGCCTTTTATTCCATATTTACTCAAAATTACTGTGTGTGTGTGTGCATGTGTACACACACACCCCACTTGATTACAATTCAAGGTTGTTCAATTTTTATAAGAACAAGAAATGTTAAAATAATCAAATTATATAATAATGATACGTAGTAAATACACACCTGTTGCTGAGTTTATTTGCAAATAAATTCAATTTGCCAAAAAAAATTCTGATTACTTTTAAAAACAATTAAGAATTTCTGTTCTCTCACAGCCTCCAACTTATTTCTTTCAACTAAGATATTCTGTCTGAAAATGACAAAAGTTAAAATATGCTCTTTATATATATGACTTCCCTATAGACATAGGGTCTTCAAATGGAAATGGAAATGATATTGTCTCCCAAAAATGATCTGGCATTGTCTGTTCGGTCAGGGATGCTGCAATCTACAATGCACATGACAGTCACCCAGAACAAAAAATTGTCTAAAAGGTCAATAGAGCCTAAGTTGAGAACATCCACCTAGACTGTAAGATGCTAAAAGACAGGAACAATGTCTTATTTAAAAATGTATACGAAGTACTGGCAAGGTAAGGTAATAATGGTTTGGTGAAATAAACTGATAGTTACATCTAACATTGGCCATGTACCAATAGATTATGTAAACTTTAACACAATATTAATGTCAGGAAAGCATACTCTTGACTGTACATATAGGGCAGAGCATCCCACACCATAGTCTGATCACTAAATGAGAAAACTGATCACAGATGCTATCTGATGGGAGATTCACCACAGTGATGGTGCTTTCTTGACAATTCTTGGTAAAAAAGTCATCTAAACTTTTGGTTGTTGCCTACTTTCAAACTGTAACAGAATTTCTGAGTTTTTTTTCCCCCCAAAATGAAGTCTCTCTTTGTATTTTCCCACTTAACCACTGTGAGCATTTTGATAAGTACCACTTGATAAATACCAAGAAACTCTCCATGCATATAAAACTATTAAAAACAGAAAAAAATCTGATCTATAGCCTGCTAATTTCACCCAAATATGTGAATAAACAGCTCTACACTGCCACTAGAAGTAGACTTTGGGTGATCTTAAATTCAGTAAAAACATATGCTTTTCAAGGAATCAATTGTTTAAAGAACATGTGATATATACAATCAAGATGAGGCATAGCACCAAGAAGAAAACAGTAAGCTTTGCCACTTCAGATAATTTCTGAATGGCATGGAAACAATCTCATGTTGTCCTTCCTGCTGTTTCCTTAAAACCCCTTTGGGACTGGTGTAACAATAAATCAGCATTCACGTACTAGATTAGCCAGGATATAGCTCCTTAAAGGAAAGCATCAAGACCATTAAACTGGTAACAGAAGTCATCTTTCAGGATAGAGAACCAAAGACATTGTTAAATGCACTGTTGGAATTTTTGCAAATACATACTACTTGTAAACTAGAAAAAAATTAAGATATAAGGCATTTGTTTATATTTGTCATACCAAACATTAAATTCTTCAACATGTGCAGAACTCAACATTTTTAAAATATCCTACCTCATAGTCTTAATTCTGGCAAACATTTTTTGTTTGATTCTCATTGGTATGTGTTTGTGTTTTTTTAACTGGTGACCAAGATGCAAGATTTCAAACTTTCCTATGGAAGTCCAGGAGCTGAAGAACTTTTTGCTCTCTTCTGAATCACTGTGAGCTTTAAAGCCATTTAAATGACTCATTTCATTCACAAAACTTCCATTACCACATCCTGAGCACCTTGGTGCTATCACTCAAACCTGCCAATGATAATCATCAGGTCTGTAAAGGACCACATATTTTCTAGTAATGTGAAATTCTTGATGCACCTATAATGGAAAACAACAGTGTATACTTTTCCATCTCTGAGAATAAAAGACTGTAAATTCTAGGTGCCTGTGACAGAGGTCCAGAGACAATATGCCCAGCTCCCGGATGGGGAAGAGACTGGTAGAAAGTTATAGCTACAGTGCCCCAAATATTCTACAGTGGAAAGACCTCAAGTTAAAAATAACAAGTACTGAAGAAATTTTAGGGAATTAAGTCCACATGTAAAACACACTCCAGTATTTTAAAATCATGCAATGTAATGTTAGAGAAAATTATTATTTAAATATGAAATCTAAGGGCCTAAACTAATGCTTTCTTGGCTCACACTTTAACAGAACTCCAGTTGAAGAATGAAAGGCCTATCCTTGGAATGAAAAATATTCCTAACAAAGAAAAGCATTAGGAAGATTTTTATGAAAGTTTCTAAACCAGTCAGAAGGTAATCAGCCAAAGAGTTTGGCAAATTTAATGACCTGTATCTATTCATAAATGAAAAAAAATTCCTTGGTAATAATAAAAGTTTTTCTATTTATCTACAAATCTTAGTTAAGAAATGATGGAATCAGGTTAGGTGAATCTGCTAAGTCAAGAACAACCAAAGAGAGGCCAGAGAGAAAAACTAAACAATTTAAATACAGACAGACAGGTCAGGTATATTACTAACAAACCTCACCAGACGACCTATGCTTTGAAAATTCACACTATCCAGAAAAAGTAGTACTCCTTTGCCTCATTTCAAACAGAAGTGAGGAAGGTTATATCATACCTACAATATAACAGGAAAAGAATATGTACAGATAAGTACATTTAGGCTAAAGGAAGAAAAAAGGTAGAATAATGAAATGACGCTAAGAGAAAAATTATCTTGAGAATGTGACATTAAAACAAATATTCAGAACTTGAAATTAACACTAACTTATGAGGTTTTTAAAAAAAAAAGCAGCTTTGCCACTCACCAATTTTAACCTCTGTAAAGGGATTCTGCCTACATCTATCTGTGTCCTTTCTGGGACATTAGTGAATCGAACTTCTGGGACCGCAACAGCACACATGACATGGGCCCACCTACAGGAAAGGAGACATGAAACATGAAAAAAAGTTCCCTAAACTTAGATACTGTATAGTTCAGCTAGGCAGTGGCAATTCTCACAGAGAGTAAATACACAGACAAGAAAGAAAGCCAAAAGCCTAAATCCGTCACAAACAGACTCTGAATTTTAAACCTCTTGGGTGATACTTGGAAAGATTCAATATCGCACCTGCCTACCACTCCAACATGAAGAATGGAGTGAAGACCAAAGACTCGATACTATCAATATACGGTATTTTTCCACACTGGCTCTATAAAATACTGAAATGTAGGTTTCCTATTTCATTTGGTACTGAAATACAACAGGTGTTTAATATACTTAAGCTAATTAATATGTAGCAAAAGATTAGTTCAATTAATAAAAAGAATGAAGTGGGTATAGCATATAATCTTTTTACATAATACAAGAGTCGCCAAAAACTAGAACAAACAGTAAAGTCGTCTAAAAGAATTAACATTGATTAAGTCTTCAATTAAATTGTTTTTCATTGCAATCCTACTATAACCAAAAGAACCCAGAGATAAGGAGGAATGAAATTTAGCTGGTTTTCTCATTTCTTACTTAAAGCTGAATTCTGAATTACCCAGAAAAATGACATCCCCATTAACACTATTTAGTTTATCATAAATGGCATGCCCCAAGTAAATATAAAGACTCTTAAGGTTTAAAGACATCTTAAAGGAATTATCATATCCATAAGCCTATTTTTACGTCGAAAAGAATGTCACTCAGACAACATGAGACTCCATCCTGCCTTCAAAGAGCACAGGAAGAGAGGACAAGTGTCAACCCCATCAGGGCATTCTTTTAAATCTAATAAATACTATAATCCTATAGTAAACACTATTCCTTTCCTTCCTAGCCCAAGGGTAGAAAGAGAAGTTCTTACCACCTCTGTCTGCACAGGAACCACCTAAAGCAGCTCACAGTCTACATGACCTGTGCAATATCCTAGACCTCGCAACACTTTTTAGTATAAGTGCCAATCACATTAACTAGGGCTGTGAAAAAGGAAGATCCATAGTTAAGTAAAAATTAGTCTATTAGATTACACTTTATCAACACAGGAATGATAAATGCCTTCACTTTTCCTTGTAAGCAATTTGAAACATGTGCACATGCACACAGTTATGTTAATTTGATCATTACATTATATACCAGGGGTCCCAACTCCAGCACCTGCAGGGCTAGCCAGGAGGTAAGCAAATATACTGGTAAATCATGATAATGTGGGGATCATCTGTCCCATCTAGGCTAGGTCCTCATCCCAACATGTTATTGTCAAAAAGAGATGCACAATTATTTTTCAAGTACAGATAAAAATTTTTGTATAAAAAAATTTTGTATAAATCTCTCAACTTTTAATTTGTATCAAATTTATAAAATGGTGTTTCAGTCAACTAAAACATATCTTGGAGCTGGATTTGGCCCTTAAATGCCAACTTACCATCTCTGCCTCTATCATTTCTACATTTTCCTATTTCCAAAGGGATATTTAAATGCTTTGGCCTCATTTTAAATACTAAAATTGGGTCATGAAAATAAAATTCATGCAAAAATGTATTTCAACAACCACATTAAAAACCAGATTACCTTTATGTTCACTTCTGACTCTCTTTCAAGATTCTCTTCATATTCTTCAACTGTCTCCCTTTAAATCGTAAAATCAACATTTTTCCTCCCTATGTTTCTATTTTAAGAACATACACTTTCTTGTTAGTTTGCGGGTTTTAATAGTAAGTTGTTTTGTTTTAATGTTATGACTATGATTGATTTTATTTATCTGAAGGTAACAAATTTCACTGTTTTTTGAGCCACATTGTTTTTATTAGACTAATAGGATTCATCACATTAAACACTAGGATTCCAATGGCACCTAGATGATATGGGGTGCCTTCACCTTCAAACCGCCATTAGTAAAAGAGGGGTGTCAAAGACATGGACGGAAGCAAGGCTTAGACCACCTTCAACCCAGAGAGGTAAACGAGCTGTCAGTAACAGACTCTGTCAGTAACAGTCTCTGAAGACATCCACTGTAATCCCAACCTCAGATCTGGACAACAAAAGCTTTGAAACACTGTCTTCAATAATGAGAGGTAATACAGCAAACTGTCCACACAGAGGTTCAACACTCCAGAGAGGAGAAGGAAACAATAAAATTGAACACAATTAACACATTACTTACTTGTTGTTTTTTGTTTCTTTAAGAGCACCCCCTCTCAAATTGCAAAGACAACACTCCTAGGAGAAAAAAAAAAAACAAAAAACACACAATTATCAGACTCATTTAACAGACATCATTACTATTTATCTAAATATTATCTAAATATCCCCATAAATTCTAATTTTTTATTTTAAAAGTAAAGCCATCAGGAACTTCATAAAGGTCTATCTCTGAGCAATTCAAGAAAGGAAAAGAAAAAGAAGGGAGGGAAAGTGAGAGTACGCATAAAAATATTCTTGATATACATATATCCTAGAGGGAATGATCATTACCCTGGTATCATGTTCACTTGCCATCTCCAGAGGAGAGATATGACACAGAGCACTTGGTAGCCTGGAGAGTATTTACTAGAATTCTAGAACAGAGATACATATATGACTGAATTCTCTTGTGCTCAGGGAAACCATTCATGTATACAGAATAGCTACAAAATAGAGTATTGGTGGGGTTCATTCTGCAACTAACGACTGGCAGGAACCTCTTTTTGAAAGATATTCTTTTTTTTTTTTAAATAAAGATTTTATTTATTTATTTGACAGAGAGAGAGAGAGATCACAAGTAGGCAGAGAGGCAGGCAGAGAGAGGTAGGGGTCGGGGAAACAGGCTCCCTGCTGAGCAGAGAGCCCGATGTGGGGCTCGATCCCAGGACCCTGGGATCATGCCTGAGCTGAAGGCAGAGGCTTAACCCACTGAGCCACCCAGGTTCCCCTTGAAAGATATTCTTTTCATAAAAATATCATTTAGGCCTTTCTGTCGGTGGGCAAACGGTGTTGGAAAAACTGTACTAATAAACCCAGGCTATCCACCCCCAGAAAAAGGTACCATGAAATGTTTTCCTTTCTTCTCCCCACATAAGTTTATATTTTGGGCATTTCTGTGTATGTCTTAGATTGGCACAGACTGTTGCACTCCAAGATGACTGACTCACTTTACCACAAATACAGAATTTAATTATCATTTCTCACTACAATTCTATGAAAAGTCCATCAAAAAACAAGATCAGAAAGCAATGCAATGCCTTTTGCTGACCTAGAATTTTTAAATTAAATACCTATATTTTTTTTTATTTTTAACCTTACTTTTACTTTCAATGTTAATAGAAGTCCAATTTATTACATTAATAATTTTTTTTAAGTAACTATACGTTATTTTGGGGTTTTTTCCCCCTCTCCAAGCAATACATATAAAATTTCTTTATCTGCTCTCCAAGGTGATCTTCTTTAAAGTTTTGCCTAACTTCATGAAGAATCCCTTTAATTTATCTACTGTTAATAATGGGGTGTCAAACTCTATAGCTTTAATTTTTCTGCGGAGAGCAATACCAAAACAACTGAGGAGAATAAATATACCAGCATAATTCCTAACAGGCAGCAAAAAAAAAACAAACAACCAGAAATGTTCAATAGTTTTATGTGTCTGGAAACTCTGCACATTTATTTGAAATTTCCTGGGTTATTATTAAAAGTTAGAGTAGCAAAAGCTGCCCTGTGTTTGTATATACATCTGAATCCATTATAAGCCCAGCTCATGGAGATAACTTGATGGATTTTCTCTGTAACAAAGCCAGATTCCAGAGCCCCTTGACATAATAGTTTTGATGAAGCACACAAATGAGAGTCTAAGTTCAGTCCAAATATTAAAAATGAGAAATTCAGTAATTCAAGTTATTCAAAAATATCCAAATTATTTAAGAACAATTTCACAAAACATGACTGATTTTAAGAGTTTTCCATGGGGCACCTGGGCGGCTCAGTGGGTTAAAGCCTCTGCCTTCGGTTCGGGTCATGATCCCAGGGTCCTGGGATCGAGCCCCACATCGGGCTCTCTGCTTAGCAGGGAGCCTGCTTCTTCCTCTCTCTCTCTGCCTGCTTCTCTGTCTACTTGTGATCTCTGTCTGTCAAATAAATAAATCTTAAAAAAAAAGAGTTTTCCAGTAGTTTATCATAATTTCTGCAGAGAGAGAGAAAATGAAAATAAAACATGAGGTAAAGTATTTTCATTGACTATAAAAGGATGTCAGTATCGAAGTGAGAATGCAGCAAAGGAGAGCCGTGGATGGCGAGGAGCTCAGACACTAAGAGCATTAGATGCCTGATTAATGAAACCAGGAGTGAGAAGAAGCCTAAAGGGACAAGCTAGCAGAGTTAAATACAGCAAAGCAGCATGGAAGCGGCTTGAAAGGACCTGAGGAGGATCATTAAAAGGTACATGTGCTGCACAGCACCACCACAATGGGAGGAGACAATCCTCTCAAATAGAATACACAGACTCAAGATTTTAAGGGAGGTTGAGAAGATTCCACTTGCCATAATATGAAACTGCTTTTTTTCTGGGATTACCAGTGACCTCCATGTCACAGAAGCTAATGGATAATTCCAAGTCTTTGGTTCACCTGACCTATAAGTGGCATTCAGCATTGTTGATCATGCCTGACAGTTTCCACCTGTGGCTTCTATGACCCGTCATGCCCCTCACTGTCCTCCACCTCTTTTTTATCCTCTGCTTGTTTTAACAGGTATCTCTTTCTTATCCACACCTGCTTGTGGGGCATTTGACTCTCAAAAGGCCAGTGAGTGACTCAATACATTAATTTCTGACTGACATTCAATAGGCATCTCTAACGCACATGCAAAAATGAACCATGTCTCTCCTTCTCAAGCCTGTACTTCCCCACTGTTTCCTATCAGTATCATCAAGCATCCTTTCTAGCTCATGCTGGGAGATAAAATTTCCCTGTCATACTAGATCCAATTAATTGAGTACAATCCCATGTCCAAATCTTCTTTCTTCTCTCCATCATCAATGCTGCCACATTAGTGGATGGCCCCAGCATCCTTCAGCAGACCTAAACTACTGTAACAGCCACCCTAGGTCAACCTAGAACACACCTGCATGGGTTTTAATGCTTCTCAGTACTTAACGTGGTCCCAAAAGGCCAAGATCATTAGGCTTGGACCTTGTTCAGATTCACACTGTACTATTCTCCATGCATAGACACCCTGTGCCCCCAGATACATCGGACATACCCTACACCATTCGTTATTTATTATGCTGAACATATCCTTGACATCTCAGCCTAAATGCTGACTCATCAGAGAAGGCTTTCCTAATCCCCTGGCCCAGTTACTTCTCATTCATTACTCTTCTTAACTATTTGTGGAATTCTTTTTGCTGTCCTGAATAAACTGTAAGCTTGATGAGTGCTATGGAAATACTTGTCAAGTTACTCTTTCTCTACTGTGATACCCAATAGAGAATACATCCTCCACATGAATTTGTTACATAAATGAGAAAATGGTAAAACAGGGCAAAGTGAAAATCTTGAAAACTACCAAAGGATTAAAAAATTGCAAAGATCATTTTCACATACTGGGACACTAAGGAAAGGAAGTTGCAGACTCTGGTGACTTAACAGGGAGTTAAAAAAACAATGATTTGACATGGAGCTATTTTTGCCATAATTTACTTGAAAGGTCATACTTCCTAGTAAAAGACAAAAAATATTCATGACCAAGCAGTTACTTATATGATTTACATGATATATATGATATCATGGTTTCTGTTCAATTCACTCAATTTCGAAAAAGTAAGTGGGAAAGAAAAAAGTCATGTTCAGTTATGTCACTGTTTTGAGTCACCATCCCTCCTCTCATGGGTTGATCTGTCATAAGCACAAACATGTCAACCTGTCAATTCATTCATTTGTAAATGAACTTGCACTAAATGCCTCTGCTTATAACCAACCCAATAAAAGCAATATTACATAGGAAACTTTTTAACATTTCTTTCCTTTCTTAAATAGTACCTTATTGTCAGGCAACAGAATTGATAATTCTAAAATTTAAAAGGTTAATCCTTACCTGAAAGGTACCCCAACTTTTCTTTTTTTTTTTTTTTTTATTTATTTATTTGACAGGTAGAGACCAGAAGTGGGCAGAGAGGCATGCAGGAAGAGAGAGAGGGGGAAGCAGGTTCCTGCGAGCAGAGAGCCTGATGCAGGGCTCGATCCCAAGACCCTGAGATCATGACCTGAGCTGAAGGCAGAGGCTTTAACCCACTGAGCCACCCAGGCGCTCCACCCCAACTTTTCTTAAGAATCCATATAATGCATGATATACATAAAGGTTGATACCTACCAAATACACTAATTGTACTAGTATTGGTCATCTTCTAATTCACTGAAAAAATTGAACAAGAATATAGGGGTGATAGAGCCCCTTCAGGACACTGATTTATTAAATTGGTTATCAATAATAAATATTTTCTCTTAGAAGAATAAAAGCTATATTAAAGGCCTAATTCATTCTGGATACCCTGCCAGAAGCATCATATAATTTACCTGCCTTCCTTAACATGAACTTATTAGTTAATTTATATTCTACTTCACTCATGAGGAAACTAAGATTGAAATTAAGAGATTAAGTAACTTTTCTAAAATCATCCAATCCCGGAGCTATCAAGCTTCGTCTGTAAATGGCCAGATATTTACTAGTTTAGGCTTTGCACTACACAGTTGTTGCAACTAAACTCTGACATTGTAGGACGACACGTAAATGAATGGGTGTAGCTATATTCCAATAACAAGATTATTCACAAAAACAGGCAGTGAACAGGATTTGGCCCACAGGCTATAGTTTTCCAACCCTTAACCTACCAACAAAAGTAGTAATTGCAGTTCAAGTACAGGTCTGCCTGAGCACAAGTCCATGCTCCTTCTCACCAGAATGTAATGATGAAGGGTATAAACAAGACCCCATTTCCTCATTTCTATAAATGACTAAGAATTCATTTTTTTAAAAGATTTTATTTATTTATTTGACAGACAGAGATCACAAGTAGGCAGAGAGAGACGGAGAAGCAGGCTCCCTGCTGAGCAGAGAGCCCGATGCAGGTATCGATCCAAGAACCCTGAGATCATGACTTGAGCCGAAGGCAGAGGCTTTAACCCACTGAGCCACCCAGGCACCCAAGAATTCATTTTTTAATTAATCCCCTCAAAAGAACCCATATCTTTAAAAAAATGTGTTATAGGCAGCATATATTATATAACTATTTGTGTTTCCATTTGTTTCATTCACCAAGCTAATAAAACTTCTCACTGGTATCAGATCATTAAAATTATCTCCACTTCTTCCTTCAAAGAATGATACCATTTTAGGCAAAAAATAACATTTTAGTTTGTCTGTGCAGTCTAACCTCAGGCTACATGAATCCAACTTAACTCATAGGAACAACAGTGACATTAGAGAACCAGGCTTTATCCTGATATTTAATAAAGTACAGATGGTCAAGGATCAAAATCATAGTTTGGCTATGCCTCAGATATCTTACCTATAAAGGGAGAAAAATACTACTTCCCTAAATGAGTTAGTAAATGTAAAGCATTCCAGAAACACAATACAAGAACAGTGGTTAGATATGTGAAAAGTTAACTGATTCTAAACAACTTATGCATAACGTCACCAGTGAACAATCTGGGTGTAGTGGTTTAGCAGAGAATGAAATAGAGATCTGTCAATAACTCCCTTGAGGTGTAAAAAACAAGCAGCAGACCTGGAGAGAGGAAAAAAAAAAAAACAAAAATCAAAAAACAAAAAAACAAAAAACAAAAAACAAAAAACAAAAAAAATGCTCCAGGAACCTCAAATCCAGGCAGCTAGACTCTAAAGCAAGAAGAGATCTTCTATAATTCTAAAAGCTGCCAACTCAGCTGTGAAAAGCAGGCAGATGCGATAGTTTCCACAGTGCTCAGAGAACAGATACTGCTGAAGAGAAAATCCTGATCTTATCTTCAAAACATCCAAAACTAGAGTGGACTGAGTCAAACTAAAGCGGCAACAAAGCCCAGACCCAGCTCAACTACAAATCAGACTGAACTCACTCCTGCTCTAGAAACCTGACAAACAAAGGACCATGCCCTTTCTGAAAATAAGATTACCTTCATTTGCTACAAAACAAAATATCCAGCACACAATTAAAAAAAATCCCAAGGTACACTAAAAAACAAGAAAATATGATTTATGATTAAGAAAGTTAAGAATCAATAAAATCAGACACAAAAATGAACAAGATACTGGAAAGATCAGATGGAGAGTTTAAAATTGCTATGTTCCAAATGCTAAAGGAGCTAATGAAAAAGATAACATATGAAGAGATAGAATATTTTAACAAAGTCATGGGAATTATTAAAAAATCAAATGTAAATGGTAGAAACAAAAAAATGTGACATTGATAATGTTGAATTCAATATATTTCAAAGCAGACTGGAACTGTGAGGATAAAACTTCAATGACTTTAAAGACATGAATAGGAAACAGAAGGAATGAAAGCAGCTATGAGAATGAAGAGAGACCTAAGGGAAAATAACCTGTTCAATTTCTGTATAATTGTAGTCTGAGAAGGAGAAGAAGGAGAGAGTGGATGAGAAAAATAATTGGAAGAGAAAATGGCAGAGAACTTTCCAAAAGCAGTGGTGGGGGGGAACAAACCAAAACCAAAAAAACCACCATTGTCAACCCAGGGTGCCTGGGCAGCACAGTCAGTTAAGCATCAACCTCTTGATTTCAGCTCAGGTCATGATCTCAGGGTTGTGAGATCAAACCCTGCATCAGACTCTGCAATAAGTGTGGAGCCTGTTTACTAGTCTCTCCTTCTTCTGCCCCTCCCCACTCTCTTAGGAAAAAAAAAAAAGTCAACCCACAGTCCAAGATGCCCAATAAACCCCAGCAGATAAATACAAAGTAAACACATCTAAATATATAAGTCAAAATTGTGAAAACCAAATATAAAGAACATACTTAAAAGCAGAGAAAAAAAACACATTCAGTAAAAAACTAACCAGAAGCAAATGCCAATGGAACAATATCTACCAAAAACTGAAAGAAAAAAGCTGGCAACCTGGACTTCATTTCCAAGGAAAACATTCTTTGAAAATGAAGACAAAATAAAAACAATCTCATAGAGACAAAAATCTAAAAGAATAAAGGAAAATGATATCAGTCTGAACCATGGATTGGCACAAAGGAATGAAGAACAGTGAAAAAGAGTAAATACATGGGTAAATATAAAATAAATTTTTTGTATCTTCAAAAAACACACACATCCGAAGAGAGAATGAGAGCAAGAGACAAAGAGAAAGAGACTATAAGTTTCCTAAAAAGCCCTGACTGTTTCAAACTAAAATAATACTACTACAGAGTATAATGTATGTAATGGTAAATGTAAGATAAGACCAGAAAGAGAGAGAGAGATTTAATGAAATCACACTGTTGTAAGGTTCTTCCATTGTTCATAAAGTAGGATGATATTGCTGGAAGGGGGGTCTAGCACCTATCAAAAAGGTCTCAAAAAATTCCCAAATATTAAGTTCTAAGGAATATAAGCTGACAATCAAAACTCCAAAAACATGCAAGAAAATATGATTCTCTGAGAAGAAAAAACATAATGTAAAACTAGATAGATGAATAATATCTTAGGCACAAGATGTAAATAAGCCCTTTCATATGTTTTAAAATTAAATGTATTATAAATATAAGTAAGAGAATTATAAACAAAGGACAAATCAGATTTTTAAGAACAACAATATAAAAATTCTATAACCAAAAAAAATAGAAATGGAAAAATTAAAGAATATGTCAAATAGATCACTCTTAATTGAATAGAAAATTAGCAAAAAAAAAAAAAAAAAAAAAGAGGGGTGCCTCGGTGGCTTAGTTGGGTAAGAATCTGCCTTTGGCTCAGGTTATGATCCTAGGGTCCTGTGACCAAGCCCCATATGGGGCTCCTTGCTCAGCAGGGAACCTGTATCTCTCTCTTTCTCCCTCTGCAGCCCCCCTGCTTGTACCCCCTCATGCACTCTCTCCTGCTCCCTCTCTCTCAAATAAATAAAATCTTAAAAAAAAAAAGAAAAGCTAAATAACCAAAAATTAATACAAACTATTCAATAATGTATTCAACTGAACACTGAAAATGTTGGGCAGAGCCAGAGAGAGAGTGTATGTGCCTCTGAATCATAAAAATAAATTCCAATTGATTTATAGATCTAAACTCAAAAATAAAACAGAACTATGTTAAGTATTAAAATAAATTTTAGGCAAATATACTGATGAATTTAGGATAAATATGACTTCTTAATATAATATTTAAAAGATAAAAGCCATGCTGGATGGACTAATAAATTTTTATTATATCAACATTTTAACATTCTTAAGGATAAAATACTGTATAAATTAACAGAAGATGATAAGACAAGAAAATATTTCCAATATAAAACAAAGACTGCTATTCAGAAAAGTATTTTTTTAAAAACCCACACTTTTGAAGAATAGGCAAAAGATTGATTCAAAGACTCTTCATTGCCAATAAACACATGAAAGACACAAAACTTCAAGAATAAAAGGTGAAAAATGAAATAATGAGGTATCTCTTTCAGATTATTAAATTAGAAAAAATATATGGTCTTCGGGTATGTGAGATGTTATTGTGGCTCTGGAGAGGAATTTGGCATTATCAAAATTTTAAATGCACGTGAAGTATGACTCAGCAATTCTATTTCTTAGAATCTCAGATAACTTGTATCTGTACAGAAGGAAGGATGTACAATCATCTCATTTCTGTTTGTAACAGAGAAAACAGTTACCTCTGGGAGCAACAGGAATTATCTGTTGCTTAAATTCTATTTGTAAACTCTGGATTTTTTAATAAGAATAGAGTCAAGATTGAAATTTAAAATAGTAATGAAAAAGATCTAGTAGGTCCATAAATACTGAGTTATAAAGAATTATACATTGTATTACTAAGTGAAAACATTACAGCCTATTAAACTGTGATACCATTTGGCTCCCCCAGGAACAGCAAGCCATTACATTCATGTATGTACAGAAAGGATCTGCAAGGACAATTGAATAAACAGTATCATTAGTTTTCTATAAAAGAGAATTGAGAATTCAAGAGTGTTAAGAATGGGAGACTGTTGGGGCACCTGGGTGGCTCAGTGGGTTAAAGCCTCTGCCTTCAGCCCAGGTCATGGTCTCAGGGTCCTGTGATCGAGCCCCACATTGGGCTCTCTGCTCAGCAGGGAGCCTGCTTCCTCCTCTCTCTGCCTGCCTCTCTGCCTACTTGTGATCTCTGTCAGAGATAAATAAAATTAAAAAAAAAAAAAAAAGAATGGGAGACTGTCTTAACAATGTTTAGTACTCTGTGGAAAGAGCCAAGATGCCCTTCAACAGATGAATGGATAAAGATGTGGTCCATATACATAATGGAATGTTACTCAGCCATCAGAAAAGGATGAATACCCAACTTTTGCATCAACATGGATGGGACTGCTAGAGATTATGCTAAGTGAAATAAGTCAACCAGAGAAAGTCAATTATCATATGGTTTCATTTATTTGGGGGAATAAAAGGAATATCATGGAAGACATTAGGAGAAGGAAGATAAAAATGAAGTGGGGGGGAATTGGAATAGGAGACGAACCATGAGAGACTACGGACTCTGGGCAACAAACTGAGGGTTTTAGAATGGAGGGAGATCAGGGGGGATGGGTGAGCCTGGTGATGGGTATTAAGGAGAGCATGGATTGCATGGAGCACTGGGTATTATACACAAACAATGAATCATGGAACACTACATCAAAAACTTATGATGTACTGTATGGTGACCAACATAACATAATAAAAAAATAAGAAGAATAAAAAAAGGAAAAAAGAAAACCCACAGACAAGGAAATTAAATCATTTTCTATTAAATATGTGTAATTTAAAATTAATGTTTAACTGTGGAGGGTTAGCCCATTTTCTTTACTTAAATGAAAATTTTAAATGAGCACTATGAATTCTTCTGGAGTCTTTCAGTGTATCAAAACCCCTTTGTAATCTAACCTCTGGAGACACCCAAAGAGAACAAAATAAATAAATAAAATTCAACAGTCAGGGCTCATTGCCAGCTTCGTTTTATCTCATGTTTAATGAGCATGCCTTTTCCAAGAACAATAACACCCCAGTGTAAAATGACTCACCATTCTAAAGATTTAGATATATTGCTAGTGAACCAATGTCTCCTAAAACAAAACTAACAAATACTAAAATGCCTGTCACAACATGATTATTCTATAAGATAGCTTTTATGCTTGTCTCCCAAGTACAGCATTAAAGGAGCCATTCTGTTGTACTTACCCACCCCCCTCCTCCCCACAGCGGGGCAGCTAAAAGCTGAATGAAAAAATATAAATTAGATCATATATTGAACATTGTACCTTTCCTGCTTAGGTCCCTTTCCCTCACCTAATACCATTTACAAAACTCCCCTTCTAGCATTACCAAGTATTTTTAAAATTTGGTTTCATAAAAAATCACCACTGCAATGAACCACAAGTATACCAATTTACAATGTGGAATGATTTCTTTATGGCTCAGTTATTAAACCGTGAAAAAGAGTGCTTGTAATCAAAGTGCTGACACAACATTAACAACAGTGGTGAGAAGGACATTGTTATAATACAGCTAGCTATTGCACCTGTTTGTTATTTGTGGTGGAGAGAAATCATGTTCCAGTGGCTCTTCTATATAACATCAGTTAAAGAAATGCCAATACCAACATTCTCAAGCCACCTCATAGGAAGCTCTCATTTTAGCTGACATATCCGTAAGTACCACTAAAGCCAATTTTCAGTGCTATAGAAAATTATGAAATTGAAGTATTTACTTATCTGCCATGTTCATAACAGAAATGCAAAACCATAAAATAGGGCTGTCTGGGCTTGGAAAACAAAGAGTAATTAACCACATTAACAGAAAGATAGCTTACAAAGTGCTGATCAACAAAACATGGAAGAAACCATTTCTGGAGATGTGGCTCATTTATCAGGGTTGAGGAGGGAACAGGATCTCACATAAGGACAGGGCTGGCATGAATTCTGAGTGATTAGGAAACTAAATGACAGGTTTCCTGCAGTCATCTTTTGAGTGGATATTCCACAGGCTCCAGTGAATTTCATACTAGCAAGTGAATTCTCCAATTTAAATGCCCACATCAATTTTGTACTGTAAGTAAAACCACAAATATTGGTTAATCATCATGTTCCAGGCACTGGGCAATTTCAATGAATCACAAAGATCCAGCCCTCAATGAAGTTACCTTCTGCTGGGATAGCAGACAAACTAAACCAGGAGACTATTTAAGTGGTAGAGGATGTCAAGTACTATGGGAGTGGGCCATGGAATAATCTACAGAAAGTGATGCCAGCAGATTCTGGCCTTTTCTAATAGGAAGGGGGATCAGAAATTTAAGAGGAGGAATAAGACTTCATAGGCCATGAAAAAAGTCAACAACTTTATTCTGACTGAGACAGTGAGGTTCGAACACAGCAAGAACATAATTTGACCTATATTTTAACTGGATCATTCCAATGGCTGTGTTGACAACAGACGATAAAGGTTCAAGAGGAGAAATAAAAAATGCCAAGTGAAATAAGTCAGTTGGAGAAAGACAAATACCATATGATTTCATTCATATGTGGAATTTAAGAAACAAAACAAATAAACAAAGGAATAAAAAAGAGAGACAAGCCAAAAAACAAACTCTTAACTATAGAGAACAAACTGATGGTTACCAGGGGTAGGGGGTAAATAGGTGATGGAGATGCACTTGTTATGATGGGCACTGAGGAATGCATAGAATTGCTGAATCACTATATTGTACACCTGACACTAATGAACACTGTATGTTAACTATACTGGAATTGAAATTAAAAAAAAACTTTTTTAAAAAAAGGTAGAAACAAAAAGAGGACAGTCAGGCATGTGAAAGGAGACACTGTTCATGAAGTTGGCCATAGTGCTCCACAACCTAGGAGACAGGCTGAGCTAGACACTGATAAATACAGGCCATCAATGACTAGCTGCTGTTTAAAAGCATCAAAGCTATGACATGGATGAGATTACCAAATGGGTTAATACAGAGAAGAGGCCCAGGTTTGAGTTCTGGGGAATGAAAAGAAATGACAGTAAAGAAAGAGGAGAAGCAGGAGCGTATGGGGTTCTGGGAGCCAAGAAAAAACAGTGCTTTAAACGGGAGACAGTGATCAACTGACAGGCACAGAAATTCTATAAAACATGGACAAAGCCTGTGACTAGAATAAGTTTAAGAGAAGTGGTGGGGGTGGAGAAGAACTTGAAGAATAGATACATGAATTAATAAAGACAATTCTTTTAAAGAATGTTACTATACAAAGAGGAATGGAGAAATAGGGTGGAGCTGGTAAGGAAGAAGGATCAAGAGAGGTTTTATCGGTTTATTTGAAAATAGAAGGAATTGCAGCTTATTGGATGATAATGAGAATCACCTAGAGAGGGGAAATCTGCTGGTATGGGAAAGAAAGGGATGAATCATTGGAACTATGATCCTGTGTATAATAAGAGAGGGGGTAGCCAAAGGTAGGAGCAGAGATATTGTGGATATGATGCAGATGGAAACTTGAAGATCTCCACTGATGGTTTCCTGTTGCTCAGTGAAATATGAAGTAAGTTCACAAAGTCAGAGTAAGGATGGGGGAGAAGAATGGAAGCTTCAGGTGACAGAGCTATGAAACAGTCAACCTGGACAGTGGTAGAGGGACTGCATGATGGGAATGCAGCATGAATTACTCGCATCCCTGAGGACACACCAACAGTTACAAGCTGAAAGCAAGAGCAATCTGCATAGTGGATGTTTCTCCACAGCCATATTCAGCTATAGGAATGCAGGTGCAGAGCTGATACATAATGGGATTTACCAGGATTGAGTTGTATGGACAGTAACAAAGTAAGCAAGTGGAAGGAGAGCTGGAAGTGTGCTCAAGGAAACATATTAGCTAAAAACAATAGTAAGGGCAAGAGCGGAGGGAGAGACTGAAAAGCTGGAGCAATACTGGGAGTCACAGTGGGGTAAAGGATTCCTGGATTCCAGGAACTAGAGACTGTGAGCTAGTAAGAAAGAAAAAATAGCAGTCTGAGAAAGATGCATCATACTTCAGACTGGGCAAGGACACTGCCAGTTAAGAGTGAAAACGAATGAATGACCCTTTCAAAAGGCTTTCTACTGAATACTGTATTAGTTCTATATTACTGCAGTAACAAATTACCTCAAACTTCATCACTTAAAATAACACCAATTTATACAGTTCATTAGGTCAGAAGTCCAAAATGGGTCTCACTAAAATCAAAGGCTAAAATCAAGGTGTCAGTGAAGTCATTCATTTCTGGAGGCTCTCTAGCTTTTCTTTGCTCTGACTCTAGCTGTAAGGGGTTGCCTGCATGTCTTGGCTCATGGCCCTCCTCCATTTGCAAAGCCTGCAACAGCAGGTCAAGAGTTTTTCACTTTACCTCATTCTGACCTTCTCTTCTGCCACCCTTTTCCATAGCCAAGGACCCCTGAGTCTACATTGGGTAAACCCAGATATCATAAAGTGATTAGCAACCTTAATTTCATCTACTACCATAATTCTGTTTTTTATGCAACATTGACAAACACACTCATAGGTTCCAGGGATCAGAACATGGACATCTTGGGGAGCGGGTGTGCACTTACTGCATTATAACTATTTAAATGTCATCATACAACCATTTGTATGAATGGAATATAACAGAAGAATATAAAGCCATACATACTCTGTTTATTTCAAATTCAATTTTTCCCTGGATTTATCTTCCTAATAGCACTGCTTACACCAATATAAAAATTAATTTGAGATTTGCAGAGTATCTATCTGATACAGGGTAGCAAGGCAAGCACATGAGCAGTGGCAAGAAGCACCTCTATAATTTAAGACTGGTCAGAGATCATCTACATGAAGCTTAATGCATTTACATAACCATATTTCCAGGAACCTGAGCAAAGTACTTCAAGTTGAACATATACCTTACTTTGTTAAAACAGTACAACATTTGGCTTTCAAGTAAAAACCCGGCTGGTTTATTCTTTCTTCCCAGCATCACCTTCTATAACAAATAGGAAAGTACTTGATTTCTTCATCCTGCCACTGGATTAATTTTTGCTATTCATGAGAAGTGCCTGCACTGCACTTCACCCCCATCCCCAGGGTTCCCTTTCCTCATTGCTAAGGAGATGTGTCTTGTAGCCTGGTGACCTCCAGGCATGCACATCCTGGTGTGTAGTACAGTATGTTATGTTCTCCATAATGTCAGTCATTATTCTTCCTGACTTCACTTGTGCTCTCTGGTTGAAGCACTTAAGATTAATGAGGCATTTGTTCTCAATCAAGAAGCTATTTATGAATATAGTTCCACTTACAATAAGTTGTGTAGACTTCTCTTTCTCTCTGTTACCAAGTGGAGGGAGGGAGGAAGAAGAAAGTAAAGAAAAAAAAATGATTTGGGACTTTTTAGCCTGTAAGCAGTTCCCTAACTGGAAGGCTTCCACATTGTCAGGATAATTGATATCCTCAAATGTGCTGTTCTATTTGGTTAAATTTAAAATAATTATTACCACCCTGGCCTTCGTGAGCCAAGGTTTAAGGCTGCAGCTATTTAGAACACTCTGCCTCTTCAGGAAGCAAGAGGTAACTGTGAAGCCAAATGTATTTCCTCAAATGGGAGAGTGTGGTCCCAGCTAGTGGCTTACAGGGACACCTCAATGGAGAGGAGTAATTACATAAGCAACCACTTGACTACAAACCGCCACCACGCACTTGTGAATGCCCTGCCTTTAACAAGAACAGAGCCTTTCTTTTTCTACTAGTTTCACTGTATATGAGGATCAAAGTCAGCCTTTCAGGCTGACTGCCTCCTATCACCTGGTCTTAAGTGTCTCAAGGAATTAAAAAAAAAAAAAATACAGCATAAAACACATCACAGGGCACAGCAGCGCCACCATGACCACTCAAGGCCATAAGCCAAACTGATCTAAAAATCAATGGCTCTGATCTACAAAGCCACTTCAGAGCTCTTCGTAAAAGAAAAATGTCAATGCTATTGTCAGTTGAGAAACTGACGATTCAGAAGATTATCCAGTTCTGGGGAAGGTCCTCTGGGCAGAAACTAGAGTAAATATGAAAGGGTAAAGAAACTGCTCTACTCAACCACTCAGTAATGCTAATTAACCTACATTAAAGTAGATAACAAATTCTAGTATAATTACGCTAGAAGTTAGTGCTGGATTGACTTTCAATGGAAACAAAAATCATTTAAAAACCTTGTCAGGGGCGCCTGGGTGGCTCAGTGGGTTAAGCCGCTGCCTTCGGCTCAGGTCATGATCTCGGGGTCCTGGGATCGAGCCCCGCATCGGGCTCTCTGCTCAGCAGGGAGCCTGCTTCCTCCTCTCTCTCTGCCTGCCTCTCTGCCTACTTGTGATCTCTCTCTGTCAAATAAATAAATAAAATCTTAAAAAAAAAAAAAAAAAAAAAACCTTGTTCAAAAACTGGCCAGTTGCTTAGCCTTCTTCCCACTCTAAAAACAAGAAACTGAGATAAATGAGTCTGGGCCTGGAAATCTGAAGACCAGTGTACTGCCATGAATCCAGGCTCTCTTACCATATTGTAGGGGAATCAGGGAGCAAAAGACTGACTCTCTAAAACCCTGGTACATTATCTGTAAAAGAAGATTTCTGACAGAGATAAAGAATTCTTTAGTCCTTATCAGTGTTACATTTTATGGAGGCTGTATGCTGCTTATATTAGTTTATATTTAAATCAATTGTTATTCTGAATTTGTAAGTCAAAAGCTGAAAAATAAAACTTTTCTAAATAAAAGACTTCAAAGAGTATAATGATTGGCAATTTCTAAAATTGGTTATCAGTACAATTATTTTTATCTGGGGAACTAAAGAGGGTAAGGGTTGTGTTATGTGGCAAAGGTAACATAAACCTTAAACATACAGATTTTCTTTAATAATCTCCAGCCTAAGAGAACTCTTTATTATGGAGAGAGGGAAAGCACTACCTTGAAATTCAACAGAGCTAAGTTAGAGTTGCTTCATAACAGAGGCACCTCCATCTACAAGACCCAGTCTCAATGCAAAGCGGGAACCAAAGACTACCCAATAAACCACCTTCCCAATCATCAGACAGAGTACAGAGAAAGTTACACAGGTTGGTACTTAACTGTTCTCAAAGATCTGACAAGCTACCACTTCCAAGAGGTCAATCATTTTTACCTGAGACCTAAAAGCTGACAGACTAAGGTACACACCAAATCAGGAGTTCAGACAAATGCATTCCAACAAATGACTTAGATTCTTCCAGTCTACAAGCTTTAGCAACACCATGGGAGTGAGTTTTGTAAAGACCACCTCAGGAATTTCTAGAATTTAACTTTGTGACTATGATTTATGCAGAAAAAAAGAGTTCATTTTCTTTCAGAAGTCAAATAAAATAGCTATTTTCAGCCTCAGAGGGCATGAATGGCAACCACTACCTAATCTATAGATATCACTTACTTATTGTCAAGCAGTAAAAAAATAAAACACCAAAATGTTTTCTTTTAATCACTGCAATTCCATATTCCATTCTTTATAAGAGGAAAGGAAATGCAAATCCCGAATTATCATTAAGGAATAACTTGTTCATATCTATGTTACTCCATTAAAAAAAAAAAAAAAAAAACCAAGAAAAATAAAGGGCATAGTGAATAAATGTAAAAACATATTTCATGTTTGGGTTTTGATTTCCTGAAACCATTTTGGGGGAAAAAATGTTGTTATTACAGATATGTCACACATATATAATACAACTTTATTATTCTACATAGTACAATAAATGCTATTCAATAGATGTGTGCAATTACCTAGTTTATACATTTCATTATACAAAATGAAAATTCCAACCTATAAAGTGTTTTTTTTCAATTTTTCATTACAAAATCTGCTTTTCCATACAATGGTAAATATTTGCCCAAGAATATAATATACAGCTATTTTTTTAATACTGTATTACTTGTAAGCAAAAATACTGAAACAAATTCTCCTAAATTAAGTGTAATGGGATATACTGAAATAAAAAAGAATTTAGATAATGTATATTGTCATGCATTCCCAAGTAGCAAGTAGATAAAGTTATAGTAAGACCTTGAGGTCACTGGTTTGTTAAAAATTTTCTTTAGCTCATAAAAATGACACTGATCTGGCCGATAATTATCAGTGCCACTTGTATTCTTATACTTTTCTGTTATTCAACACCTCTGACTAGTTTAAGAAGTGCATGATAAATTTAGTATGCTTGAAGGTCCCCAATTCTTAAGGAAAGCTAATTAAAGCAAAATGGAAATACAAAGCAACACAGAATCAAGGGCTTTTAGGGTCAGAAGAGATCTTAGATATAATCTCTAACAGAGCCTTCTCATTATATTGCTTTTAAATCTTTCTTTAATTTGGATTTTGTTTAGATTTTAAGTATGTGAGCTACTGTGTTTACCTGCCCGAGAATTATCTAAGGTAATAAAAAGCTCCATAGAAAGACCTAGCACAATGTGTCTATGATACACAATTTATTTGAAATTGGTCACACTGACAATGGAAAAGTACAGCACAGGCTTAATGCTGCCAAGGACAGAAGACTGGCAACTCATGATTTGTCAAAGTCATAAATCTGAGTATGATGTGACTTTCCATGATAAGTTACCAATCCTTACACGCAGTTTTCACCACCACTTATGGCACTAAAACAAAACTTCACAGCCCCTATCCCCTGAAAGGTCCCTGAAGAAATATCCAAATTACCTAGACAGAAAAAAATCACCAGACACCTACATTATCCTTAAATTTTAAGAAAAGAAAATCTTATCCATATTCCCTTTTAACCTCCTTAACCTGATGATATTTATTTTACCCTTTGGAATTCTATATTATAAATTCTTCAAAAGATAATATAGAAAATCCTATTTTTACTCTACATAATATAAAGCATATCAATTATTATTATTATTATTATTTTTAATAGTAGTAAGTATTCAGGTTACTGGCCCATTCCAGACATCTAACAAACATCTTTCTTCATAATAAGAAGTGTATCCTTAAAGAAATAGTCAGGTATTTCACAGAAATACCCAGAATGGAAAAATTTTTTTTCAGTGTAGGGATAAAAAAGAAAAGGTGGGAAAAAAAATTTCAAAGAAAGCAATACATATTCTATGTTTTTACAGTGAGAATACTAGCATTTTTAATTAGTAGTGACTTGTAGTCATTATACAGTGGAAAGATGCAGATTAGAGAAAACTATAGCAAATTAGATCAAAAGTGATTAGACTCACATTAAAAATCAAAATAAGAAAAACATGGTAGAATCAGAGTATTGACAGTCTATATTGGTAATGTTTGGCATGTGCTCTCAAGGCATACGGTAACAGAGTAAAAACTGCTCCAAAATCCATTTTATAAATAGTCACAAAAAGGTCGAAAACAAATAGCTGAAAATAAAATAATCCAATAGAGCTGAGTTATAAGCCATAAACTCGAACATAGCTTTCAGTTAGTTGCATCTATTCACCTGAGCTGTACTGAAATAGGAAAATCGGCACAAAGCAGTAACATTTAAAAGAATGATGGGATGTACAACTTAAATCTCAGGATCGACCGGTATTTGGGGGGTTCTTTATTTCATTTCATTTGAATTTGGATATAAAGCCAGGATCCTAGAATCTAAGTTGGGGTACAATCCAAAATTTCTAACTTATCTCTTCCCCCAACCCATTCAATTAAAGCTGCAAAGAAGCTGAGGCTTCTTCTTTCTTGTTTTAACAGACACAAATGGATAAAGTAAAGAAACAATAGCAAAAGGAAACACAGTGAGCACTGAGCGAGACTCTGGAAACAGTGAGAGCACTGAAGGCCACAAAGGTCTGGCCCATATCTCTGGGATCACAACCTTCTTACTTTATGTTTCACCCCTTCAGAAATGATCCAACACCGCACCGGTGATAAGGTGCTACAGAGGTAAATGAGACAAAGCTCCGGCCTCTGGTTACTTAAAAACTATCACAACAGTTGGGGCCAGAGTGATGTCCCTTGTTAGAATTGGTAAATCAAAAGACAGCTGGTCAGCATTGATTCCAGCTTTGCATGCATCCTCAGTTACCTTGCCAGGGCTGACAGTGACAAACCGACTACTTTCCATCATTAGATGAAATAATACCTACAGCGCCTTTGCTTCTAAAATTTAAATTATTGATGCTTACCTCCATGATACGTTACTATTATAGTCTCGTTTTCCCCCCAGCTTTACTTAAATATAATTGATATTTTAACATCTAAGTTTAAAATGTGTAACATAAAATGTACAACATGATGATTTAATTTATGTATGTATACTGAGAAATATTACCAAAATAAGATTAGGTAGCACATCCATCACCTCACATAATTTCTTTTACTTATTTATTTTTTGTGGCAAGAACTTTAAAGATCTTAGCAATTTTCAAGTACAGTACTATACAATAGAGTATTTCTAACTATAGTTGTTACTATGCTGTATATTAGATTCCCAAAATGTATTCATTTTAAAACTTGAAGTCTGTACCCTTAACCACCTTTACCTATTTCCCCCATGTCCTGCTCCCAACAATCAACAATTAACTTTCTGCTCCCATGAGTTCAGTGTGTTAAGATTACACATATAAAATAGAGTACACAGTATTGTCTTTCCCTGACTTATTTCACTTAGAATAGTGCTCTCAAGGTCATTTATGTTGTTGCAAATGGCAGGATTTCCTTCTTTTTTATAGCTGAATATGAAATTCCAGTGTGTATCTTCATATACATATAAATACACACCTCATTTTCTTTACCCATTCATCCACCAGTGGGAAGTCTTTAAAATGGATCTTTAAAGAAGAGAACCACCACACTCAAGTCTCACATATACCTTAAAAAGATAAATATAAGGTATTTCAGGCTACCCTCTTCTAACCCTCCAGGTGTGCAAAGTACTCACCATAAAATGAAACAGAATTAGCTAGAACAGTCACATCTGTTGTATTAATATATATCCCAAGCAAAATATGCTATCGGAATATTTTGCATTCGCAATGAATAAGAAGTCTTACATTTACAAATACATTTAAAAAGAAAATCCCAGGAAATAATTAGGAATTAGAATTCATGATGTACAAACCATCAATCAAATGTTACCTGACCTCCCTTGCACTGTTAGATTTCCATTAGCTCCTTTGGAGCCTCCACTGAAAGGAGTTCCAAGACTTCTCTAGAATCTAAAACTGACAATGTGAGACTGATTCCTGAAGAAGTCTAAGGATACTTTTAAAATGCAATCATCCAATCATTAAGCATCTGCCTTCAGCCCAGGTCATGATCCCAAGGTCCTGGGATGGAGCCCTGCATCAGGTTCCCTGCTCAGTGGGAAACCTGCTTCTCCCTCTCCCACTCCCCCTGCTTGTGTTCCCTCTCTTGCTGTCTCTCTCTCTCTGTAAATTAAATAAATAAATAATTTTTTAAAAAATGCAATCATGGGGTGCCTGGGTGGCTCAGTGGGTTAAAGCCTCTGCCTTCAGCTCAGGTCATGGTCTCAAGATCCTGGGATCAAGCCCCGCATCGGGCTCTCTGCCTAGTGGGGAGCCTGCTTCCTCCTCTCTCTCTCTCTGCCTGCCTCTCTGTCTACTTGTGATCTCTGTATGTCAAATAAAAAATAATAATAATAATAATAATAATGCAATCATTCCAGCCACAAAATCCAAAGAATCATATTTGTCTACTAAAAATTAATATTGTAGCACTCACAGCCACACTGAATAAGGGAATTAAAACCAAAACATTGATATTATCACTTACTTCTCTGCAATGCTAAATTGCAACTCACTGATCTCTCAGGAGAAAAAAAATAGGATCTGAGCTTCATAGACAAAGTCCATTCAAATGGATAAGTTGAAAAAACAATTGGTGCACTATGAATTCAGATCATTTCAACTTAGAAATAAGGTATTACGTGGGTCTAAAAAAATTATTGTAAAATTGTATTCAAGCGTTTTCATTTCTTTTGCAAAGAGATTTACATGGTATCAATAATGAAACACAAAAGATATTTTCTGAGGGTATGAGGGATTAAGACTAATAGGAGGTTTAAATCAGTTCTAAAGGGTTATTAATCTAGTATTTCCTTCTTAAAACATGCTAAAGGAGAACAGTATAAACTATCACAAGCAGCATTAGAATCAGGGTGGACAGCCTCGGCCTGGTCCTGGCTCTGCCACACAAAGGACAATGGTACCTTGGGTAAACAGGAGTGCTCAGGGTGTAAACACATAAGTCAAGCAGTAATTGTAGATGGAATAAAGAATTCTTCATGCCTTGGTGAACTGGATTAGAATATCTCTAATCTTGAAACCTATACTTCAGGGTGAATGAGAGGACATCACTGGCTAGACTGATTCTACAAAACTTTAATTTGGCTCATAAAACAATATAAGACCTGCATGGTAAATAAGAACTGAATATACTTATTACTTCAAGACTTCCAGGCTGATTTTAAGATACTCTGTATTTATATAATTTTTGTTAATATAATGATCACATCGAAGGAAATACAAAAATGTTTTCTGGGACCCCTAATGAAAGAATTCTTAAATTGGAGATATTACCTCTAACACCAAACAGATCAGATTATTTGGGCTATAAAGAATGTCCATACTTTCCCTCATTTTCCCTTAGTACCTAAAGTGAATGCCAGCAAAAAAATCATTCAGAAGGACATTTTCAGACATCTTTAATTTACAGTCACCATATGTCTCTTTCAACACTGAGAGCTAAACATTTGTATCATGACATAAATTTTTATCATGCAAGGCTCCTCCTCCCTTTATCGTCCCTCAGGATTTTAACTCTGGTTGCAAAGAAATTTAATTCATTGTCATTAGAGATCATTGAGAAACAAAGTAAATGCTACTATTACAATTGAAATCACCTGCTCTGAGATTAAGAGTGAGGGATACAATGTTAAGATCTAATAGGTCCTAACTTTCAAAAATGATCTGATGCTTCTTGAAAGAGAATTTTTTTAAGAAATATCAAAGTAGCACATAATTAAATGGAAAAATAGGTGACATGGTGAGTTACTATAACTTAATGCTTGGATGTAGCTAAAGTTTCAACAGGGTTCATTAGGAAAAACAAGGTAGATGAGGAGGAATCTGTGTTCCCTAAGCAGGGTATCATTTGTTGTTGAAAGAATCTGTCCCAAGTTTACAGTAACGCCTGGCAAGATCCCAAAGTTTCTTGAAGTATGAATGAATGAATGAATAAGTGGGGAAAGACCTCATACCAGTGGAAAAGTTATGTATGAGCATGGTTTTGTCAGGGGTCAGGGAGGATCCTCACCTTGAGTGTGACTTAGAATATTTATTTTCAAAAACTACAAAATAGACCTAGGCAGGAAAATGAAGGAATATTTTAGACTTGCTCTGATAAACTGGCAGTCTCTGTAGGCTCCTGAGTAGAGGAGTGACACTTAGATATTTATTTAATATTTATATGATGAATAGAGCCATTAGATAGGATGATTTGAAAAGAGAAGATCAGAAAAATATTAAGTATAGAAGTAAGTGCACACAAAACCATGCATACAGCCTTACCTTACTGCTAGATTAAATGTCTTCACAGTGCAGAGAGTGAGCAGAGGGGTTAAAATATATTAAAATAGGCCACTTACTGCTGTCCATGCATTTCTTTTGCAACGGGCACATAGCCATCCATTACAGATCTCGTGAGAAGGGATACCATAGCAACCTATAAAATAATAGTATGGATCCATGAATTAGGTCTTTTGCATTTTGGTAGTATTATATATTTTAGCACTGAAAAAATAAAATCAGAACAACTGCCCACCATAATAGCATTTTTTAAAAATTTTATTTTATCTTATTTTTTTCCAGTGTTCCAAAGTTCATTGTTTATGCACCATACCCAGTGCCATAATAGCATTTTTGATTCTCATTGCTTAAAACAAAGCAGAAGCAAGGCTGTCTTCAAAGATACTTTTGGTTCTCATGCCTTGTAAAAGGATATCAGTCTCAGGAAACATGAGAATATGGGTCTCAATCAGTACTAATGCTCACAATAATTATCTGATAATTCTTGAATGGGCAAAATAATTAAATTTCTAATTTGTTGGGCCTTGTCCTTTACTCATACAAAATGTATTTCAAAATAAGCTGCAATTCATGAAAGAAAATTTAGGGAAGCTTTAAAATAATATAATAAATCAACTTTGACATATTTTACAAATTAATATAATTTAAAATTACATTTCAAAAATTATGCTTAATTAGCTTTAATCTCAGTGATAGGGACAGAGGATGCACAATTCACAGTTAGTGAAGCGGTATCTTCAGTTCTATTTGTCTATTCAATACATGCCTGACTCAAAATAACTATGTAAGGCAATAGCTGATGATCCAGATATAAGCAGCAATTATACAGTACCAACAAACATTTGTCACTCTGACTGCCTTTCAAAGGGCTTTGAAAGATTTAAAGAAGTAATTTTTAATATCAAATTTCTATAACATTTAAGTGAAAGAGAAAATAACAGAAATATAATTACCAAAGAAAAGCCTATCATAGTTAGCCAAGACTATAAAATGTTTAGTTCAAGCACATGTTTATGAAATACTACAGTTAAATTGTATAGCTTGTACATTCAGGAATCAAAATTAAATCCCAGTTTTCTTGGGAAATGATGCATTGACTGTTATAAACTTATAAAAATGTGAGGGTGAACATGTATATATGTGTGTGTGTGTTACAGATTGATATAAGTAAAGAAGGTTGCTATATTTCAAACACATAATGTTAAATCTCCTGGGGAAGCTGACAGTATCTAATCAATCAATAAATGATAGACACCAAGACTATTTCAACCCTAATGTTAGATTGGTAAATATAACTGGGGTAAATATAGAAGGTAATGCCTCTATTATAACCATTCGTGCTACAGAGACCATACATAACTATGTTAGCATGACATATGATTTGGCAAGATCTGGAATATTAAAATGCTTTAAAATAGACTTGCAGTAAAAAATAGCTACCTTTTCACATTTTAGAGGAGTTACATGGCAGGCAAATAAAAAATTATGTATTTGCCATGTATCCCATGATGTGAAATTACCAAATTATGGCAGGTATGGACCATCTCAGGACCATCTCAGTCCCAGGGAAAAACAAATGTAATGACTGGTCTCCCCTTGGAAGGCAACACAGATTTCCTTACCCTCCCAAAGAATAAAAATTAAACTCTATAATTAAATTTAACAATAATTCCCCAAATCACTGAAAAAACAGTCATGTCTCCTTAAAAAGTACAAAGAAAAATAATCATGAATTAATATCAGAGGTTAAAATTAAGTTTTTACAAACTATCTCTTAAAATAAGTAAAATTCAAATTTGCAAAAGGAGCCTCAAAATGTCCCCACATCTGTACAACAAACAAAACAAAATTGCTCTCCACTGATACTGTACAAAACTGTAGAAAAAGGGATTATTATACTTATACTTTTATCAGAAGAAATGTGAGAAAGAATGATCTAACCATTAAGAATGCCAATAGTTCAATTCAATAGATTTGGCAGGGGACAAAAGGGTGAGAAACAAAGATTATGTAAAGCACTGAAAAGCCAGTGATTGATCAATGAGAGATTCATTTACTTGCATGAACCCGTACACAGCACTTTGCACAGGAAATCAGAAGACTTGTTCCATCCTCTTCCAGAAAGGCATTAGGCGGAGAATATTCTATATTTTCTTCACTATAAATAAAACACATCTCTGGAATGAGGGGCTTAGTCTTTCCTCCCGGAGTAACCACTTCATCTAATTTTGTCTCCCATCTTGAATCATTTTCTTCATTGCTGCTATCTGGCTGAAAAACACAATATTCCCACATGAGTGAAAAACATGCAAAAAAGTTCATCATTTGTTCTGGTCACTCAAATCCACTAATAGCTGTTCCATTCACTAAGTTCCAGCTTCTGTTCTTCCTGTTGTTTTCCTTGATATAACTATTAGCTTTTTATCAATGTTCCTCTTCGGGCTCCCATCCAGAAGCTAAGCTGTAGAAACAGGAGGACATTCTGTATATCTGCTTGTACGAAAAAGTTGATAACCTGCTAAAACTACATTCTTACATAAATAGTTCAGGAAAAGCATCAATTTTTCTGAGGAATTTTTATTTCTTTATTTACACTAAGTTAGCCGACTTGATTTCATTTACTAAAAATTTTACCTGGTTATACTTGAAGGAGTATTTTCAAAAACCTCAGTTTTAATCTTTGCAACAGTTTTTAGAGAATTTTTGAAGGTTTTGCTTCACCACAAAGTTTCAAAACCTCAAAACAGAAAGATCTGGCAAATGTCACTAAATAAGGAAATATAATGTGCAAAATAAAATTGTCATCCTTTACCAAAATATATGAAAAACATTTAGTGCTTAATTAAAACTCTAATTAATGAACTATCTTATCTCCAGAGATCTTATATTAAAAAGTTTCCCTAGGAGCACCTGGGTGGCTCAGTGGGTTAAAGCCTCTGCCTTCTGCTCAGGTCATGATCCCAGGGTCCTGGGATCGAGCCCCACGTCGGGCTCTCTGCTCCGCAGGGAGCCTGCTTCCTCCCCTCTCTCTCTCTGCCTGCCTCTCTGCCTACTTGTGACTTCTCTCTCTCTGTCAAATAAATAAAATCTTTAAAAAAAAAAAAAAGTTTCCCTATATCTTATAAGTTTAGTGAGAATTTCTTTAATTATTGGGGAAATACACAGGCAAAATATGATATACAAATAAGAGTCAATAAAAAGTTAAATTTTTCCAAGAAAACACAGACATTCAATGACTAAACAGAAAATAGTTTCTCAGTCACAAGGGCCCATCAAAGACAAGTGAGTTAAGTTTACTTCCTCTATTTTCAAAGCTAAAATGTGGCATATCACCCAATTTCATGCCCTGAAATATCTGAACAAAAAAGCACTTACTTTACACGAACTCTAAAAGAGAAGCAATCTTAAAATACTTCTGATTCCATTATTGAGACTATAACTCAGGACACAATGCTCACATCAATATGCTTTATAAAAATATTGTATCTTAAAGTAGGTCACAAAGTTCCACCCATACTAGATTCCTGAAGATCACTTTGAGTTTGTGTTAGAAAATGTGACCCTCAGTGAGCTAAAATGCCATCAGGATGACATATGGAATAACGCTGATGACAATACTACGTACAGCTAGCTGATGAGGGTGAACTGAACAATCCAGTTTGTATTGAGTCCTGCTGTATCTTACACATGTTCCATGTGGGAAGATAAAGAGAGACATTTTTTTTTTTTAAAGATTTTATTTATTCATTTGACAGAGAGAGATCACAAGCAGGCAGAGAGGCAGGCAGAGAGAGAGGAGGAAGCAGGCTCCCTGCTGAGCAGAGAGCCCGATGCGGGGCTCGATCCCAGGACCCTGAGATCATGACCTGAGCCGAAGGCAGCGGCTCAACCCACTGAGCCACCCAGGCGCCCCAAAGAGAGATATTTTAAATGTAGGCCCAGAGTTGACAATTATTGAGAGCGATATTTTCAAACACAAAACAGACTAAGGCCAAGTTCCCTCTTTGCAAAACTTCTACTATTGTTAAGCTTTAAGTTCTGCGTTTCTTTCTGAAAAAGGTTGGAACTGCTCCTTGACTGAAATGAACCAAGACTGACAAATGAATCACTTATTTTAAAATGATAAAGCACCACCAGAAGTGGCTTTCTAGTAACACTCAAAAATTCTGTTTGCTATTCTGTAACAGCCATGTAGCTACGTAAGTACTGATGTCTCCCTTTCCATGTACACACATACCTTAAAATGATTCACCTGTGTTTCTACAGTCATACAGAAAGCGCAGCAGTAAAGAAACCTGGCAGTGACCCTGCCACCATTATTACCTTGTAGTAGGGCATGAGGAGAGCACAGATGGCACAGTGTGGCTCCATTTTGGCCATGGCTGTATTATACTCCTGTTCAGCCACAAAGTTTGGGGACTTTGTCTGCCAGAGGTGGACCAAAGGCTTCGCCCAAGACTCTGTTTCTTCCACTTCCTCCTCTACTGATGGAACCTCAGGCAATTCTTCAAAACAAGGCATGTAAAAACAGTGAGCATGGGACCCAGAGAAAAACAACCCTGGTTATAAGAGAAGCAAACATTCCAAAGTATCATTGATATTAATGTCAGACAGGAAACCTATTTTATCTTTCAAATACATTCTGAGAGAAGCAGAGCAAAAAGAATGTCCTTTTTATCCTCTTCATCTTCAAGAGCTAGGTCAGATCTGATGGCCAGACCATGAGCCTCCTTTTGAAACCCTCCCCATCCCTGCCAGGAATAACTCCCTCCTGCAATTTCACTACTTCTGTATTTCTACTGCTACCACTAACATCTCCCATGGTAAAACAGCTTATATCTGTGAAATTTCCTTCCAATTAGCAGAGGAATTCGCTGGCCCAATAACTGCCTTACCAATATTTTTAGTTTCCTCACCTAATACTACATATGGCTTAATAAAAATGTATTAATTGAACTTCATTTAATTAACTTTTGGGTTCAAGAATTCATGACAAATAACATTTACAGAGTACCTATCATGTGCCAAGCAATACACTGCCATTACATAAATATGAAAAATAATTTTTATTCAACTCTTACTTGTTAAGATAATACTCCCAGAGGGTCAAATCTCTTAAACATGTATATCTATTAACATGCAAGAGGCAGAGATCTACTCCACAAAAATATTACTTTACAACATTTTATAGAAGGCCAGAAAAATACAGAAAGACATAACAGGTTAAAAGAAAAAAAAAATCTTAATGCCTATAGTAGCGGACAGTATATCAGAAGAGGTGACAGCAATCACAGCTACATCTAGTACTTAACATCTACAGCTGTGACACATTCTAAAACTCCTCACTACTAGCTGTCATAGTCTAACAAATAAATACTGTGGAGCAATGTCCTCAAGTACCAAGCACAGGTGTTTCTGTGAATCAGTGTGCTCCAGCCCTTACCTTGTTGACTTACCTGTTTTAAAAAAGTCAAAACAGATTTGCTGAGATGGAAAAATAAGAAGAGCTAAATGAAGCTGAAAAGAACTCAAAAGACATCTGAGTGAAATGCCAACTGAGTGAAAGGTAATGTTCCTGCTTCCATGTTGGCAGTGGTGGTATTATTATTATTATTACTATTATCAATAATGGAAAATGCTTAGTACTCAGCCAGGCAGTGTTTAAAAACAAAAGGTAAGAACCTTAGCCTATATTTGCAAGGAAGTAATCTACCACTAAACAAACGCACACTGCTTCCCCCTCAGTCTCCCTACAATACAGAATAGAAGGCTACCTATGAAGACTTAGATTTGACAAATGAAAGACAGGAGTTGAAGAGCTGACCGGGAATTTGAAATACCATTAAGTCCTTAACTCACAAGCTAACCTCTCCCACATACATACTAAAAATGGATCTAAACAAAAAGAAATCCTTTAGGTTTGAACAGCTACTCCCTCTTCCTGACATATAATCGATTTATCATATCACTTGCTTTATTATAAAAGGTTAAAACACACAAGATAAATGAACCCTTTGGTTGGTCATAAGTTAATGTGGGTAGTTCTCAAAACATTTTTAGGAATACAGGAAATACTATTTAGTTCTGAAATCCCTAACAACAAAAAAGTAAAGGAGGGCAAATACTTCCACTTCCAATATACAGAAGAGGAAAATATTTTTTCTATTGCAGCTTTTAAATGTTTTGACATTTGGCATAACTATGCCTAGGAATTTCCTCTCTTCCTCCCTTTCTTCAACTAGAGTTGACTAATGAACCTCTAAATGCATCACTGTACTTTCATTAGTACACAATTATCTCACAACACGATGTATTTTAAAACATGCCATGTAATAGAAATAGATTCTTACATTTTTTAACCATCAAATTAGTTCAGGGTGCCTGGGTGGCTCAGTCAGTTAAGCATCCAACTCTGCTTTCAGCTCAGATCATAATCTTGGGCTTGTGAGGTCCAGTCCCGCATCAGGCTCTAGGCTGCACACAGAGCCTGCTTAAGATTCTCTCTGCCCCTCCCCACCCTTTCTCTTCCCATAAATGAATGAATGAATGGATAGACGAATGAATATATATTCATATATGAATGAATGAATGAATATATATTAATAGATATATTTGAATTTTCATGAAAGTGAACAGAGAAAGCCTGTCACTTTAATAAAAAAAAAAAAAAACATTCAGAGTATTTGTTGACAGTGGCAAATCAAGCTTACAATTAACTTAGAATTCTGGAAAATATTTTTCCACTATTGTAACCTTGACAGCTTCCCAATATTTAAAGCTGTTTCTGATGGGACTGAAGTGATAATATCAAATATAATTTTTAAATATTATATAAAGAGACCTATACAATTCGGGTATGTTTACAAATGCATAATGTTCTAAAATCATGCATGTGTAGAAGAGTTGCTCAAAGTGCAAGACAGACCAGTGAATCTTGAGCTTACTAGAGTACAAAGAGTTCATTGATGTGATTTCAGATTCCACATTGCATCTTTAATCTTTAAAAAACTAACACATGCCGACTTTGGTGTAGTGTCAAAGGAGAATACCTATAATTATCTGAAAAGATTATTAAAATATTTTACCCCTTCCAAGAACATATCTATGTGAAGCTGGACTTTCTTCACATACTTCAACCAGAACATAATGCAGCACACTGAATGTAGAAACAGATATAAGAATCCAATTATTTTCATTAAATCTAATATTAAATACCTTTGGGGAAAAAAATGTGAAACAATGCCACTCCTCTCTTTGTTTTTTATGATTGGAGATTTTTTTTTTATGAAAAAAATTATAACTATTTATGAATTTATTATTGCTACTTTTAAATGAACTAATACTTTTAAAATGTTTCCTATTCTAACTTCCAGTCAATAAGTATTGATAAGGTGAACCCATAGAAAGGGAAGGGAAAAAGAAAAAGAAGGGAAAGGACATGATAAGATCAAATGAAACCTCTTTGGGGTCATCAAAACATTTAAGGGCATGGGGTTCCTGAGAACAAAAAGGTTGAGAATCATTAACCCACACATGACTATATAACATTCATCAAAAATATTAGTACCACAGAGTTACTGTTGAACAAATACAGCCATAACAAAGCTAGTGCAGACTCTGTTCTCACAGCCAGGCAAGAATTTTGTAAACTGCTTTCCTTAATCAATTTGTGAAACTTACACAAAAAGAAAACAAGTCAATACTGGAAAAAGGCATACTTTCCTCTCAGTTCCTTCATTAAGGTCTGTAAGTTTTGTTAGCTATAGTAGGAAACAAATTCTATGTCAATAGAACTTCATTTTCTTTTTTCTTGGTGAGTCATGAAGGCAATCTAAACTCACAAAAATGAGCTGGTGCATTCATGAAGGCAATCTAAACTCACAAAAATGTTCCCATTACTCTATAGTGAATAAAATACAGTTAAGAAAAGCAGGAGCATAACACAAAGTAGTTCCTTAAATTTACATAAGCTCTTATATAGAATTCGTAGAAGCAGGTTATAACACAGCTCTAGACACCATGTTCTCAGGAACTTTGTCCTGAATAAGGAAATGTAAGCAATGGCTTAGGTGGCCTCCAATGAAGGATGTCCAGCTCCCTAACGACCACTACTATAATGGGGAATGGGGAACAGACATACTACCTTGGATAAATATACTGAAGTAACCTGTTGAAAATGTTACTGCCATAACAAACAAACCTCAACAAATTAAAAAAGACTGAAGTTATACCACACATCTTTTCTGATCACAATGCTATAAAAATAGAAATCAACCCCAATAAAAAGTCTGGAAAGACCACAAATACATAGAAGTTAAGTTAACCAGGTAACAAAAAGAGAACTAAAACAGTACATAGAAACATATCAATATGAAAACATAACAGTCCAAAACATTCAGGATGCAACAAAAGCAGTTCTAAGGGGGATTTATAGCAATACAGGCCTACCTCAAGAAGTAAGAAAAAATCTCAAATAAACCACTTAACCTTATACCTAAAGGACCTAGAAAAAGAATAACAAAAACCTAAAACCAGCAGAAGGAAGGAAATAATAAAGATTAGAGTGGAAGTAAATTATATAGAAACTAAAAATATAGTAGAACAGATCAATGAAACCAGGAACTGGTTCGTTAACAAAATTATAATAAAACTGATAAACCTCTAGCCTGACTTATCAAGAAAAAAAGAGAGAGGGGACCCAAATAAAGAAGATCACAGATGAGAGAGGAGAAATAACAACCAACACCACAGAAATACAAACAATTATAAGAGAATATTGTGAAAAACTATATGCCCACAAATTGGACAACTTAGAAGAAATGGATAAATTCCTAAAAACGTATAAACTACCAACACTGAAACAGGAAGAAATAGACAATTTGAACAGACTGATTACCAGCAAAGAAATTGAATCAGTAGTCAAAAAACTCCCAATAACAAAAGTCTAGGTCCAGTGACTTCACAGCCAAATTCTACCAAACATTTAAAAAACAGTTAAGATGGGTAAGGAGGGCACATGTTCTGATGAGCACTGGGTGTTATATGCAACTAATGAATCACTGAACACTACAGTGTTGGCTAACTGAACATAATAAAACTGAATATAATAAAAAGAAATTTAATTATTAATCAATATTAATTAATTTAATTATTAATTAATATCTATTAATTTAATATTTATAGTTAATAATAATTAATGACAATTTAATAGTCAATATCTATTCTTCCCAAACTATTCCAAAAATAGAAGAGGAAGGAAAACTTTCCAAATTCATTCTATGAGGCCAGCATTACCCTGATACCAAACTACATAAAGACACGAGAAAAAAAAGAGAACTATAGGCCAATATCTCTGATGAACATGGATGCAAAAGTTCCCAACAAAACACTAGCAAACAGGATCCAACAATACATTTAAAAACCATTCACCAGGGGCGCCTGGGTGGCTCAGTGGGTTAAGCCGCTGCCTTCGGCTCAGGTCATGATCTCAGGGTCCTGGGATCGAGCCCCGCATCGGGCTCTCTGCTCAGCAGGGAGCCTGCTTCCTCCTCTCTCTCTGCCTGCCTCTCTGCCTGCTTGTGCTCTCTCTCTGTCAAATAAATAAATAAATAAAAAATCTTTAAAAAAAAAAAAAAACATTCACCACAACCAAGTGGGATTTATTCCTGGGTTGCAAGCGTGGTTCAATATTCACAAATCAATCAGTGTGATACATCACATCAATAAGAGAAAGAGTAAGAACCATATGATCATTTCAACAAACACTGAAAAAGTATTTGACAAAGTACAACATCCGTTCATGTTAAAAACCCTCAACAAAGTAGGTTTAGAAGGAACATACCTCAACATAATAAAGGCCATCTATGAAAAAACCACAACCAACATCATTCTCAATGGGGAAAAATGGAGAGCCTTTTCCCTAACGTCAGGAACAAGACAAGGAAGTCCAGTTTCAGCCCTTTGTTCAACATAGTATTGGAAGTTCTGGTCACAGCAATCAGACAACAAAAGCAAGTAAATAAAACATACCAAAATTGGCAAGGAAGAAGTCAAACTTTTACTATTGGCAGATATGATACTCGATGTAGAAAGCCCAAAAGACTTCATCAAAAAACTGCTAGAACTGATAAATTCTATAGAGCCAGAGGATACAAAATCAATGTAGAGAAATCTGTTGCATTTCTATAAACCAATAATGAAGCAGCAGAAAGAAAAATTAAGAAAACAATGTCATTTATAATTAGAGCAAAAAAAAAAAAAAATAGATACCTAGGAATAAACCTAACCAAAGAGGTGAAACACTAGTACTCTGAAAAGTATAAAACACTGAGGAAAGAAACTGAAGATGACACAAAAAAATGGAAAGATATTTCCTGCTTATGGACTGGAAAAACAAGTATTGTTAAATTGTCTATACTACCCAAAACACTTTACACATTTAATGCAATCCTTATCAAAACACCAACAGCATTTTTCATAGACCTAGAACAAACAATCCTAAAATGTGTATGAAAGCACAAAAGACCTCAAATGACCAAAGCAATCTTGAAAAAGACAATGAACGAAACTAAGAAGGAAGAAAGAAAGAAAGAAAGAAAGAAAGAAAGAAAGAAAGAAAGAAAGAAAGAAGAAAGAAAGAAAGGGAAAGAAAGAAAGAGGGAGGGAAGGAGGGAGGAAGGAAGGAGGGAGGGAAGGAAAGAAAAAGAAAGGAAAACCTGGAGGCATCACAATTCTAGACTTCAAGTCATATTACAAAGTTGTAGTAATCAAAACAGTATGGTACTGCCACAAAAAAATAGATATGGAGATCAAAAGAACAGAGTAGAAAGCCCAGAAATAAATCCACAATTATACAGTCAATTAATGTTAGACAAAGCAGGAAAGAATATCCAATGGGAAAAAGACAGTCTCTTCAAAGAATGGTGCTGGAAAACTGGACAGCAACATTCAAAAGAATGAATCACTTTCTTACACCATACACAAAAATAAATTGAAAATGATTAAATTCCTAAATGTGAGACCCAATATCATAAAAATCCTATAGCACAGGTAGTAACTTCTCTGACATCAACCATAGCAATGTGTTTCTAGATAGGTCCCCTAAGGAAAGAGAAATGAAAGCAAAAATAAACTATTGGTGCTACACAAAATAAAAAGCTTCTGCACAGCAAATAATCAATAAAACTAAAAGGTAACCTATAGATTGGGAAAAGATATCTGCAAATGACATATCTGATAAAGTATTAGTAACCAAAATATATAAAGATCATATAAAACTCAACACCCAAAACACAAATAATCCAACTTAAAAAAAAAAAAGTGGGCAGAAGACATGAACAGACATTTCTCTAAAGAAGACATCCAGATGGCCAACAGACACAGGAAAGGATGTTCATAATCATTTACTATCAGGGAAATGCAATAAAACTACACTGATGTGTCTCACACTTGTCAGTGGTTATAATAAAAAACACAAGAAATAGCAAGGATGTGGAGGAAAAGGAACCCTCATGTACTACTGGTGAGAAGGCAAAGTGGTCAAGCCACTTGGAAAACAAAAAGGGATTCCTCAAAAAGATAAAAATAGAACTACCCTAAGATCCAGCAATCATACTACTAGGTATTTACCCAAAGGATACAAAAATACTGATTCAAAAGGACATATGTATCCCGATGTTAATAAATAGCAGCATTATGAACAATAGCCATATTATGGAAAGAGCACAAATGTCATCAACTGATGAACGGACAAAGAAGTTGTAGTATATAAATACACACAATGGACTATTATGCAGCCATTAAAAAACTGGAATCTTGGGGAGGAGTCAAGATGGCGGAGAAGTAGCAGGCTGAGACTACATCAGGTAGCAGGAGATCAGCTAGATAGCTTATCTAAAGATAGCAAACACATACAAATCCAACGGGAGATCGAAGAGAAAAAGAAAAGCAATTCTAGAAACAGAAAATCAACCACTTTCTAAAGGTAGGACTGGCAGAGAAGTGAATCCAAAGCGACGGGAAGATAGACTGAAGGGGAGGGGCCGGCTCCCGGCAAGCGGCAGAGCAACGGAGCACAAAATCAGGACTTTCAAAAGTCTGTTCCGCTTAGGGACATCGTTCCAGAGGCTAAACGGGGGTGAAGCCCATGCAGGGTCAGCATGGCCCCAGGTCCCGCAGAATCACAGAAGGACTGGGGGTGTCTGAGTGTCACAGAGCTTGCAGGTATTAGAGCGGGAAAGCTGGCTACAGAGACAGAGCTGAGGAGTGAGCTCTCAGCTCAGGGTTACCTTGAACGGGTCGCAGGCTGGGTGAGCTTGGAGCGCAGCCGAAGGCCAGGGATATGGCAGTGATTGGGCATTATTCTCTGAGGGTGCACTGAGGAGTGGGGCCCCGAGCTCTCAGCTCCTCCGGGCTGGAGACTGGAAGGCTGCCATCTTCATTCCCGTCCTCCGGAACACTACAGAGAGCATTCAGGGAACAAAAGCTCCCGAAAGCAAACCTGAGCTGATTACTCAGCCCAGCCCCTGGTAAGGGCAGTACAATTCCGCCTGGGGGAAGGACACTTGAGAATCACTCCAACAGGCCCCTCCCTGATAAGCAAGAAATCCTGCCGGGACCAAGTTCACCTACCAAGGAGTGCAGGTTCAATACCAAGGAGAGCAGCGGAATTACAGAGGAGGAGAAGGCAAAGCACAGAACTCATGTCTTTCTCCCCATGATTCATTAGTCTTGCAGTTAATTTAATTTTTTTTTCAATTATTTTCGCTTCCCCTGCTAAAATGTTTTTTTAACTTTTACCCTTTTCTTTTTTAACGTTTTTTAACTAGTTTATCTAATATATATATATTTTCTTTTTTATATTTTTTCATTATTTGTTTTCTTTTTTTTTTTAATTGTTTCTTTTTTTTTTTCTGAACCTCTTTTTATCCCCTTTCTCCCCCCTCACAATTTGGGATCTCTTCTGATTTATTTAAAGCATATTTTCCTGGGGTTGTTGCCACCCTTCTAGTATTTCACTGGCTCCTTCATATACTCTTATCTGGACAAAATGACAAGGCGGAAAAATTCACCACAAAAAAAAAGAACAAGAGGCAGTACCAAAGGCTAGGGACCTAATCAATACAGACATTGGTTCTATGTCAGATCTAGAGTTCAGAATGACAATTCTCAAGGTTCTAGCCGGGCTCAAAAAAGGCATGGAAGATACTAGAGAAACCCTCTCGGGAGATATAAAAGCCCTTTCTGGAGAAATAAAAGAACTAAAATCTAACCAAGTTGAAGTCGAAAAAGCTATTAATGAGGTGCAATCAAAAACGGAGGCTCTCACTGCTAGGATAAATGAGGCAGAAGAAAGAATTAGTGATAAAGAAGACCAAATGACAGAGAATAAAGAAGCTGAGAAAAGGAGGGACAAACAGCTAATAGACCACGAGGGGAGAATTCGAGGGATGAGTGACACCATAAGACGAAATAACATTAGAATAATTGGAATTCCAGAAGAAGAAGAAAGAGAGAGGGGAGCAGAAGGTATATTGGAGAGAATTATGGGAGAGAATTTCCCTAATATGGTAAAGGGAACAAGCCTCAAAGTCCAGGAGGTTCAAAGAACCCCCCTCAAAATCAACAAGAATAGGTCCACACCCCGTCACCTTATAGTAAAATTTACAAGTCTTAGTGACAAAGAGAAAATCCTGAAAGCAGCCCAGGAAAAGATGCCTGTAACATACAATGGTAAAAATATTATTTTGGCAGCGGACTTATCCACAGAGACCTGGCAGGCCAAAAAGAGCTGGCATGATATATTCAGAGCACTAAACGAGAAAAACATGCAGCCAAGAATACTATATCCAGCTAGGCTATCATTGAAAATAGAAGGAGAGATAAAAAGCTTCCAGGACAAACAAAAACTGAAAGAATCTGCAAACACCAAACCAGCTCTACAGGAAATATTGAAAGGGGTCCTCTAAGCAAAGACAGAGCCTAAAAGTAGTAGATCAGAAAGGACCAGAGACAATATACAGTAACAATCACCTTACAGGCAATACAATCGCACTAAATTCGTATCTCTCAATAGTTAACCTGAATGTTAATGGGCTAAATGCCCCAATCAAAAGACACAGGGTATCAGAATGGATAAAAAAACAAAATCTATCTATATGTTGCCTATAAGAAACTCATTTTAGAACCAAAGACACCTCCAGATTTAAAGTGAGGAGGTGGAAAACAATTTACCATGCTAATGGACATCAGAAAAAAGCAGGGGTGGTAATCCTTATATCAGATCAATTAGATTTTAAGCCAAGGACTATAATAAGAGATGAGAAAGGACACTATATCATACTCAAAGGGTCTGTCCAATAAGAAGATCTAACAATTTTAAATATCTATGCCCCTAACATGGGAGCAGCCAACTATATAAACCAACTAATAACAAAATCAAAGAAACACATCAGCAATAATACAATAATAGTAGGGGACCTTAACACTCCCCTCATTGAAATGGACAGATCATCCAAGCAAACGATCAACAAGGAAATAAAGGCCTTAAATGACACACTGGACCAGATGGACATCACAGATATATTCAGAACATTTCATCCCAAAGCAACAGAATACACATTCTTCTCTAGTGCACATGGAACATTCTCCAGAACAGATCACATCCTGGGTCCTAAATCAGGTCTCAACCGGTATCAAAAGATTGGAATCATTCCCTGCATATTTTCAGACCACAATGCTCTGAAGCTAGAACTCAATCACAAGAGGAAATTTGGAAAGAACTCAAATACATGGAGACTAAACAGCATCCTTCTAAAGAATGAATGGGTCAACCAGGAAATTAAAGAAGAATTGAAAAATTCATGGAAACAAATGATAATGAAAACACAACGGTTCAAAATCTGAAGGACACAGCAAAGGTAGTCCTGAGAAGAAAATATATAGCGGTACAAGCCTTTCTCAAGAAGCAAGAAAGGTCTCAAGTACACAACCTAACCCTACACCTAAAGGAGCTGGAGAAAGAACAAGAAAGAAACCCTAAACCCAGCAGGAGAAGACAAATCATAAAGATCAGAGCAGGAATCAATGAAATAGAAACCCAAAAAAATGACAGAACAAATCAACGAAACTAGGAGCTGGTTCTCTGAAAGAATTAATAAGATTGATAAACACCTGGCCAGACCTATCAAAAAGAAAAGGGAAAGGACCCAAATAAATAAAATCATGAATGAAAGAGGAGAGATCACAACTAACACCAAAGAAATACAGACAATTATAAGAACATACTATGAACAACTCTACACCAACAAATTTGACAATCTGGAAGAAATGGAGGCATTTCTAGAGACATATAAACTACCACAACTGAACCAGGAAGAAACAGAAAACCTGAACAGACCCATAACCAGTAAGGAGATTGAAACAGTCATCAAAAATCTCCATACAAACAAAACCCCAGGGCCAGACGGCTTCCTGGGGGAATTCTAAAAAACATTTAAAGAAGAACTAATTCCTATTCTCCTGAGACTGTTCCAAAAAAATAGAAACAGAAGGAAAACTTCCAAACTCATTTTAGGAGGCCAGCATCACCTTGATCCCAAAACCAGACAAGGATCCCATCAAAAAAGAGAACTACAGACCAATATCCTTGATGAACACAGATGCAAAAATTCTCACCAAAATACTAGCCAATAGGATTCAGCAGTACATTAAAAGGATTATTCACCACGACCAAGTGGGATTTATTCCAGGGCTGCAAGGTTGGTTCAACATCTGCAAATCAATCACTATGATACAATACATTAATAAAGGAAAGAACAAGAACTATATGATACTCTCAATAGATGCTGAAAAAGCATTTGACAAAGTACAGCATCCCTTCCTGATCAAAACTCTTCAAAGTGTAGGGATAGAGGGGACATACCTCAGTATTATCAAAGCCATCTATGAAAAGCCCACCACAAATATCATTCTCAATGGAGAAAAACTGAAAGCTTTCCCGCTAAGGTCAGGAACACGACAGGGATGTCCGTTATCACCACTGCTATTCAACATAGTACTAGAAGTCCTAGCCTCAGCAATCAGACAACAAAAGGAAATTAAAAGCATCCAAATCAGCAAAGAAGAAGTCAAACTATCACTCTTTGCAGATGATATGATACTATATGTGGAAAACCCAAAAGACTCCACTCCAAAACTGCTAGAACTTGTACAATTCAGTAAAGTGTCAGGATATAAAATCAATGCACAGAAATCAGATGCATTTCTCTACACCAACAACGAGACAGAAGAAAGAGAAATTAAGGAGTCCATCCCATTTACAATTGCACCCAAAACTATAAGATACCTAGGAATAAACCTAACCAAAGAGGCTAAGAATCTATACTCAGAAAACTATAAAGTACTCATGAAAGAAACTGAGGAAGACACAAAGAAATGGAAAAATGCTTTATGCTCCTGGATTGGATGAACAAATATTGTGAAAATGTCTATGCTACCTAAAGCAATCGACACATTTAATGCAATTCCTATCAAAGTACCATCCATTTTTTTCAAAGAAATGGAACAAATAATCCTAAAATTTATATGGAACCAGAAAAGACCTCGAATAGCCAAAGCAATATTGAAAAAGAAAGCCAAAGTTGGTGGCATCACAATTCTGGACTTCAAGCTCTATTACAAAGCTGTCATCATCAAGACAGTATGGTACTGGCACAAAAACACACACATAGATCAATGGAACACAATAGAAAGCCCAGTAATAGACCCTCAACTCTATGGTCAACTAACCTTTGACAAAGCAGGAAAGAATGTTCAATGGAAAAAAGACAGCCTCTCCAATAAATGGTGTTAAGAAAATTGGACAGCCACATGCAGAAAAATGCAACTGGACCATTTCCTTACAACACACAAGAAAATAGACTCAAAAGAGATAAAGGACGTCAATGTGAGAAAGGAATCCATCAAAATCCTTGAGGAGAACACAGGCAGCAACCTCTTCGACCTCAGCCGCAGCAATGTCTTCCTAGGAACATCGCCAAAGGCAAGGGAAGCAAGGGGAAAAATGAACTATTGGGATTTCTTCAAGATCAAAAGCTTTTGTACAGCAAAGGAAACAGTTAACAAAACCAAAAGACAACTGACAGAATGGGAGAAGAAACTTGCAAACGACATATCAGATAAAGGGCTAGTGTCCAAAATCTATAAAGAACTTAGCAAACTCAACACCCAAAGAACAAATAATCCAATCAAGAAATGGGCAGAAGACATGAACAGACATTTCTGCAAAGAAGACATCCAGATGGCCAACAGACACATGAAAAAGTGCTCCACATCCCTCAGCATCAGGGAAATACAAATCAAAACCACAATGAGATATCACCTCACACCAGTCAGAATGGCTAAAATTAACAAGTCAGGAAATGACAGATGCTGGCGAGGATGCGGAGAAAGGGGAACCCTCCTACACTGTTGGTGGGAATGCAAGCTGGTGCAACCACTCTGGAAAACAGCATGGAGGTTCCTCAAAATGTTGAAAATAGAACTACCTTATGACCCAGCAATTGCACTGCTGGGTATTTACCCTAAAGATACAAACGTAGTGATCCGAAGGGGCACGTGCACCCGAATGTTTATAGCAGCAATGTCCACAATAGCCAAACTATGGAAAGAACCTAGATGTCCATCAACAGATGAATGGATAAAGAAGATGTGGTATATATACACAATGGAATACTATGCAGCCATCAAAAGAAATGAAATCTTGCCATTTGGATGGAACTAGAGGGTATCACGCTTAGTGAAATAAGTCAATCAGAGAAAGACAACTATCATATGATCTCCCTGATATGAGGGAGAGGAGATGCAACATGGGGGGTTAAGGAGGTAGGAGAAGAGTAAATGAAACAAGATGGGATTGGGAGGGAGACAAACCATAAGTGACTCTTAATCTCACCAAACAAACTGAGGGTTGCTGGGGGAAGGGGGGTTGGGAGAGGGGGGTAGAGTTATGGACACTGGGGAGGGTATGTGCTATGGTGAGTGCTGTGAAGTGTGTAAACCTGGCGATTCACAGACCTGTCCCCCTGGGGATAAAAATACATTATATATTTATAAAAAATAAATTAAAAAATAATATTAATAAATAAATAAATACTTTTAAAAAAAGGAATCTTGCCATTTGCACCAATGTGGATGGAGCTAAAGTGTATTATATTAAGCAAAATAAGTCAGAGAAAGACAAATACCTAATGGTTTCACTCATATATGGAATTTAAAAAACAAAGGAGCAAAAGAGAAAAAAAGGAGAGACAGAGGCAAACCAAGAAACAGACTCTTATTTATAGAGAAGAAAATGATGGTTCCCAGGGAGGATGGGTCAAATGAGTGATAGGGATTAAGGAGTGCACTTGTTATGATGAGCACCTGGTGATGTATGGAAGTGTTGAATCTCTATACTGTACATTTGAAACCAACACAACAACAGTATGCTAACTAACTGGAATTAAAAACTTACAAAATTAAAAATTAGGGGCACCTGGTTGGCTCAGTCAGTGTAGCATGCAAGTCTTGATTTTGGGGTCATGAGTTCAAGCCCCATGTTGGGTACAGGAATTACCCAATATCGGTAATGTTTTTAAAAATTTAAAATCAAAAAATGAAAAAATAAAATTTTTCTGACTTATACCTAAGAAACCAAACTAAACCTCTAATTCTGAATATTTCTGGCAGAAATAAAAGCTTGTGGAGAAATATAGTAGAGATAGATATGCACACAGAACATAAGAATAGTGCTCAAGAAGAATTAAGAGGTAAACCAAGAGTATTTGATTTACATATGTGACAGCACTAAGAGACAACTACACTTCTGCCACTTAGATAAAATCACAATAAGCAGCCTCTCATAGGCAGCTTGCTTACAGCTCACCCCACCCTTCATCAATGTATCTTAAAAACATCTTCAAAATAATCCTCCATGTTTGCTGTTAAAATCATACTTGCTGTGATACTGTGATATAAAAAGAAACATATTTGGTCTTTGATCCAGTTCCTGACAGAAAGCTTCCAAAATTTTAGGAATTTTCTAAATGATATGGGTGAGAAGAGCACCACTGGATGAAATATTTGGTCTCAGTCCCTAGTTCCTGACATAAGAGCTTCTAAGACTCCTGGAATCTTACAATTGATAAAAGTGTCTTGCATGCTAATAAGAAGACTGACTGGTAGCTGGGGGCCCCCAGATAGCTCCAAGATGGGGGGAAGGTTACTAGAAAGCCCAAAGAATAATTAGAGGGTGGGCATTTCAGCCCCAACTCTGACCTTGGTGAAGGGGAGAGGGGCTGGAGATTAAGTTAAATTGCCAATTGATGATGTTTTATTCAACCATGTGGACAATCAAGCCCCCATAAAAGTCATACATGCAAAATGGACTAAGTTCCTAAAAATAAGAATCAAAACCATAAAAGTCCTAGAGGAAAGCACAGGCAGTAATTTCTTTGACATTGGCGTAGCAACATTTTTCTAGATAGGTGTCCTGAGGCAAGGGAAACAAAAGCAAAAAATAAACTATTAGAACTCCATCAAAATAAAAAGCTTCTACCCAGCAAAAGAAACAATCAACAAAACTAAAAGAATGAATGAAAGTATTTGCTGAATGAAAGAAGTATTTGCAAATGACATCTGATAAAGAGTTAGCATCCAAAATAAAGAACTTATAAAACACACATAACCCATAACACAATTAACACATATAATCCTATTGAACACCCATAACACAAATAATCCAATTAAAAAATGGGCAGAACACATAAACAGACATTTCTCCAAGGAAGACATCCAGATGGTCAACAGACACAGGAAAAGATTCTCAACATCACTTATCATCAGGGAAATGCAAATAAAAAGTACAATGAACTATCACCTCACACCTGCCAGAATGGCTAAAATCAAAAACCCAAGAAACAAGTGTTGGTGAGGATGTGGAAAAAGGAACCCTCACACACTGCTGGTGGGAATCAAACTAATGCAGCCACTCTAGGAAAACAGTATAGAGATTTCTCAAAAAATTAAAAATAGAATTAACACATGATCCAGTAATTCTACTACTGAATATTTACCCAAAGGATATGAAAACACTAATTTGAAAAGATATATGCCCCTATGTTTATTGCAGCACTATTTACAATAGCCAAAATATGGAAGAAGGACAAGCGTCCATGGATAGATGAATGGATAAAGAAGTTGTATACACACACACACACACACACACACACACACACACACACACACACAATGGAATACTACTCAGTCATTAAAAAAAGAGAATGAAATCTTGCCATTTGCGATGACATGGATGGATCTAGAGAATATAACGGTAAGTGAAATAAGTCAGTTAGAGAAAGACAAATACCATATGATTTCACTCATACATGAAGTTTAGGAAACAAAACCAATGAAAAAGGGAAATAAAAACAAACCAAGAAACAGAATCTTACCTACAGAGAACAAACTGATGATTATCAGAGGGGAGGGAGGGAGGTGGGAAAATGTGTGAAATAGGTGAAGGGGATTAAGAGTACACTTATCATGATGAGCACTCAGTAATGTACAGAATTACCGCATCACTATATCATACACCTGAAACTAATATAACACTGTACATTAGCTATACTTGAATTCAAAAACAAAAACAAAACCTTGAACAACAGGGTTCAGAGAGCTTCAGGGCATGAAGGCATGAATGTTCTGCACTTATTCCCCCACCCCATACCTTGCCTTATACACTCCTTCTTTTTGGCTGTTCCTGAGTTGTAAACCAGTAAACGTCAAGTGTTTCCCTGAGTTCTGTAAGCCATTCCAGCAAATGATCAAACCTGAGAAGGGAGTTACAGGAAACCCCAGACTTTAGAGCACACTGATCAGGAGTAAAGACTTGAAATTGGTGTCTAAAGTGGAGGCATCTTGTGGCACTGAGCCCTTAATTTGTGGGGGCTGTGTTGACTCTGAGTTGTTAGTATCAAAAATGAACTAAATTGTAGTACACCCAATTGGTGTTCGGGGAGTTAAGGAAATCACCTCACTGGGAAAAATGACCCACACATTTGCTGTCAGAAGTATTTGCACTTGGAGTACTGGCCCTCTCCTCTAGACCATAAACAATGTTTTTCAAAGATTGAATCCAGTCACAAAGGGATAACTAGAATGTGTCTTGTCAGTATGTAACTATAAAGTCTGAGGGCCAATAGCACATCTGATGCTGGCTATTTATTCATTTGCAAAATGAGCATAAGATTTTCTAAATTACAAGGTTCCCCAAAAGGTTATATGAAATACCAGCCACAATACTGGTGCTACCCATTACTATGGAAAACCTAGGGCTTCAACAGATGATGGTTCCTTTCCTTCTAGGTCTCCAGCATTTACTCATGAATCTGCATAATCTTTGCAAACATCATCCAGAAAATTATCTAAAATATATGCCCTAAATATTAAATTTTAACATGACAAGACAAATTGGAACAGGAAGGGCCAATCTACATAGGTACCCAATTACCTTCATTATATAAACATTTCTATCAAAAGATCCATGTTTTCAGAGAAAAAAAAGCCTTTATTCTGCCATTCATTCAAAAACATCACTAAATATTATCTATGATAATAAAAAAGATTAATCTCCTTTACAAAAAGTACCCTCCCAAAAGTGCTCATTTAGAAATATATAAATAAATTATGGCGTGGCCATATTATGTCACCATTAGAAAGGATGTTTTGTGGGTTTTTTTTTTGTTTTTAACTAGGCTCCATGCCTAGCATGCAGCGCAATGCAAGGCTTGAACTCACAGCCCTGAGATCGAGACCTGAGCTAAGATCAAGAGTCAGGCCTTTAACCAACTGAACCACCCAGGTACCCCTAAAAAGGGTAAAGAGCATTATTGAAATATAATAAATATGAATACATATGTAACATAATATTAAAGGAATATTCCATTAATAAATTTAAAATATACATACAAAACTATATGATGTCAATTCTGTGAAATACATTTAAAAGTGTGGAATAAAGGAAAGGGGGTTTGTAAGTTTTTGTAGTTAAAAAATATGCAACTTTTAACGTTAAAAAAAAACCCTGTAGTCAAAATAAGATTAGGTAGCTCCTATGAACTGGGGAAAACAGTTTTAAAGCAGATGTATGTCAGATTTATTCACTCCTCCGTACCGTCTTTTCAAACAAATTATGCTTACTAGGTGCAAGTAGATTTCTCAACAGAAAAACATTTGGGCCATTGTTGAAGGGCTATTGCCAGGACTTACTGATGGAATCCAACAGATGGGAAAAGCCATCTACTCTACTACAGTATGATTGTCCCTTTACCAGTCACCACAAGCATTCTGCTGCTAGGGCTATGTGCCAGTGCTGTGTTTTGGCTGGTAGAGCATTATTCTCTGCTATGAAGAGCAGAGCAGCATCTGTTATCTTTCAGGTACTTGAGCAAAATCTCAGTCCTGGGAGGCATTATATATGGTTTCAAATGTCCTGGAAGAAGTTGTTGGGGGAGGAGGCTGAGGGGAGAGGAACAAGGGCATAAATGAACTACTCAAACAAACAAATTCAAAGTTGGGAACTTTATTGTTCCTATACAGACTACTTAATAATCTGTATACAAACTGAATTTTAATGATTCTATGAATTGCTGAGTTTCAAAGGTTTGTAAAGGTGTGTTCAAAAGTACAAAACAGAAAAAAAATTATAGGACTTTAAGGTATGGTTTTACTAGGAAGTATTGACATTGAGGAAAAATTAAATTATATATTAAGGGAAAATGAAATCCCCTAAAATGCTAATATAATAATGGATAACAGAGAATTGTTTTATTTCTAATGCATTTCTTTTAAAAAAAAAATTATTTCTTTATTTTAGAAGAGAGAGAAGGAGAACATGGGGTGGGGGAGGAGAGGAGGGAGAGGGAGAGAAACTCAAGCAGACTCCCACTGAGCACACAACTTGCCACATGAGATCATGACCTGAGCTGAAACCAAACAGTCACACACTTAACTAAATGAGCCACTCAGGCACCTGAGCTCTAAAGCACTTCTGAAACTAAATGGATAGACATATAGTCTTACTCTTTATATATAACATTACAATAACAGAGATGTCAAAAGCATTTCAAAAGAATGCATTCCAACTCGTTCAATATACTGTTTTAAACAACAGATACGGGGGGCATCTGGTGGAGCAGTTGGTTGAGAATCCAACTCTTGGTTTCAGCTCAGGCCATGGTCTCAGGGTCGTGGGATTGTGCCCTGTATCAGGTTCTATACTTGGTGCAAAGTCTGCTTGAGATTCTTTCTCAATATCTCCCTCTGCCCTTTCCCCTCAATTCTTTCAAATAAATGAAAGGAAGGAAGGAAGGAAGGAAGGAAGGAAGGAAGGAAAAAGTAAAAGGGAAAAGAAAGGAAAGGAAAGGAAAAAGAAAAAGAAAAGAAAAGGAAGGAAAGGAAAGAAAAGGAAAGGAAAGGGAAGAGAAGAGAAAGATTTCAAAGTATATTCTTTCAAAATTCCTATTACACAAAAATGTGCTGATAGTTATAGTACATCTGAGGAGGTGGGTTTCATGGACAACTTTGGCATTACCAATGTTACTTAACTAAAGAATGTTAGCTCATATTTCATATATGTACAAATTCTTAAAATACACATGGACAGGAAAAGGGACTGTGTTCACTCTGTTCACTTCAGCTTCTTTTATCAGGACAGGAACTCTAATCAGGGGTTCCTAAGGTGATAAGGTAAAAAGAATATAAACTTGAAACTAGATAGGACTTAAATCCTGTTCTCTACCAACCACCAGCCTTGTGGCCTTGGACAAATGAAATAACTCAGTTTCCTCAATAGGAACAATGACAATAATACTATCTACCTTCAAGAACAGTAAATATAAATTACTAATAATGTATACAATAGCAAGAAATCAGCATGGTCAATTCTCTCATTGTTGTAGGAATAGGGAGAAGAAAACTCCTAAAGGAAAGCTGGCCTATCTTTGGAAAACTAGCTAGCAACATGGTAGCAAAAGGAGCTTATTATGAGCATCAAATCAAGGACAGGTAAAAGAGTGAGAATATGAAACTCACAGTGTGCTAGGCAATATGACAGATGCTGAAAATTGGAAATAAAAATAAATAGTTCTTTGCTTTCAAAGAGTTCAAAATTTCCCACGGGAGAAACCTCCAATTTCCAACTATTTCATTAACAGCATCTATAAGACAAAGTCAAAAAGTGGCTGAACAAGATCTCTAAGCAAAGAATGTTAGCATGTTATAATATATATTGTAAGGGCCTATTTAGCCAGAGCGGCCCCACCTTGGTTGAACAGCCATTTTGTTGTTTGCACACTTATTCTTGATCTTCATACATAGTTTCACAACCAAACAAAAGGTGGAAATAAAAATGCAAAAAACATGGTACAAAATATGGCTAATTCAATGGCCTATTGGGTTCAGACATTTGTCTCCAGGGAAAAGGGATTGTGTACAAGTATAAGGAAATGTAGAGTAATAGATTAAGCTGTATGAAATTGCAGTTTCTGTGGAGAAAAAAATCAAATATCAGCAATTTCATACATTTCAACCTAATACAGTAATTTATTTTTCCAAGAATGGAATGAACCACATAATTATAGTATCAAAAGCTATCTCTCAGATATTTCTGCCAAACTTTAAGAGTAATGATACATACATGAATTCAAAAGAATCAAAGTCTTGAGTATCATTTTACAAACCCAATGCTTTTAGCACACTCAGATGCTTAGTCATAAGGCTTCATGCCAACCACTGTTTAGGAAAAAAAAAAAAAAGAATATTTCCAGTACATATACATATATATATATTATATATATAGGCTTTATTAAGAGTTTTCTATGAAAACAAAAAAGTTCTAAGACTGATACTAAAAAGTACAGAAAGCAACCATGTAAGTTAAAAGCTAACATTTTTCCCTGTGATTCAATCAAACCCTTATGAAGCCACTAGCATAATAAGAGCAAGGTGTTTTTGATTTTTATTCCCCATATTGCCATAAAAGTCAATGCCATTGGGGCTTTCGATAGAATTTACTGACAGAGAAATCAAGCTAAACTGAGAATGTCCGACAATTATTACACAGCTGAGTGCTAGATAAAATATCCATTAAATCTGAGTGCCAACAACATTTAATGTTTTATGTCCACATAATGCAGGAAAACACTGGCTGTGACCTATCAACAAACATTCCAAGCCAATCTACATAGTAATCTGCTGAATGTGCTGTTTTATTGCTTAAACAGACAAAAATACAACTGTGCTTATCATGAAAGTATAATATTACCTCAAGCTAATAAGAATTGATGGAACAAAGAGAAGAGATCATTATGTAAAAATTAATAACATTTGAGAATGACATGCAACAGCCATAAGACAGCATTCTTTTTTTTTAAATTGTAGGGAACTTTTTACAGAGGGGAAACACTGTCGATGGAGGGATGTTTCTATACTTCACTATTTTGCTTTTCAATGAAAGGCTAACAGGGAGCAAGAGACTACTTTATACCCTCTCCTATTATCATTCAAGTTTAAATGAAACTTCAGGGTTTGAAAGAAACTTTGGGACAATTAATGAGATGAGGAATCATGATGAGCCTTAAAGAGATTACATGATTTTGTTCTCCAAGGCCACACAGCCATTAACAGCCAAGGAAAAACTAGAACAAGGCGTCTGGTTGCCACCATAAACAGTCATGTACTCATTACAATCTGGCAAAACAGACAAACAAATGGGTGCTTTCAATATTTAAAATAAAATTGTTGGGGCGCCTGGGTGGCTCAGTGGGTTGAGCCGCTGCCTTCGGCTCAGGTCATGATCCCAGGTCCTGGGTTCGAGCCCCACATCGGGCTTTCTGCTCAGCGGGGAGCCTGCTTCCTCCTCTCTCTCTGCCTGCCTCTCTGCCTACTTGTGATTTCTCTCTGTCAAATAAATAAATAAAATCTTTAAAAAAAAAATAAAATTGTTATCTACTTTAATACTTAAATAATATTTATAAAGTTTGAATAGATAAAAGACATCACTATTATATTTGGTCAGCATATCCACTTAATCCTTAAAATAAGAGAAATAAAATGAAGACTAGAACATCTACACAAATTCTGTTAGAAAGGAGCGAGTTACAGCATGCCATGGACTGACAGGCATAATTCTCCCCTAAAACAACTATCTACCAAAGTTAAAGTGAAACAGCCAATTTTTAATCATGTCCTTTTGTTAGAAGGACAACTGCAAAGTGCCCAGGAGCCAGCTTGTACACTAGTAGTACTTACAATGACTGAATGACGCAGGCTAAATTTCAGAAAATACTATAGAAAGTATCAGGCAATCCCAGAAGAAAACAAAAATCTCTAATAAAGTGAATCAGTAGGTAGTTCCAGTTCCCCACATGGGAAAATGTGCTTCAGACCAATTCAGAATGTGATTGCATTATAAACATGAGCATTGTAACAAAAGGAATGTGAAACAGAGAAAATCATTTGGAAAAGTAATCAACTTTTGTCAGACTTGCATTCCTGAGATTCTCCTTACTTAATTATACTTAAATGTATACATTTTATTCTTTAAAATAACTAAAAACCTAGGTTAAATGGGTTAAATAATGGTCAAACACCAAGAATAATCTCTAATTAAAGCAGCAATTTCCATCTCTTCTATCTCTATATTTAAATATTTAATCCTTTGCTAAATGAATTATAATATTAATAGAGACAGACTGTCTAAAAAAATAAATTGCTGTAACATTGCCTGAAATACACTCTTAATCTAACCCTAAAGGCATGCAGACATTACAAAGATAGGGATCTGGTATCTGTAATTTCAAAAAGATGTTTAGCAGCTCATTACCGTACTGCACTTGCTGAACTGATGATTTATAAAGTTATACAGACAGTTCAGATTAGATAAAATTAGAGCCATAGCAGGGCTTTAATCTGACCTGAGTCAGATTGAATCTTGTCAATTTTCAAACTTGTAGGTGGGGTCACCTTTGCAGTTGGGTAAACATGGTAAAGATGGGTATCTGTGTCTTTCAATCTTTCTGTATAATTATTCTAGAAATCATAAAATTACAGTTGAAGAATTAGAAATAAAAATTTGGTCCACTGGGGATGAGCTCAACATATCACCACATTTCATTTCAGGGTATTTAAAATGCCAAAAATCCATTCCTGAGCCTGTGAATTAGAACTCCCAATAATTTCTGGCCAATTCTTACATTTCACCCAAGAAGAAACTGAGGCCAATCTCAGTCAAAAAACTGATAAGGGGGGCGCCTGGGTGGCTCAGTGGGTTAAGCCGCTGCCTTCGGCTCAGGTCATGATCTCAGAGTCCTGGAATCGAGCCCCGCATCGGGCTCTCTGCTCGGCAGGGAGCCTGCTTCCTCCTCTCTCTCTGCCTGCCTCTCTGCCTACTTGTGATCTCTCTGTCAAATAAATAAATAAAATAAAATAAAATAAACTGATAAGGAGGGAGGAGGGTGGGACGCCTGGTGGCTCAGTAGGTTAAGCATCTGACTCCTGATTTTGGCTCAGGTCATGTTCTCAGGGTCCTGGGATCAAGCCCCATGCTGGGCTCCCTGCTCAGTGGGGAATTTGCTTATCCCTCTCCCTCTCCTTCTGCCTCTCTCCTGGCTCAGGCTCTGTTTCTCTCTCAAATAAATAAGTAAAATCTTTAAAAAAAAAAACAAACAAACAAACAAAAAACCTGATAAGGGCCAACTAGGCCAGGACTTTAGTCAATCTATGTTCCAGTAATAAACCAGATTCCACTTTAGAGGGGATTCAAAATTTTTGTTAATTGCTTCTGCTAGATGCCTTAGAAACATTAACAGCTGGGATCTACTTTTACTCTAAATTTCTGACTTGAGATACTTGGCCAGTCCTATGGTTAAGAATTTTAAGGGTGACTTTCTCTTTTTTTTTTCAATTTTTTTTTTTTTATTTTTTTCAGCATAACAGTATTCATTATTTTTGCACCACACCCAGTGCTCCATGCAATCCATGCCCTCTACAATACCCACCACCTGGTGCCCCCAACCTCCCACCCCCCACCCCTTCAAAATTCTCAGATCGTTTTTCAGAGTCCATAGTCTCTCATGGTTCACCTCCCCTTCCAATTTCCCTCAACTCCCTTCTCCTCTACATCTCAAGGGTGACTTTCTCTTATTAACCTATCTCCTTTTCCCATTCAAGCCTAGACCCAGGTGGCAAGCCCTCTTGTCCTCTACCTATGGTCAGTTTTGGTTGTTTTTCCCCAGCACACCGTTAACAGAGGGTAGAGACTTTTAAGAGTCCATCTTTGTGTGTCAGAGGGAATCCTAAAGGTCTTAACTCTGATTTCTAAGCTTCCACTCTACTCCCAGCATATTCACCCCAAACAGACACAGCATTAGCTCTCCCCTACCAATCCGATGTCATTTCTCTCCACATATGGGACTCGACTGCAGGACTCTGGGATCATGACCCAAGTTGAAGGCAGTCACTTAACCAAACTGAGTCACCTAGGTGCCCTCCATGTCTCTTTAAAATACATTTTTGCCCATATTTTTAAAAATGAGATCAAATATGAAAAATTACCAATATTGCAAAATTGAGCACCTGATAACAATCTTATATATTTTCTTACAAACTTTCTACTTACTTTTCAAAGTCTCCAGCAAAACTCCACTTGACAGCATCAGTATGTCAACTCCCACTGCCACCAACAACAGTGGAGATCGCTGTGTAAAGTATTACTGCATCAGCCACTACCATGTTCATGATGCCTCCCGTGTGCTTATGGGGCTGTCCTGAATGCACACTTGCTTGAGAAACATTAACCTTATCAATTCACCAAGGGAGTTAGGTGCACAGTAAGTACAAAAGCAGTGAACGTCTTGGAAGTCCACAGTGGGAAAAGCTGGAAAATTTACATTGGAAACACATGTAAATTTAAAAGAAATGCACACATATATGCAGGATGATAGCTTCAGAGAAGAAAGAATGAATCATGAGGGTTCAGGCAGTGAGGCTGTCAAAATTCATGTCCAGAATATCAGTATAAGAGGAAGTCTGGAGTCTGTGCCAGCATGATTAAAGCACTGCTGATGAAAACCCTAGTCAGCAAAAGCATGAGGAATTCAACATTTTTGAATCTGAACGACATCAAACTAGGAAGGAAGGCAACAAATACAAATACACACTGCAGTGCTAGCCAAGCCACTGTCCCAGTGGGATGTCATTATTCTGGGGGCCCTCAGGTCTCCAAGGCTTTGGCTATGTCTGCAATGTGGCAGCTTCATTTTAACTTTGAGCATGTCCTAGGATTTGGCACAGTGGTAAAGAAGATTCTGATACAGTCGGAATACAAAACTGGGTTAGCTGATACATATATATATTTCTCCAGCTAACTAAAACTGCATGTTTTCCTATACATTTATGCATACAGAGAATATTTCCTGGACAAGAACTTGCATTTTCCTTAACATGAAAGCATATATCATATTAAAGTATTTGACTGATGGCTGATTTCAAAGTTACTGATGACCAGCACTTTCCTGCTTTTGGATCCATGGATGATTTAAGCCACAGTGGTTAACCTTGGACTAGGAAGGGAAGGCAAGATGAAAGGAGTGGGAGTAGGGAGACAGACAAATGATGAGCACAATATAAAGTGACAAGTGGCATTCTAAAGCTAAATAAGTATGCGTATAACAGGACAGCAGAGGTAGGAAAGGAGAAGTGGTAAGCAGAGGATTCAAGAAGGAAAGGGTAGCACAAGTAAAGTAATAATTGGGGGAAGTGCATGGAAGTAAAAAGCAGTAGATTACATTCAGAAGGAAAAAAAAGTTGTCTGAATGGATGAAAAGGAGGATTTGTGGAGGGTAGTTGAGAAGAATGAAGCTAGAGAACAAAGCTGGTACTGGATCATGACGGCCTTAATGTCACTCATCCTGTATCAAAGCTGAAATATTAGGGGAAATATGTGAGAACCTTTGAGCCCCCATCTTCACCAATGAAGGAAAAAGAAATACTGTGGCAGACTTCTGAGCCTGCCAACCCTAGCTGGTTCATCCCCTCACTCTCAGTACCTTCTGTGGCCTGGCAAGAGTGTTGTTCTTGGAGCCTGTCTGTTCACCCATGCCACACACACACACATACACTCTCCTTCCTACAGACACTCAACCACAAAGCATTGAAATTGGAGAAGAGGAATATGCCATTATGTTGACATATCACAAGAAGTGGACAGGTACATATAAAGAATGCCTCAAAAATAAAATGATCCACCTAACCTTCTCTTTCAAGTTTATGTTCTAATCCAACATTTGTATAATTATTTTAATGAACAGAAAAAATACAGAATATTAATCCATGTTTCAGGATCACCTTGTACAGCTGCCCAGCTTAAGGAAAAATATAACTGAAAAACATTTCAGTTAAAAGAAAACCAGAGGCAGCTTAGTCATTTCTTTTCAATTATAAATAATAAAATATTCAGTATACATTTAATATTGTTTTCACTAAAAACAAAACAAAAACAAAGAAGAATTAGATAATAGTTTTTATATAAAGATACTATATTCTAACATCATTCTTTTCTTATGTATACCATGTTTGCTCTACCACCAACAACCAGTGTTTTGCTGGTTGAGCTGAGAGTCAGGAAATCCTTACAGATTCTATAATTACTGGATCTGCCACTAA